>NW_024501792.1:1728817-1912188 GCF_017590055.1 Onychostruthus taczanowskii | reverse complement strand
GCCGTGGGCGGTGGCGGCGGCGGCGGCGCCCGGTTCCAGCGAGGCCCCGCCCTCCTCGCCGGCGTTGATTGGTCACCCGCCCCCCCGCGCGCATGGCCACGCCCCCTCCTCCGGGGTGGAGCCGGCGCTGGTTGGTCAAAGAGCGAGGCGCATGCGCAAAGCTGCGACGTGAGGGCGGCGCGGCGGCCATGCTTGGTGCGGGCGGAGCGGGCGGGGCGCGGTCGCCATGGGAACGCGGGGGCCGCGCTCGCCCCGCCGCCCCCGGGAGGGACCCGCGGCCTTCGCGGCCCTGCTTGCGAAACGGGATCGCTTCCCCTTTCCTGGAGACGCCTTCCCTTTTCTGAGAACGGCCCCGACGCGGGGAAGCGGCGCTGCACGCCCCCTTCTCCCACAGAGGGATGTGCCCGAGGCGGGAGCGGCACCGGCATCCCCGTGGCGGGGAGGGAACGGGAACGGGAGAGCAAGAGCGTCCCGTGCACCTGGCAGGTACCTGAGGCCTCTCCCCGCAAAGGCAGGGGGAGGCAGAGCCCACCGGGGCTGAGTCCCCGTTCCCGGCACCCCGGCTCCAAGGGGAGAAGGAGCAGGAGCCGGGCAGTGAGGGCAACAGGGAGAAAAGAGGGGATCAGCGAGAGAAAACGGGACCGGGCAGTGAAAAGGGGGCCAGAGAATGAAAAAAGGAAGCAGGGAGAGAAAAGGAGATCAGGGAGAGAAAAGGGACCGGGGGAGAAAAGAGAACCACGGGGTCAAAAGGAGACAAGGGAGAGAAAAGGGAAGCAGGGAGTGAAAAGGGATCGGGAGAGAAAGGGGAGCAGGGAATCTAAAGGGAACCACGGAGTGACTTTGTCAGAGCTGGCACCACCAAACTTCTTAAAAAATTACAACATGGGCTTGAAAGTCAGTTGAGTTCTGTTTCTTTGCTGCCTTCAGATCCTCTTTTCATCTCCTCTCCGGGCGGAAGAACACATCCTTTTGCAAAAACCAGCCGTGGCTGGTAGCACAGGGGCTGCGACAGGAAACCAGGCAAAGGCAAACTGAGGGTTTGCCCACGTCACTTTGGGGAACACGAGCACCCCAAACTCAGCTCTGGAGGTTGGACAGCACAGCCTCAGCCTCTGGATCCAGCCTCCTCCAGGGAGATTTGCTTCCCCTGTGGCACCCACTTGCTGAGGAGCCAAATGGACAGCACAGCAGGAAGCAGCACTAAACACAACAAGGGAGCCCAGCATGGATTGGTTATAAAACTCTCTGCCTTCATTTTATTGCCTTTGGTAAAGCTTGGTAAATATTTCTGGGACAGGCAACTCCTTGTCTGGCTTTAATTACCTGGGCAAATTTTCCTAAGGATTATATTGACCTCAAATATGTCAACGTTTATTGAGGCCGTGTTCCTGAGGCTTTTCCCATTAGGTGCTAATGGATTCTGGCTAATAGTCAAGCCGGATTGACCACCAGCGGGTGCCCTGGCCAGATCCACGCTACCACAAGTACCTGGGGAGAGAGCTGGGGAGGGCAACACTGGCTCTGTGAGAGCCAAGTACAAAAATCACCATGGCTCTGATCCAAAGAGATCAGGGAACACGCTTGAGTAATTGCATTCCTGACTATCTGCTTCTCTGGGCATGATTCACTCCAAGCTGGGGCTGTGAGACTTCAAGCAAAGGTTGATTTTGCTTGGGACTGTTGTGGCTGTCTCACTTGGGACTCTTGGGAGGGTTTCACTTGGGACTCTTGGGACAGATGCAGGGACCCCACACCTTGGTGCTGCTGGGGGCTCCCAGCCACGCTTTTCCCACTTCTCCCTTGAGTGTTCACCTCCAAACCTGCCTGCAGCTGGCCAGCCCTGCTCCCTCCTGAGCTGTCAGCTCCCAAATGCTCTGGACAAGGACTTCTTGCAGCCCAGGTGCCTGCACTGAGCTCAGAGGACACAGAAGCAGGGACTCCAGCGTGGCGTTTCCGTTCGCGCTCGAGAAGGGGCCGAGGTAAAACCTCAGCCCGAGGTTTGTGGTTCTTGGCCACATGCAAAACTCTGTGCTCATTTTCACTCTCCCACGCTCAGCAGAGAGGTGAAATTTCCCCACTGGGATCCCCCTGTCCCCCTCCCCCAGCATTGTCACCACCCCGGCAGGGCAGGAACGGATGCCCCTGGTGTGTCACCTGCAAGGGGAACCCTCAGGATGCTCCTGATGTGTCACCTGCAAGGGAAACCCTCAGGAACAACCTTTGCCCTGGAGCACAAGGGATGCCTGCAGGAGTTTTGCTCTCAAATTCCTGGAGGTACAGTGCCCAGGGGCTCTCAGGATGGCTCTCAGCCCCCACCTGGAGAGCTTCCCACATCCACTGCCCAACTCCAGGCTTGGGAAGAGAGGATGGATCTGGCCCTGGGATGTGCTGCCAAGTCTCAGTGCTGTCCACAACATCACCCACACAAACAGCAGTGTGGATTTGTCCTTTAATCACCCCAAAAGGGTGGTGCAGGAACAGGGTGGTGCTGGGTGGTGGACACTCTCTGCCCACAGGTTCAGGGAGAGGATGAGAGGAGAAGCACAGGAGAGATGTCCATGCACGTGCAGATCTGAGCCAACCCTCAAGTCCCCTGGGTCGTGGTGCAGAGGGCAGCGCCTCAGCTCTCCTGGGAACTCCCAGAGCCTGGAGCTGGGCAAGGGCTTCAGTGCAATGTCCTGAGGAATCCCTGGAGGTAGCTGGGCAGGCAAAGACACAGGTCTGTGGTCAGGTTATGAGAAGCTGCCACTGTGGTTGATAAAAGCTCTGAGTCAGCCTGGGTGAGCAGAGACGAGTCCCTGGGAGTGTCATGCTGTGAGCCAGGCATGAGACACAGGAGCTGCTTGTGCAGGGTCCATGCTGAGCAGTGCTGAGGCCCGAGGGGCTGGCCGTGGCCTGGGTGGAGGTGCTGTGTGGGAGAGCCTGTCCTGAGGCTCCTGGGCTGTTAGAATGCCTGGCACAGCTTTGTGTGCTCCTCCTGGCGCTGGCTCTGCGGGGACACAGGTTGGAGAGGTCTTTCTGCCAGGGGACCACACAGCCTCCTGCTGGCAGCAGCACAGGTGCCAGGAAATGTTAGGATGGGATGAATAGGAGGGTGGAAGCACTCAGAGCACGGCCAGGCTGTGAGCACTGCCCTGAGGAGTTACCTGTATGATCTCTATACTGTTGGCAGCTGCCATCAGCCAGGACACAGGCCCCTTGGGTGCCACCTCAACGTCACAGAGTGCAGGAGAGCCACTGCGAGAGGGCAGCGAGGGCGTGCAGGAGCCTGAGGCGGCGTCACTGTCCTCAAAGAACTGCAGGGGGGACAGCCCGATCTGGAAGAGCACAAGAGGGATGGACACACAGCCCCCGTGGAGGACACCCATCCCACCATGCAGCCCCAGAGCACCCCAGGGCTCCCCAGGCAGAGCAGGAACGTACCGAGTGGTAGAACTCATCCCCAGCGGGGTCGATGACCAGCAGCGTCACCTGGTCCTCCCGGGCGCGGATCCTGTGCACGGTCTGCTCGTGGTCCAGCCCCTCGATGCTCTCCCCGTTCACGGCCAGCACTCGGTCCCCTTCCTTCATCCCTGCCTGCTCGGCCGGCAGCCCCACATCCACTTCCCACAGGAACTGGCCTGCCACAGCGGGGCACAGGGAGGGGGCAAAGGCTCACAGAGGGGAACTGGATCTCCTGACCCCCGTGTGCAGGTGGGGACAGGGTTCCATTGCAGGCACAGAGCTGTCAGCTCTTCCCAACTCCCAGAATTGCTCAGGTACAAACTGCCCCTCTCAGCCCCCTCACCTACTCCTCCCGAGCTGCAGTCATCCTCCTTGAGCAGGAACCCGTAGCCAGCGGGACCCTTCACCAGGTGCAGCTCGCGGACCTTGAAGGGGAGCCTGGAGGTGTCTGCCAAGGCAGCCGTGACCCGCAGGCCCCGCAGGCGATAGAACTCCTCCACGGCGCTGGATGCCACCAGCAGTGTCACCTTGTTGCCGCTCTGCTTAAGCTGGATGGGAAGCACAGGTGCTCAGTGACATTCTCAGCCCCATCCCTCGCCCTGCCATGGCAGGAGCAGGCACCTTTTTGGTGAGCTGTGTGTGGGAGTAGCTCTTGACGCTGTCCCCGTTCAGCTCCAGCAGCCAGCAGCCTGGTGGCACCCCTGCTCTGTCTGCTGGCCCGTCCTGCAGCACCGACAGCTGGAAGGTGCCCTTGGTGCCTGCAGGAGGAGCAGAAGGGGCACTTTGGGGTGAGTGAGGTGCTACAACGGGGAGGCTCGTGGTGGCAGCATCCTGCTTTACCTTCTGGACATGACACGCTGAAGCCAAAGCCGCTTTTGTCCCTCGTGACGTGGCAGAGGCGCGGGCGGATGTCATCCGGCAGCATCTGGGACAGGTCCCTGCCCAGGGATTTGGCTGCTTCGTAGGAGTCACCGTCCAGCACCGCCAGCAGGACCTGGTTCCCGCTGGCCTTGATCTTCTGCACCACCTGGAAGGACCCAGGCTGTGAACTCTGGGCAGACACCCTCTGATGGGGTGGGATCAGGGTCCCTGGTGTCATTCATCCTCTGTGCCCCTGGCTGGGGAGCACCCAGGCGTTCCCACGGGATGCTCCCAGCTTACCCTGAGGTGGTCCATGTGGTCCACGAAGTGGCCATTGACCTGGAGCAGCCTGTCCCCGTCCTGCAGCCCCCTGCGCTGGGCCACCCCCCCCAGCTCAATCTGCCGGATGACGTGGCCCTGGCAGCCCAGCTCCTCGTGCAGGCAGAAGCCGAAGGTCTCTGTGCTCTCCTTGGTCAGGAGGTAGAAGCGGGGCTCCCCCATGCCCTCACCATCTGTGTGGGGGCACAGCCCGTGAGCAGGGCCCTGCAGGGATCCTCACACAAGTTGTGCAGCCCATCCTGAGCTGGGGATCTGCTCATCCCTCTGTGTTTGCCTCCCACAGGTCCCCAGTGGGAGAGAGCTCAGGACCCCAGCAGTGCCACAGCCCCGTGCAGACACAGGGACACCCTGCCAGATGAGGGCGTGTATTTACCCGTGTCCTCAGTCAGTGTCAAGGCTGGGTTGTCGATCCCAACTTTGGGGTTAAATTCAAATTTTCTGAAATGATAAAGGGCAGGAGAGGCCACGTTAGTGCAGGATGGCCCTGCCTCTGCCTCCCCCAGTCTTGAGGAGCTTGTTCCTCCCAGAAAGGGCCAAGTGGGGGCTGTGCCTCCTTTTCCTTTGGGAAAGCCAGAGGGGATTTCCCTCTTGGACCATTTCCCACATCTCTCCTGAGCCCCAGAAAGCCCCTGGTCAGGGGGAGATCAGCACTTACATGATGGACATCTTGTCTCCCTCGAGCCCTGCAGAGGGAGAGGAGAGGTCAGCACAGGAGGTGGTGGGCTGGGAGCAGACCCCACGCTCTGGAGCACTCAGGGCTTGTCCACTCACAGGCTGAGCCTGCCATCCAGGTGAGGGGGTTTGCCAAGCCCACACAGCCCCCAAGCCCCTCTGTCTCTCAGCACAGGTTGTTCCTTGGCCCTGTCACCACTGTCCTCCTGCATTCCCAGCAGCAGGACCTGCTGCTCAGGTCCCGTGGGCGCTCACTGTGGGGGCAAAGCAGGGCCAAGCAGATGGGGTCAGTCCTGGGGGTTTACAGAGCTCTTCAGTGAGGGCTGAGAAGGTTCACCAGGACCCCAGAGAGCTGCTGGAGCCAGGAGAAGGAAACAGAGACCTTCCCCAGCACACACCCCCCCATAAAACCCCTCCACGTCTCTTTGGGCACAAGGAACCCCAAACCCAGGGAGAGGGGATGCCTTCCCAGCATCCCCACAAGGAGACATTTTCCTGCATGCCTCTGGCTCCTTCCACAGGCTGCCTGGGCTCTGACATTGTCTTGCTCCACCTGGCAGCAGGGCCTGTGTGTGTGGGGAAGGGTCTCCAGAGGATTTCCCGGCACATACCTTTTGTTTGCTTCATGGCTGCTGGGATTGCCAGAGGGAGCAAGGTACAGGGTGAAGTGGCAGGGAAGTGTCCCCGCCTCCCCCAAGACGCCCCAGGTTTAATGGTTAAACAGCTCCAAGTCTGGACTGCCCTCCCAGCCCCAGGGCACTGCCAGCCGGAGCTGGGAGCAGGGACCAGCACCCCGGGACACCCAGCTTGGGGACAGCTCCTGGTGGCTTCCTGGGGGACACACAGTGCAGGGAGAATGACTGGTTCAGCACTGGAGCAGAGGTGGGCTGCTCCATGCCAGTGCTGTGAGATGGGGAAAGGCAGAACCCTCCACTCCAGCTGCTGGAGGGGCGGCTCCACATTCCCCCAGGAAGGGGCCGAAGAGGAGATCAAGTCTTGGTACTAGTGTGCTTCAGTGGAAATGAAGAGGTGAACTTTAATCCTCCCAAAAGATTCACAGACAAGCCCCAGTCCTGCTCCCTGCCACTGCTCTGGCTGGGGTGCAGGCGCTGGCTTTCCACAAGCCCAGAAGAACAAGTCCCATTTGCTCCTGGCCTGGTTTCTGTCCCATTCCCACACTTCAGCCTCACCTGCAGATGAGGCTGAGCCCCACACACCCAGCACCTTTGACAGCACCATCCACCCAGCATCTCCAGGTGGGTAAAGGTGCAGGGAATGTGCTGCTGGGCACACTCCACTGCCCCACCCTGGCTGGTGGATGGGCAGCAGGTTAGAGGCTCCCATCCTGCAGTTTCCCCAGCATTTTCTTGACCTCGCTCTCGACTCGCAGGAATTTGGCTTTCCTCCAAGGATTGGCAGTCTGGCTGCGGCTGCTCTCCAGGTCCTGCAGGAGGAGGGCGAGGTGCTGCCGGACCCGCTCGCGGTCCCAGAAGGGCAGGTTCCTCTGCACCACGCTCAGGATGTGGGACCAGTAATCGGAGACATCGGTGCCCGCCGTGAGGAAAACCAGAGCCCTGACGCCATCCCGGTCCATGCGCAGGCTGTCAAGCGCCCTCTTGCCATCCTCACTGATGTCGTTGAAGTAGAGGCTGGGAAAGCAGCAGGAGACCCTGGTGAGGGCTGAGGGGAAGGACAGAGGCACGCAGGGCGGGGCAGAAGGGCAGGGATGTGGCAGAGCAGACTCACTGCACTTTGTCCAGCGTCTCGTGCCTCTTGGCCACCTCCACCACGCGCAGGGCCGCCGTGTCCGTCAGGGAGTTGTAGCCCAGGTTGAGCTCCTGCAGGTGCTGGTTCTGGGCCAGCTGCTGGGCGATGGCCTCGGCGCCGGGGTCCCCCAGCGCGGTGTGCAGCAGGGACAGCTGCGTCAGCGAGCGGTTGCCGGCCAGCGCCTCGGCCAGGTAGCGAGCACCCTGCTCGCCCACGGGGTTGTTGGCCAGCCTGTGGGACACGGGAGCTCAGGGAGTGCCCAGGCACGTCGGGGGCAGCAGTGGCAGCGTCATGCAGGGCGGGGGCCGTACTCACCGCAGTCTGCTCACCACACACTTGTCATGCAGGAGCAGGTCACGAATTTCCTTGCAGGCGTCGGAGCCCAGGCTGTTGAGCTGCAGACTGGTGCAGAGCAAGACACGGGGGTGACAGGAACAAAATGGCTGTTACCTGTGAGCCTGGCAGCCCTGCCCGCTCCATTTTGCCCATCACCATCCTCCCTGGGCTCCCCAAACTAGGCCACTCCAGGTTTCCTCTCCCAAAGGGAGCACAGTGACACCGCACCGGAGCATGAGCCAGCAGAGCCAGTGCCAGCAGGAGCAGGGCAAGGGGAAGGGGATGGTGGAGTCTTCAGGAGGTGGGTGAAGGTCAGAGGAGGGATCAGGGCTCCATCAAGCCCTCCTGAGCATCTGGAGGAAGGAAGTGCGGCACAGCCCAGCTGCACAGCCCGATCCATCTGTGCTGAGCACGTCTCGCCACCACCTGGGCGGCAGGAAGACCTGCAGCTCCACAAACGTTCTGGAACGCTTGTGGGAACATCTGCACAGCCCAGACTCCCACCTCTGGGACAGCAAACTCCTCACAGAGCTAACGACACGGGGATGCCGGGTAACTTCCCCTAGGGACTCGGGTCTGCCAGGACAGCTGGCAGCCCGCCCAGCCTGTACTAGCTGCAGGGAACTTCCCAAAAATTCCTGCAGGAGGGTCAGCTGGGACTGCAAATCCCAGCATGCAGTGCCCTAGAAAGGCTGCTCAAGGAGTGTTGCATGTTGGAAGCTGTAGTTCCCTAGGTCTGCACTGAGGATAAACATGCCCTTTCCTAAGTTTTCCATACTTGGGCTCCTAAACCATCCCTGTGATGGGCAGAGGTGAGAAAAACCACCATTTTTGAGCAGTGAGGAGGTGGTACTCACTGGAGAGCTTTGCATCGCAGCAGGACAGGGAAGAGGGTCCTCAAGCTGCCGCTGTCCAGGTTGCAGGAGGTCAGGTTCAGCTCCTCCACCTCGTGACACGTGGTGCTCATGACAGACGCCAGCACAGAGCACTTGAGAGGGGTCATCTTGACGGAGGAGAGGTTGACAGCGCGGAGGGAGCGGATGGCCTCGGCCGTGAAGCGCTCGTTCTGGAACTCGTGCAGGAAGAACAGATAGTCCATGAGCTCCGAGGGGGGCAGGCCCCTGCGGCCCTTCCTGATCACCGTCTTCTTCATGGCCTTGGCGATCTCAAAAGCTGCCAGGTTCTTGATGGAGCAGCCCAGCTGCTCCAGGATGGCGCGGTTGCGGCGGGAGAGGATCCCACCCATGAAAATGGGGAAGAGCTCGAAGACCTCATCATCCGGGGCCTCATCGGGGTGGCGCATGGGGCCCTCCACGCCCAGGATGCTGGAGTTGATCTGGTCCAAGACATCGTCATTGTAGTAATCCTCCTCTTTGAACAGCTCCTCTGCCATGGTGTGGGCAATGGTGTCCCTGTCCTTGCCGCCCACCCGGGAGAAATAGCGAGGGAAGATCTTGAGCAGGTTGAAGAGCACGGGGAGGAAGCGCAGGGGCAGCACCTTGGAGATGATGTTCACAACCACAGCCACATCTTCGCTCACCTTCCCGAGGACCTCTGACAGCTCCTTCCCCACTCTCTGGGCCAGGGTCTTCTTCTCGCCCAGCACCACGTACAGGGCTGCCAGGTACTCCTGCATGGCGGGGATGGTGAAGACAAAGGTGTGCTCCTTGCCCGGCTGCACGCACGGGCTGAGGAAGAAGCGGAAGACGTCGCTGCGGAAAACCTCCAGGAGGTTGAGCTCGCTTTCAGTCTTCATCTCCACCTCGAAACACTCCCGCAGGTCTTCCTCTGAGAAGCAGGTCTTGCGGGACATCACCCCCTCGTAGGCCAGCTTGCCCACTGTCTTGGCCACGTACTTCATCATGGAGATGTGGGTGGGGTCGGTGCTGTCCAGCACCTCCCCGCTGAAGTTGAGCCTCAGGAAGCTGGTGTAGATGCCAGTGAGGGTCTGGCTGGGAGGAACCGTCCTGGTGAAGTAGAGGAAGTGCAGGGTGGTGCACACCAGCCAGCAGTAGGAGGGCAAGAAGCAGGCAGCCGTTATTTGGTTGTGGCGCTCCAAGTTCCTCGACAGCATCTCCACCAGGTTCTCCTGCTCCACTGAGCGGCGGTCCTGGCTTTCCTCCCCGGAGCAGCCAGGCTGGCTGAGGCGCATCTGGAAGTAGAGCTTCTGCAGGTTGGTGTCGGAGAAGCCGCAGATCTCGGCGTAGCGCCCCACGTACTTGCCGGGGATGCGGCGCACGGCCGACGGGCGCGTGGTGACGATGATGCTGGCCTGGGGACACAGGGGGGGAAGAGTCTGGGGCTGCTCAGCAGGGTGCAACCCACGGAGAGGTGCACAGTGATCACCCCGTCCACAGGGTGGGGTTCACAAGGTGCTGCACAAAGGGCGCTGGATCAAACCTGGCCCAGGCAGAGGGGACAGAAGAACTTTCCCCATTTCCTCCTAGACATAAAGTCTGGAAGATCACAGCCTTCATTACCTTACCAGGCCTCCTAGACATAAATAAATTTGGAAGATCACAGCCTTCATCACCTTACCAGGCCCCCCTCAAAGATCCCACCACTGACATGAGGCCACCTTAGCAAGTCCCTCCAGGAAGAGAGGCTGCCTGCTTGCTCCCAGCCAAGCTGGACTGCAAACAATGATCACAACAGCCCTGTGCTGCCTCAGGGCTCACCCCCAACCTTCTCCCAACACAAAGCAGGGCAACACCGACCTCGGGCAGGAGGTATTTCCGCAGCAGGTTGACCACGATGGCAGAGGGAGGCACGGGCTCGTTGGGGTCACAGCACAGCTCCGTGCCAGCCAGGCGGAAATCCAGGTTGAGGCGCTCCAGGCCGTTGAGGATGAAGAGCACCCTGAGGTTGGAAGCTTCCAGCAGGGGCACCACGTCCCGGAGGTGCTGGTACTTCTTGGTGATGAGGCGCCGCAGGGACACGTGGGCGTGGCTGTGGGACAGGTCCTCGCAGGAGAAGGGGATGACCAGCTGGAAGTGGGGCAGGCGGCCGTGGCACCAGTCCACCACCATCTTCTTGATGAGGGTGCTCTTGCCCGTGCCCACGGTGCCGTAGAGCACCACGTTCTTCACCTGCCGCCCGCAGGCGTCCACGTCAAAGAGGTTGTGGAGGCTGATAACCTTTCTACAGGGCTGCTGGAGCTGGTTCTGGATGGTTAAATCAGGGGAGGGCTTCAGAACCTCCTCCAGGGAGCTCTCCCGGATCACTGGGTCCACGTGGACGGCATCCAGAGAGAAGGAAGGGCCAAACTGCCTCTCCTCATTGGGCTGGTGGCTGAACCACGCAGACAGGCTCTTCTGGTGCTTCTTGATGGCACCTGGAAGGAGGAAGATGCTGGACATGACAAGGGCTGCTCACTGGCAGGGCACTGGGGAAGTTGCCTGCCCCAAGCCATTGCAGAGAGGGGACAGCACCCATTTATGGGGAACCCTCACACTGCCCAGGACAGCAGCTGCCCCCACCCCACTGTGTAGGACCCTCCCTCCAGACCAGAGCTGCAAACTCACCAGCAAAAGCCACGTTCCTCAGCTGGGACTGACCATGGCGAGAGGAGCTGGGCTGGGCAGAGCTGTCCAGAGAGTCTCCCTGGTAGTGAACACAGCCCCTGCAGGAGGAGGGAGAGTGTCACAGGGAGCAGCTCCAAACCCTGCCTGGGCAGGGCGGGCAGATCACCAGCAAGGCTGTGGGAAGTGCTGAGAGGAGCCAGCTCACCCCTTCCTTTCCCCACACCACGGGAGAGCGCAGGGCCAGGGTAGGGGCACGGCTGGGAGGTGAAGGCAGGTCAGCAAGCCACGGGCTGTGCATTCCCAGAAAACCCGTGCAGAGGCAGAGGAGGTGGGCTGGAGTCAGAGCAGGCAGGGAGGTGGGTCTGGGTGTTTGTCTAGGTGGAAGCAAAGCAGTGTCCCTGGTGCCAAGGCAGCCAGCTCAGCCACCCGGGTGCTGTGACAAAGAGCCCCAGCCGTGTGACAGTGACTGTACCTGGGGAGGGAGATGCTGCTTGTGCCAAGGATCCTCCTGAGGAAACACCTGCCTGCACCACCTGCCGGGGAGGAGGAATGCACACGGTCAGGGACCCAGCAGGGCTAACCCCACACAGCTTCACACCCTGCTAGGGTGCCCCACACCCTAGGGAGGGATGTCCAACAGGGACAGGGCCGAGTGCCAGAGGCACAGAGCCCAGCTCACCTGGCACGGCAGCGGCACACACGGACACGCTGCGGCTCCCCCTTGTCCCTGCCAGGGACCGCGGCAGCCATGCCCAGCTGCCCCAGGGCAGGCAGCTCTGGCACTGCATGGCCCGGGACATCCTCCACCTGAAACACAGGGGAGCTGGTGAGGGGCTGCGGGGGCTCAGCAGAACACGGGGGGCTGCGGGATGTGCTGCAGCAGAGCCCTGCCCAGCCTTACCTGCCCCTGCGTGGTCCAGCCCGGCAGAACCGGCTGTGCTGGCGCTGACTCAGGCTCCCGCCCCAGCAGGGCTCAGCAGGGCGATCCTTCAGGAGCCCGGGCGGTGCTCATAGCCCCCAACATCCCTGGAAACTGAGGCAGAGAAAGAGGGGAGAAGGATATAAGCAAACCCCAGCCGCGAGGAAGCGCCGAGCAGGGTGACAACTCACTCACACCTCCCACAAGCCACGCTGTTCACAGCCCCTTTTTATGTGATCCAGGTGGAGAAACTGAGGCACAGGGGCGGGGGCAGAGGAGCTGACCTTGAACACAGGTGTCCCGACCTCGGTGCCCCTGCAGGAAACAAAGCCCACGCTGTCCCATGCCCGCTTTCCAGCCCCTTCCCAGCCCCTCTGCTGAGCCGAGGGCCCTGAGCTGCCGTCCTGCTGCTGAGCCCTTCCGGGGACCCCTCTGGGGACCCCCGTGTCCCGGTGGCAGAGGTGCCCTCGCCGCTGTGCCCTCCCGGCTCCCCGCTCCATGGCGAGGCCGTGGCGGGGCAGGGAGCGGAGCGGGGGCAGCGGCGGGGCCGGCACCGAGCGAGGCGGCAGCGGCGCCGCGGTTACCTCGTCCTGCCGGATTCCAGCCGGGAACGCCGAGCTGCCTGCGCTCGATCTGCCCGGAGCTGCCCATCCGCCTCCTGCCGTGCCTGTCCCGGGCACGGCTCCGCTGCGGAGGCGGCTGCTTCGCAGGCAGAACTTCCTGCAACGCCATCCCGCCCCGGCCCGCCCCGCACACGGCGCTGCCAGCTCCCCGAGCAGGACGGGAGAGCGGCTGCAGGCTGGCAGAACACCCGCACCCTGCTCTCCCAGCTCCCCGAGCAGGGTGGGAGAGCGGCTGGAAGCTGGCAGAACACCCGCACCCTGCTTTCCCAGCTCCCCGGAGAGGAAGGGAGAGCGGCTGGAAGCTGGCAGAACACCCGCACCCTGCTTTCCCAGCTCCCCGGAGAGGACGGGAGAGCGGCTGCAGGCTTGCAGAACACCCGCACCCTGCTTTCCCAGCTCCCCGGAGAGGAAGGGAGAGCGGCTGGAAGCTGGCAGAACACCCGCACTCCCCAGGGCCTCCCAAACGCGCAGGATTGGGGAGCTGCGCTCTTACCAGATGTGCTGCGAGGCGGGGATGTCCCCCGGACACATCTGGCCGCTCTGCATCCCCAGCTGCTGCCCGGCTGTGCAACCGGAGCTGCAAGAACGCGTTCTGCTCCGGAGAGAATCGCTCCCCAGCGGGGGAGGCTGTGCTGGCCGTGCTGTTGAACACACACAAACACGCACACCTGTACCTGCCCTCCCGCTGCCGGCAGATCCGCTCTGGCCACCCAGCAAGTGACAGCTGTGTCACCGGGGCCACACGCACTCTTCTCAGTCCCTGGGTGCTGTCGTGGGAAGTGCCAGCCCACCCAGGGGTGCTGGGAGTGAGTGGTCACAGCTGTCACACCCCCCTCGAGGCTCTCAGGAAAGGGAGACAGCCAGGCAGTACACTATAAATATAAGTTTTATTGATGTGTGAAATCCAACAAGTACAGCTGGCATCTCGGAAACACCAACACAAACCAGAACATCTCCTCCTGCCCGACAGCTCCCGGGACCCTCTGGGCACTGGTGAGCAGCAAGCTGGCACCTGGCACCCCGTCCCTGCGGGGCACTTACCTGCGTGTGCAGCCCAGAATGGAGAGCCCAGGGTCTCACCTCCACCCTGCCTGGTTCCTGCCAGGCTGCAGCTGTGGGCAGCTGTGCCCTGATCCTGCCTCACAGCCTCCTCCCAGCAAGGAAGAAAGACCTGGGCAAATGCCCCCCGGAGCAGCTGCCACAACAGAGCTGTGCCAGCAGAGTCCCTCGGCCTTTGAGCTGTTACCTGCATCTTATTTTGGCAAGCTGTCCCAGGGAGAAAGCAGCCCACACCTGTGGTCGTGTGGAAATGTGAGTTTCAATGCCTGCACTTGTCTGCGTGGTGCCCCCCTGGATCACACGTGCCCCCAGTGTCCAGCCTCGTGTCCTGACACGGCAAAGGCTGGAAAACCACAGGGCTGCAGCGTGGCAGGGACACACAGAGAGCCCAGGCAGCCACAGGCTGCCCGTGCACAGGGACAGGACAAATGTGTCCACACACAGTGAGAAGGAAACACTGTTTTATTGCCTGATTTGGGAGAGGGGTGAAACCCTGGGAGAAGCCCCATCCCCTCCCTGTTCTAGCCCAGTCTCCCCTCCAGCAAAGCCCAGCCAGGTGATGAAGCGTTTGCTCTTCTTGTGCGTGTGACAAAGGTGGCCTGGACATGCATGGAGGTGAGTGGCCATGCCCCTGCCTGCCTGCCTGCCACCAGAGCACCCGTGAGAGGCAGAACCCGATACAGCCATGGGCCAAAGGGGCTGAAGCAGTTTTTGGTGGGTTGAGGCCCAACTGGTGTTCCCAGGGAGCCAGAGCCACAGCTTGAACCCCACCCTCATCCACTCAAAGTGCATCACAAGGAAAGGCAGGGGCAGGAGAGGAGAGGAGGTGTGGGGGAAGAAGCCTGCTCTCCTCCATCACACTCCTCGTGATTATCCAGACGCGTTCTCTCGGGGCATTCCTGCAGCCAGGAGCACCCACGGCTCCGCTTCCCTGCTCTGATAAAGTGCATCCTTGCTGCTTCCCTAAGGGCCCCCTGGAGCAGGGTGGCTGCACCCCATCCCTCTGCCATGCCAGGGCAGAGAAAACCCCTCCTGCAGGGCAGGGACCACCCAGGCCATAAACCCCGGGGTGCTCAGCCCAGCCCTGCCAGCCTCGGGCTCAGTGCAAACGTGCTTCTCCTCCTCGCATTTCCCTGCACCTTCCACCGCCTCTGGGGCTGTCCTTGAAGACAGGGAAAGGACAGTCTCAGCTCCTCAGGCAGCACCGAGGGTGCCTTTGCCCTGTGCCACTTCCCCCACTCATCAGCCCCTTCATATTAACACATTCATTTGTGTCCTGCTGCCCCAGGCAGAGCAGCCTGCCCCATCACTCCCACTCCCCAGAGCCCTTGCCCAGCTCAGGGACAGCCATCCTGCAGCTCCAGGCTTTGTCCTGGCCCTCTGCCCCGCAGTGGCCACATACCTGGTGAGCTGGGACACTGCAGCTCACGGGCACAGGAGGCACAGGATGTGCTGAGCCCTCTTGGGCATCCCGGGGGTGCTGCCAGCTGCCCCGTGCCAGGCAGGCTGGGCCCAGCAGTAGGAGCCACCTGCCCTGGCAGTGCTGCTCCCAGCTGGGGAAGCCTGTTCCACGGGGCTTCTCTGCAAGCAGCTGAGCCTGGTCAACAAAGCCTTCCCTGTGCCTGGGGGACACGGCCAGTGGCAGTCACTGGTGCCTGCTGGGAGCCCCTTTGCTCCACACACTAGTCCATCTTGTCCTGGTCCGCCTGGGAGCGGTGGTGGCCCTGGCTGTGATGGCACAAGGGTGTCCAGGTGTGCTGGGTGCAGGACACAGTGCTGGGGACAGCAGCACCCGCAGGGTGCAGAGGACAGGACCCACCACGAGAGCCCCAAATGCCAGGGGAGAAGCTGGAGCTGTGCAGAGCTGCCCCACTGACACCTCCTGCACCTCAGGATCCATCCAGGGAAAAGCCTCAGCCCAACAGAGCACGGACTAGTCCCAGCCCAAGAGCAGGGCAGCAGCAGGGCATCATTCCCAACAGCTCCAGGGACAAGGAGATGGACAAGGGTGACAGCCCCACATGCCCCAGCTCCCTGCCCCTCCGTGCCCCCCGTGAGAGAGCAGGCACAGGGACTGTCCCCCACTCCTCCGTGCCCCTGTGGCTGTGGTTGGCAGCACTGCAGCCCTCCAGCTGGCACAGCTCCACTGCAGAGCACGGCACTGAAGGAAGATCCAGGAGCAGAGGGGAATTTTGTGAGGGACAGTGAAAAGTCAGACACAGCCCCTGGGGAAAACCCCGATGCTCAGCGTGGAAAGGGCAGCAGGGTGTGTCCTGCTTCCAGACCCTCCGTGCAGGAGAGTCCCATGGCCAAACATTCCTCGATGCCCTCCAGGCAGGGGAAGCTCAGCTTTGCTGAGTGCCAGCATCAGTGTCAGGCCAGCCAGACTCTGCTGCGCAGCCCCAACCCAAGCCAGCAAAACCAAAGATCAGAGTCCAGGATTCTGCTGGAATCTGGCATTTGCCCTGCAATCCCTGGCGGCTCAGAGTGCCAGGAGCAGGATCCCCAGGCTGACCTGAACCAGGGCCAGCCTGCCAGGGTGGGGCAGGGCTGCCTCCCCCACTTCCATGCTTGCCAAAATCCTGCGGGTTCCCACGTCTGTGGGTGACACGTGCAGCCCGGTGCCAGCGGTGCCAGCACACCCACGGAGCCTGTGCTGTGCAGGTGAGCAGGGTGCTGTGTTCCCAGCACAGCAGCGTGTGCAGATGCCCCACCAGCTCTGGGCTCAGCTCAGTTCCTCTGGAGAGCCAGCAAGGTGCTGAAATGCCTTCCCTCTGCAAGGTGTGCGAGTTTGGAGCAGCCACCAGAGACACCAGTGCCAAAGGGACCTTCTGGTACCAGTCACTAAGTGCAAAGGCCTTCCCTGTGTCCGGGTCACCCACTGCAAACAAACCAGTCTGGGATCTCACCTGGTTTCCAGTTCAGGCACTGCTGGGACCCCCTTCTGCACAGTGTCACCCTGGGGGGCTGGCACTGTGACAGGCTGGGTGTCCTTGGTGTCCCCTCCTTGCATAGTCGGTGCTGAGCGAAGCTTGTCCATCCTGTCCTGCTGAGACAGCCCCAGTGGAGCTGGGGGAGAGAGGCTGCAGGGGAAGGGCTCAGGGCCAGCTCTCCTCCTGCAGCAGAGCCTCCAGTGGTGACACAGCTGAGCCCAGCCCTGTTTTTCAGTCTCCTGGCATGGGCAGGGTGTGGGAAGCCAAATCCTCCTTGCTCCATGCAAGGAGCAGTCACTTCTCTCCTTGTCGGTTGAATTGGTTCAGAGCCTCCTGTCTCAGACCCCAGAGACAACAGGGACTGAATGTGAGACTCCCTAAGGTCTGAGAACACTGTCCTGCTCCCACAGACCCTGGCATGAAGATCCCATCTCTGAGGGTGATGTCCCAGCAGGAATCTGAGACAGAGCCCCAAGTCCTTCTCTGCCTGTTTGCTCCCTTTGCTGAAGACTGGGATGCAGTGGGGCTTGTGGGAAAAAAAAAAAAAATAAAGCAAAAGAAAAAAAAAAAAAAAGGAAGATTTGCACAGAAATGAAAGGGAGATGCAGCAATCTCTGTGGCTACAGCGACAGGAAACTCTAAAGCCTTGTGCAACTTCACCTATGGCATCTTTGGGCTCTTCTCAGCACTGGCCAGGGCGAGGAACGGGGCCACGAGCAGCACTTCCAGCTCTGCAGCTCTGTCCTGCCAGCCCAGCCCCAGCACGGAGCAGGATCCTCGCAGCCGTGCTCGGCACAAACGCCCTGGGCTGGACTGTCCCTGGTGTCCCCAGGGCAGGCAGGGACAGCAAGAGGGGACCCAAGCTCCGTGGGGCTCGTCAGTCCTGGGGGGGGGAGAGTGGCACATGCCAGGGCTGTACAAAACGTTTTGCAATGAAGAGTGTGTGGAAAGGTTAAAACAGTTCCGAGATGTCTCAAAACCCTTCTCGACTGAGCCAGGCCCGGCTGGCACCTCCCAGTGCCTCCGCCACGGTCCAGGACCTGCAGGAGCACCGTGTCCATCTGCAGAACATCCCTCACAGCAGGCCAGGCCCGGGAACGGCACCGGGGCCCCACGGCCCCTTTATCTCTCAGATTTGACCTTGTACCTGAGCACCAGGTAAGCCAGGAGCCGCAGGATGACGAAGAAGATGCCCAGGATGAGGAAGTCCAGGTAGAGCTTGGCCTCCTCCACGTCCAGCTCCTGCAGGATCTTGATGGGCTTTTGGAAAGGGCAGAAGTCCTCGAGGCACTCCAGGTCCTCGCGCTCCATGGCGTAGATGGTGAGGATGACCCCCTCGAAGCCATACCTGGGGCAGAGCACACCTGAGGGTCACCGGGGCCCAGGGGGGCCCAGGACAGGGAGCTCTGGCCAGAGCTGGGGCCCACCTGACATAGGAGACGTAGGAGCTCCACTGCAGGTAGGTGGGGATGGTCTTGAAGCTGACGAAGAAGCCCGAGAAGAGCAGCACGGGGATGGCAGTGACGGGTCCCACAAAGGTGGCCACCTGGGGAGCAGAGGCCACTGGGGGTCACGTCCCTGCCCACCCGTGGGCAGAACTTCACCCCAAACTGTCACAGGGTGCCTTGCAGCTCTGCACAGAGAGACAAAGCCCCGCCAGACCTGCAGGGAAGTGGAAGCAGCTCCGATGAGAAGCCCAAGGGACTGGGCCACCAGGGCCGTGGCGGTGGCCAGGGCGGAGAAGAGCAGGAAGCGCGTGGCCTCGGGGGGCTGGCCCGTCATCCAGTACACGATGCTGCAGTAGGCGATGGGGCAGATCACCTGCACGGGGACAGAGACAGCCCTGCTGGGCCCCACGGCCATCCCCACCCCGCTGGGGGAAGGGGGCACCCCGCCACGGCCGGCTTGGGGCGCTGGGTAGGAAGTGGCAGTGCCAAGGGCGGCACATCAGCATCAGGGTGGTGACAAAACGCACGGGAAGCTCACCTGGAAGGGCACATCTGCCATGGTCTTTGCCAGGTAATAGGCTTTGAGGCTGTACCAGTAGTTCAAGTGCTCCCTCAGGAATACGGTCATCTCCTGGGGGACTGCAGGGAAACAAGGAGTGAGCAGGCAGCAGTTCCCTGCCCTGGGGTGCTCCAGCCCCTCTCACACCCGTCCTGCAGGTGGGATGCACCAGGTAACCCCCTGCCTGCATCATGAGAGGGTGCCCAAACCTTCGTTGGGGAAAAACATCAGTGACTGATATGGGAAATTCCGAGTGGAAAAGTCAGGTTGGGTGGGGCTTTTTACAGATTTACACACATTTTGTCAGATTAAAAACATAAAATATTAAAATTCCAGCATTCTGCTTTGAGACAACAGGGGTGAAATAGCCAGATTACAGCCAAATAAAGGCCAAAACTGCAATACAGGCAAACAGAAAGCTTTCCCCTGTTCTTTAATTTTTTTTCTCTCCTCTCTTATTTTGCCCCTTTTGCCCGCTCCCTCTGGCTCCCCACACCCTGCCCAGCACCCCCACTCTGCCACGCAGCTGGAGCACCCCGAGAGCTGGGAGCAGCGAGGGAATTTGGGGGCAAGGGGCTCCTTACAGGTGAGGATGGTGGGCATGAGGGCAGCGAACATGAGGAAGAGCATGGAGAAGAAGAGGAAGCCGGTGTTGTTGAAGACCTTGCCCGCGTCGTTGCCGATGTGCAGGTAGAGCAGCCCGATGAGCACCCCGATGCAGATGTGGGACATGAACCGCAGGTGGGTCAGCACCTGCGGGCACAGGGGGGCTCAGCAAGGCAGGGCTGCACCCCAAAAACATCCCAAGGGAGCAGAGGACAGCCCATGGAGCTCCTTGTGGCTGCCAGCCCCCTAAGAGGCCAAGCCCAGCCCTGGCCCGGCCTCTCCTGGCCTCACCGTGTCCCGCAGGATGCAGATGAAGGTTCTCTTGAAGAGGATGCAGAACTGAGTTGAGGTGCTGGTGGCGAATGTGTGGCTCTCGATGTGATCCACGTCCTGCAGGAGCACAGGGACGTGGGTCAGGTTCACCCCACGGGGCCCCTGCTGGCACTGGAGGCTCCTCTGAGCCCCACTCACCGTCCCACACGTTGGGCACGACGAGTCTGCCTTGTCAGGGCTGCTCTTCTTCTCAGCCATGGTGCACATCCCATTCTGCACCGCGCGGAACAGGACGGGGTTGAGGTCCCCGTACTCCCCCGAGGCCACCTCGATGACTGTGGAAGGGGACAGGACCCCTGAGAGGTGCTGAGGCAACCAGCACCCAGCAGGAGGGGCACAGCCATCTCCCTTGGGCACCCTGGGCAGCCCCCAGGGCTCGGGCACTGGGTTTGGAGCTCGCCACCCTCTGCTGGGCTGGGGGCACTCACTGAAGTCAGCGGGGTTGTGGTAAGTGGGGCAGTGGAGGCCGAGGCCCTTCAGGTAGGGGATGAGGTTGGTCACGACGCCCTTGAAGATGCACTGGCCCTGGCTCAGGATGTAGAGCTGCAAGAGGAAGCCGGGATGTGGCAGGTGCAGGACAGCCAGGGCACTGTCACCCGCTCCTGGCCACCTCCCTTGCCAGACCCCGGCCACACAAGCCCCAGGACAAATTCCTGCAGCCCACCCCTCCTGGGTCCTGGGGCCGGAGGGACCCCGTCCAAGGCCAAACCTTGTCGAACATCTCGAAGAGCTTGGCGCTGGGCTGGTGGATGGTGCAGATGATGGTGCGCCCACCCTGAGCCAGGGAGCGCATCAGGGACACCACCTGGAAGCAGGAGGCACTGTCCAGACCGCTGCGGCCACGCAGGAGGAGAAAGAGACAGCAGAGAGAGAAGGGGAGAGTTGAGAGGGGGAGAAGAACATCCTAAAGATGCCCCCACTTGCCTCCTCTTGTGTCCACCCTCAGATCCATGCAGAAGAGCACCATCCCCATGGGCACAGTCCCATCCTGTGTTCAGAGGGCACTGGCCAGGCCAGCAGGGGCAGCCCAGCTGGGCAGGCAGTGCTGGGAGCCCCTGTGGCCTCACCTGGTGGGCTCATCGAAGAACATGACGGGCGGGTTGTTGACCAGCTCCAGGGCGATGGCCAGGCGCTTGCGCTGCCCCCCCGACAGGGAGCTGGTGCGGGTGTAGGAGCACTCCAGCAGCCCCAGGGCCGTCAGGATCTCATTCACCTGTCACACAGCCGGGGTTTTTCATGGACTTTCATCCCAATCCTGCCACCCCCCTTCACCCTTGTCATCCCCTGCTCCCCTTGTCCCCATCTTGGGGAGAGCTGAGGGGGTCTGGACCCACCCTCTCAGCCCTTACCAGCTCCTTCTTCACCTCCTGCTTCTCACTCAGCTTCAGGTTAGCAGAGACCTGCAGGGAGAGGATGGCCAGGGAGACACGACTGTCAGACGTAGGGAACAGAACTGGCTGCACCGTGGCTCCAGCCCTGTCTGCTCCGCATGAAGGGAGCACGGACAGCAGGATTTCGTTCCCTTGGAGATGCCCGAGGCCGGTGTGAGCTCAGTGCCCACAAGGAGACAGCCCACAGGATGTCCCCATGGCTCACCATCATGGCCTCGAGCACGGTGAGGTGTGGCAGCAGCATGTCATCCTGCATGATGTAGCAGGACATCTTGCGGAAGGTGCGCAGGTCCCGCGGCCGCCCGTTCACCAGGATCTGCCCCTTCATGCCAGTCTCCCTGCAGGAATGAGGGAGGTGTGGGGGATGCAGCACAGCCCTGCACCCCCAGCCCCTCTGAACCCCCCCAGCCTCACCTGTAGCCAGCCAGGATGTTCATTAGTGTGGATTTCCCAGCTCCCGAGGGGCCCATGATCCCGATGAGCTCCCGCTGGCAGAACTTCCCTGACAGGCATTTCAGGAGAGTCTTGTACCCTGCAGGGAGACAGCAGCCGGGGTTTGGCCTCCCAGGGCAGCGGTGCTGCAGGGATTGCCATGCCATCCCAGCTCCTGGGGCACCTCAGGAGCTCCGTGTGCCATGCCAGGGGCTGTGTGTGCTCCATCAGCATCCCCTGGCACAGCAGCTGCCACCTCCAGCACGATCCCTGCCCCTGGTCCTCGGCTGATCCCACTGATTCCCAGGGCTGAAGAAGCTCCTGACCTGGATCACAGCAAAGAGCAGGGAAATCCCCGGGTCAGGTCACGGAGCTGCTAAGGGAGATTACCAGGCTGTGACACTGCTCCTGGGCATGTCTTCAGATGCTGATCCCCAAGGCCAGGGGACAGGGCCAGCGCGGAGCAGGGCAGCAGGGGGCAGGCAGAATTCCCGATCCGGCTGTTGCCTTCATTGGCATTCACGCTGTGGCACCCGGCAGCAGCCACTGCTAATCAGACCTGGAATTATCTCTGCTTTAAACGCGGCTGATTAGCATTTTCTGGCAGAAGGAACATGATGTGTCGGGAGTAAGGAACAAGCACAGCCTCAGGCTCTCAGGCGCTGCCCCTGAAATGGAGCCCTGGCTGGACAGGAATTGGTTTTGGGGGTGATAACCCCACGGAACGAGCCTGAGCATCCCTCCAATGGAATTGTGTCCCCTCTGTGCCCCACGGGGACAGCCGCTGTGGGGCAAAGCTGGGGCAAGCCCAGGGACAGAGCACTGACAGTCCCACTCGCTGGGGAGCCCTGGGCTTGTCCATCCCCAGGGAAGGTCATCCAGCCCCGCAGCCCCCCGTTCCTCCTCCGCAGCCCTCGGGGTCAGGAACTCCGCAGCAGGAGGGGGTCCCGCGGGCAGAGGGGCGGCCAGAGGAGGGGAGGGGGCTGCGCAGGGTGGCCAGGGGGGAGCAGAGCAGGCAGTCCCCCCCCGGCAGCGCGCACGGCTCCGCACCGCGCATGCTGCTCACGTCGGCGCCACTGCAGCTTGCGCAGCGGTTACTCACGTTCATTGACTGCCAGTAACCTCCTGCTCGGCACCGCGGGCCAGCCGGGGCTGGGGGCTGTGGCCAAAGCCACCGCGACCCCCGCCAGCCCTGCCTGAACGGGGGGGAGGAAAGCGCCCCTCCCTCCGCCATCCCCGGGACCCCCGGACCCCTCGGCTTGCTCCCACCTGCCCCAGCCTTCCCCCCTCCCTCCCTGCAGGGCACTGGCCCGCTGGCAAGCAGCCGGCTCCCTCCTGGGTGCTAGAGCACAATCCGCCCTGGCCAGCCCGCGGCTGTGCCATGGATCCTTCTGGGATGCTTCCTCAGCATCCCGGAAAAGCAGGGAGGCATCATCCCGGCGGATGTCAGGGCTGCTCCCAGGGTGTTTCGGCGCCTCGGTTTCCCGAGCTGCACAGCCTGGGGACGGGGCAGAGCCCCATCGGGCACTCCTGGCTGGCAGAGCCCCTCAAAGAGCCCTGTGACCTCGGCGCCTGCTCGTCCCTGCCTGCCTTCAGCTTCTGCAGATCAGCTCACCCTCCATCTTATCGGGCTGCCTGATTGGCATCCCATTAACTGAGAGCGCTAATTAAAGCAGACTACCACCCACCAGCCGCCATCTGCCTCCCCTCTCCCCTCCCTGAGCTCTCGGCCAGAGTCGCACGCAGGGAAGGGGGCCACGGCCTGGGCTGCACAGGGAGAGGAAATCCCCCACAAACCACACCTTCTCCTTGCCAGGCTCGGAGCTGCTGCATCCCACACAGCCGTGATACCCCGAGCAGCAATGCTGGGGAAACCCATCCCATCCATCCTACCCCGAGCAGCAGTGCTGGGGAAACCCATCCCACCGCATCCCACCCGTCCCGGCAGGCCCTTGGCCAGAGGTTTCCCTGGAATGCGCTCTGCCTTCCCCTGGCACTGCCCGGCACAGGTGCAGGACACGAGCCTCGCCTCCCACGGGCACCCAGAACAAACACCCAAGCACAGAGAGCCCCTGGCACCCGGACAGGGCAGGGTGAGGTCATGGCATGCGGAACGGGAATGGGGTGGCAGAGCCCTGCAGGCCCCTGCCCACCCGCCAGCTCCTACCTCTCTTCCTCCACCAGGACCCCTCCCGCACGGAGTAGGACAGGTCGATGAACTCGATGTTGACAGCCGAGCGCTTCGGGAGGTGGGAAAACCTCTGTGCCTCTGTGATGTGGTTCTCCACCTTCTTCAAGTGGGTGGTGAGCAGCGGGGCGTCGGGAGGGCCGGCGTGGCACACCGTGTCCTCCAGGGCGATGGAGACGCAGGCGGGATCCATGCCCTTCTCCGCCATCCTGCCGCTCTGTGGGGAGCGCACGGGGCTCGGCTCGCAGCGGGCTCCCTCTCCCCGGCACTGCAGGGAGCAGCCCGCAGCCAGTCCTGACTCTGCTGCTCCTGCTGGCTCCAGGCCTCGCTGTCCCCCCCGCCCAGCCGGGGCCAGCACCCACAGCTGGCTGCGGGGATGGAGCCGGCCGAGCCTGCGCCCAGGGCCTCCGGGCGAGGAGCAGCAGGATTTTGTTCAGCTCCGCTGTCAATAATTCATGAACCTCCTGCGGCTTGGTCCCGCTCTGCTGCCGGAGCTGCTCAGCTCCCCCAGCCCCGAGGGACCCTGCCCCGGTCCCATTTGTCCCGGTGGGTGCAGGAGGGGGGTTGGAAGAGCTGATGTCCTGCCCTATGCATGGATGTCCCCAAGGACTCACCAGGAACCAGCCCTGCCCTTGGGGGGTTGTTTAGGTATGAAATCCTAAACAAGCAGATGATTCCAGCTGGTTTCTTGGACAAAGCACGCCATGCTCCTGGGGCAGAGCAGCCCCGGGCACATCAGACCCTCAGACAATGCCTGGGGTCCCCCTGGGCTTGCTGGGAGAGCCTTAACAGAGCGGGGAGGGGGCCCTGCTGGTGCCATTCCTTCTCTGCCTTCCTCGGCTCATCGTTTCACCTTCCGGGCTCTTTCAGCACAGCCTGGGAGGCCAGGCCAGCACTGAGCTGGGGCCATGACGCCGATGCACCTGCCCCAGCCCTCCCGTGCCCGCAGTGCTCCACAGCCGGCTGCAGCGCGGCCGGGCTCCGCGCGTCCCCGCTCGCCTCGGGGATTGCGGTGCCGGGGGATGCTGAGCGAGCGGGGCGGGGAGCGCCGGCTCTCAGGGGCTGCCAGGGGATCGGGGATCCCCCCCCGGCAGCAGGAAAAGGAGCTCGGGCTGTGCTGGAGCCGGCTGTGCCCTGCATCCATCTCGCCTCCCAGCCTGGGGTCCCAGCGCCTCGCTAACCTACATTCGGGGGGCTGCGGGCAGCGGCTCGCTGCGGCTGCAGCGCACACACACGGCCCCTGCGAGGGGCGCCGGGCGCCGGCAGCTGCGGGAGATCCCCCCAGCCCAGCCCAGCCCCTGCTGCAGGCAGACCCCGCTCAGGGCTGGAAGGAAGCCAGCCCAGCCCCGGGGAAGGAGTGGTGGGGGTTCCCAGCATCCGCGGGGTGCAGAAAAGGGGGGTTCGGGGGTCCTGGTGGGGGGCAGCGGGCTCGAAGCGCCCTCGGGCTCACCTTGACTCCTCCGGCTGGGCGTTCGCGGAGCGCTAAATCCCGCAAGCGGCTCTCCGCGGCTTAGCCCAGCCCCGAGGCGCGGGGTGGGGACGGGAAGGCTTTGCCCGAGGATGCTCTTCCTTCATCCCCTCTCCCCGCCGGCCCCCTCCATCCCCAGCCCCCTCCCCGGCCCCGGGGAGGCTCTCGGCTCTCCCGCAGGCTCACCTGGCAGGGTGCGGGGCGGCGGCTCCGCTCCCGCAGCGCCTCCGCCTCGCCTCCTCCGCAGACAAAGGGGCGATGCCCGGGGGGCCCGGCCGGGCTCGGTTCGGCTCGGTTCGGCTCGGTTCGGCGCTGCTGAGGTGCTCAGCGGTGGGAGCCGGGCTGGGCGCTGCCCCCGCGGGTGCCCGGCCCGGGTCTCCTCCCCATCCCTCCGCGGGGCTGGGTGGGCAGGGCGGGCGGGGGGCGCTCCGGCCGCAGCCCCGCAGTGGCTCGCAGGAACCCCGCAGTGGCTAGCGGTAGCCCCGCAGTGGCCAGCAGCCCCCCGGGCCGGGCTGCTCGGGGGGGGCCCTCTCCGCCAGCCCCGTGGCCGGTGCTGCCGGGCGGGGAGCGGGATGGGCGGCAGGAGGGATGGATGGGGCTGCCCGGGCGGGCAGCGCTGCCAGGCAGCGAAAAATCCTCTTAAAGGGACCGGCTCTATTTCCTCTCGCTGCCTGCCAGCAGGCCTGAGCATCCCTGAGCGCACTCCCGGGCTTTGCCAGCCCTGCCTCCGCACCCCCTGCACCCCAGGGCCGGCTCTGGGACACAGCCCCCGCACTGCCCCCTCAGCCAAACCCCCCGAGGGAGCCCAACACACCCTAAAGCTGCTCCTGCCCCGCTCAGCAATGCACAGAGCCCCCCCGGCCTGCAGCCAGGGCTGCCGTGGCTTGGGACAGCCAGCGGGGTGACAGCTGGTCACAAAGGGCCGTGGCAGGGGGGGGTCCCTCCGGGGTTTTACCCCCAGCACTCCCTCCCTGGTGCAGCTCGTCCTGCAGCTCCCCAGCAGCACGCCTGGCTCCCTCCTCGCTGTTACTCACACCTCTCACCCACCACAGCACTTAAACACCAGAGACATATGGAAATGAGTGGCACCCAGCAAGAGTATTAATTAAAAAACCATCTGTTGATGCCAAGGAGAGCTTTCCCCACCCCCTGGCACCTCAGGGCTGGGACAGATCTCAGGGCAGGATCCAGGCAGAGGAGAGCAGGGAGGGCACAAGGAGTTATCCATGGAGCCAAGCTCCTCATGGAGGTCTTAAATCATCTTGTCCCGGAGCAAAAGGCACGTGGGACTCAGCCAGCTCTCTCTGCACCCAGCCCTGGGGCAATCCCCATGTGCAGGTCCCAGCCCAGACCTGCTCTGGCAGTGCCACATTCCCTGCAGGGAATGGCCTGGGAGTGACCTCATGGATGCTAAACCCCTTTCTGCTCAGCTGGACCCAAGCTGGTGGCCATGAAGCACCCAGCAGCTGCTGGGGAGTCATTTCAAGGTGGGAGGAAGCAAGGATGGAGCTCAGTGCCATGGGGACATCCACATCCCTCTAATCCCCCAGCTAGGACCTTCCTAAAGTGGCCTTGGCCATAGCTGTGTCCCCGTGGGGGCTCACTTGCTCAGGACAGTGGCAGAGGGAGCTTGTCCTGGTTCTGTCATCTGTGCTCAGGGCTGCAGGGACAGAGCAGGCAGCAGAACCTCTCTGCATGACAGGAAAACCTGTGGGATTGCCTGCAAATATATTTTTAATGACCCGTGGCTGGTCCTCCAGGACCCTCAGCTGTGCCACCACTTGTTGCTCTAGGACACGAAACAACACAACATAGACATGCTGTTGTTTTCAAGGGAAAAAAGGGAAGTTTATTTTCTGACTCCAACATTTATAGATTTCTAAAGGTGACAGTGGATTGGAGGGTGAAAGTGCCACCTCTCCAAACTTAGACAAACTAACAGTTTATTAAATTTCACTTCGTCCATAAAATAATGCAAAACAATAAGTTGTTTACAGAAAGTGTGTGAGAAAGTTTGCTATAAGAATGCAAACATCAGAAGGCTTAGAAAACCTTAAAAAATTAAAGTGACAATCACTTGTACCCCAGACCACCCTCTCCTTCCCCGAGGGAATAAAACTGCTTCCATGGCTGCTTTGAGGAGCCAGAGATGTCCTCAAGGGGCACAAAGCTGGAGTCACATCTCCCCCTTTGTGGCCCCAAGCTGCTGGGAGGAGAAGCCCCCGTGGAAAGGGACTCTCAGGGCAGGACCACAGAGCCCCTGGCAGGAGCAGGACCAGCAGCCAGTAGGAAAGATTTTCCACCTGGGAGATGAGATTTCCCTCCTCTGCACTCCCAGGGAGGCTGCAGGGCAGTTTGATTCCTCAGCAGTGGGTGCTGCAGCCCTGGCCAGGCTGCTCTGTGCCTGCCATGGGGACAGGAGCAGATGCCACACTCCTGCTGGCCTCAGCGAGCTCAGGGGGCAGCTCCACCTCCCAGCTCAGGGCCTGGAATTCCCTGACACGGAGAAATCACAACCTGCAGCACTGAAGGACAGGTATTTGACACCAGGCACAGGTGCTGCCTCCCTCCCTCCTAACAGGGGCTCTGAGCCTCCTCGGGGAAGCAGCTGGGAATTGGCTGCTCACAGCCCTGTCCCCAAGCCCTGCTGCAGGAAACACTCCCAGATGCCAGCAGCTGCTGCTCCCAGAGCATCCCCTGGCCCTGGGGAGTCTGGGATGAGGCACCCTGCAAGAGTGAGTGCAGAACACCTCAGAGGGCAGCCGGAGCTGATGGAAGGAGCATGGAAGGAGTACAGCAGCGAAGGGAAGCAGAGCCGGGGTGGGAGCCTCCCTCGGCACGGGGCCAGCGGCCACAGCCCCGGCTGGCCCAGCTCTACCTGGAAGAACCTGAGGAGAGCAAAGAGAGCGGATTTTGAGCTGTTTGCAGCTCCCACCTCCCCGTGCCAGCCTCCCCCTCGGACAGTGACCCGCGGCCGGGCAGTGCCACCAGCGGGACCCACCGCAGGGCACGTGGCAGTCGCACTCGCAGATGTCACAGCGCTGGAACCAGCGGGGCCAGCCCGACAGCTTGGTGACACAGGCTGAGACCTGGATGCAGCCGCGGCTGAGGGCGGCTCCCGGGTGCGCGGGGCCGCCGCAGGACGAGGAGCACTCGCCGGTGAGGTCCCGCTCGCTGATCTCGATGCGGCCCCGCAGGCAGATCCCTGCAGGGGCAGAGCCCATCACGGGGGGCTCACCCGCAGCAAGGAGGGCTTGGGGACGCGCCTGCAGCCAGCCGGGCTACTCACGGAGGCAGGAGGGCTTGGGGGTCCACTGGCCATCGGACTGGCAGGCGCTGGCGGGGTCCCCCAGCAGCAGGAAGCCGGGCCGGCAGCTGTAGCGCACCACGGAGCCCACCCACCAGTCGTTCCCGTGCACCACCGAGTTAAAATCCGCCTCGGGCCGCCCGCAGTTCACTGCAGACAGGGATGCAGCCACGGGGACAGCGCAGGGGTCACCGGACAAGGCAGTGGGTGCCCCGGGCTGTGTCCCCGCGCGGCCCAGGCTGCCGGAGGCGCTGGCGCTTTGTGTGGCGCAAAGCCCTGCAGCATCCCCAGGGATCCCCCGGCTTCCCCCGGGTTTTACCTCTGCAGAAGGACTTGTAGCCCAGCCAGCAGCAGCTGCCGTTCCCACACTGGCTCCTCTTCAGCTCCTTGTGCCTCCCCCTGCAGCCCCCCACGCAGATGGGCGCCGTGCCCGACCAGTACGTGTCCAGCTCTCCTGGGGCCACCGGGGACAGCGACACCATTGCCAGAGCTTGCCCAGCCCTCAGAGCCCCGCAGGGCGGTGCTGCAGCCCGCAAACACCCATCCCATTCCATCCCAGCCCATCCCATTCCATCCCAGCCCATCCCATCCCATTCCATCCCAGCCCATCCCATCCCAGCCCAGCCCAGCCCAGCCCTGCTGTGAGCGCAGCCACTCAGCCCTCAGCTCCCACGTCCCCTGTGCCCAGCCTTGGTCTTGCTCCTTACTGGGCAGGACTGGTGCCAGCTCTGGGGCACCCCACAAACCCCCTCGTCCCCCAAGCCCCCTGTTACCTTCTGGCTCCTGGCAGGAGGTGAGCGTGGCCAGCATGGCAAGGAAGAGGAGGCCCAGTGCCATCATCTGCCCTCCTCCCCTCACCTCTCCAGCCCCAGAGCCCTCTCTGCTCACCCAGGAGAAAGTGAACTTGGTTTGCACACACCCCGGGCCCGGGGATGCCGCAGGACACGGGGGAAGGGAGGAGACATTCCCTCTAATGCCAATCCTCTCCCCAGCAGCTAATCTCCGGCAGATTACCCTGCCTGGAGCCGGGGTTTAAAGGGACACTCCCAGCAGCCAGCCCCGAAGCTGCAGCAGCAGCAGAGCTGTGCCTGGGGAGCACAGAGGCCAGGCTGCAAATGCTGCGAATGCAAACCTGGCACGGGGCCCTTCTCTCGAAGGCAGCTCAGCCCAGCTGTGCCAAGGCCCGGGGCCAGGCAGGGATGGGAAGGCTGGGCAAGGCAGGGATGCTCTGCCTCAGGGACAGCTCCTGTCCCTATCCAGAGGTGCTGGGATCAAGGGTTTTCCCCAACACCCCAGAATTCCAGCAGCTTTTGCTCAGCTGCTTGAGAGGGAGCAATGGGGAAAAGTCAGTGCCCAGCCAAGAGCAGCAAGGTGCCTCCCTGTGTTCCCCATGGCACATCACCTCCACACACAGGGCAGGGAGGGTCTAAACGGCACTCCAGGGACCCCAAATTCACTGTCCTCATCCAGCCACCCAACAAAGGACGAGCTGGCTCTGCTCACAAGCCCAGGCTGCTCCCTGTACTCAAACAAGGCCTGAGCAGGCAGCAGACAGCCCTGGGGGAGGCAGCAGAACTCAGCCCCACGGCAGGAACACGAGTGCCAGAGCTAAACCCGGCCTTCCAGTGCCACCCCTGGGGAGCAGCACGCTCCAGTGCCAGCTGCACAGCGCCAGGAGAGCCTGGCAGCTCCCCAGTGCCCACCTCCCACCCTGCACCATCCCAGTGCCATCCTCCCGGCACAGCACGGCTGGCAGGGGCAGGGCTGAGCAGAAAAACACCAGACACTGCTGGGCCTGGCAACCTGATGTTTATTTGTCTTGCCAAAGTACACTTTGCCCAACGAGGAGCCCAAACCCCAATGTGGGGAGGACACCCAGGGGATGCCAAAAGCAACAAGAAGCTCCCAATGTCCCAGTGCTGCACTGGCCTGCAAGGGACAGCAGCTCCAGCACTGTCCTCCCACAGACCAGCTGGTTATGGGATCAGGGAGGCAAACACCACCAGCAGCAGCAGGTGAGACAGGCAATGTGTGCAGGAAGTGCTGATGAAGGCATGATACCCCCTGGAAAAGGCATGGATGGGGCAGGACAGGCCTGCCAAGGGCCACACGTGTTCCCAGGGAAGAGGCTTCAGCACCAGTGTGCTCCACACACCATCCTGCCTGGGGAACAGGCTCAGAAGGGCACAGCTGGTGACCACTCCACCCTGCCAGGCCTAAGCCAAACCTCCCAGAAGGGTGGGAGAAGCTTGACAGGCCTCAATCCCCAAAAGGAGGAGGCAGACAGCTCCTTCCAGCTCAGACCACTTGATTCACACCTGGGGGATGTGTCCCTCCCCTCTCCCCACGCTGACCCACCATGCTGACCAGAACCAGAAGCCAGCCCTGACCCCAAGCACTCCTCTTGATTCACACCTGGGGGATGTGTCCCTCCCCTCTCCCCACGCTGACCAGAACCAGCAGCCAGCCCTGTCCCCAAGCACTCCCCCAGCAGCACATCCCCAGGAGGCTGAAGCTCTCCTGCTGCAGAGGGGCAGCCCCTCACAGGATCTGGATGCCCAGCTCCTCAGCTGTTTTCTGCAGCCTGTCCATGACGTTCTCCTCCAGCTCTGGGGCTGCTGTGGCCTGCTGATCCGAGGCCGTGCTGGCCAGCACGTAATAGACAGTCTCACTCTGGCCCTGCTCGTTGGTCCTGTTCACCACACGGATGATGGGGCTGCTGGTGCTGCTGGCTCCTTGCTCTGAGGAGGAGGAAGAGGAGGAGGAAGCTCCTGGCATGGGGCTGGGCCGTGCTGGCTCAGGGCTGGGAGCAGAGCACAAGGCTGGAGGCACGGGCGGCTCTGATGTGCCGTTCTCTGCTGGGGCAGGGTTTGCTGGAGGCTCCAGAAGGATGCCCTGCAGGTTGCCCTCGCCCTCAGGCAGCACCAGGCACTCGCTGGAGCCATCCAGAGCCTCCCCACGCTTCTCCCTGTCCTTGAGCAGCTGCTCTGTGAGCTCCACGCTCTCGTAGCGCACCAGCTGCAGCCTCATGTAGCCATCCTCGTGCTCCCTGTACCTGGGCACAGACAGGAGGGGTCAGCCAGGCACACTCCCCTCCCAGGAGATGGGCAACAGCCAAGCTTTCGGTCCCTGTGCTGCACAGATGGTGTTTCAGCCTCTGCTCCCAAAGCACACCCATGTGGCAGATTCTGAGCTCTGTGCCAGGCTCAATCCCTCCCCAGCCCATCTCCTTCCCCCACTCTGCTGCACTGGGAGCATTTCAAGTCCATCCTCTTCCCCTCCCAGCTTTCAGGCTCTGAAACCCTCTGGAGCTTCCTACAGGGTGTGCAGCAGAGGATTCTGTCCTGAAAGTGATCTCTCTAGAGGAGAACACCTGGACCTGGTCCCTGCCAAGCTCAGAAGTGCCCCACCAGAGGCAGCAGCGATGGCACCACTGCCCTGGAGCTGCCAGCCAGCACTGCTCAGATCCCACAGAACATTCACTGCCCAGTGCCTCCCAGCCACTGGGAAAAGGGTCTTGAACACATTTACAGACACCAGAGCCCAGGCACTGCCAGCACAGCGCAGGGTGCACTGCAGAGGAGGCACTGAGGAGCTGAAGGTGAGCAGTACCTGAAGCGAGGATGTCCCGAGGGCCATTTGAACTGGTGCTTCTTCCTGAGGTGGACAGTGAGGTTGTTCCCCCGTGTGAAGCACTTGTCACACACGTGGCACTTGTACCGGGGCTCGGAGTCACCCTGAGGGACACAGAGAGCGACGTCAGCACCCCACCGGCCCACACGTGCAGGGAAGGAGACAGAAACTTCTCTGAGAAGACTGACAGGGGGCATCACGAGCAGTGCAAGTTCCCACCTCGTGGACCTTCCTGTAGTGCAGTTTGATGGAGCAGAGGGAGCGTGCAGAGAAGCTGCAGGCCTCGAACTCGCAGCGATACGCCGGCTCCTTGCTGTGCGTGTCCAGGTGCTTCCGCAGGTCAATGAGGTTCTTGCAGCTGGAAGCACAAGGTGAGGGAACAGAGCTGCAGCACACACACACACACAGAGGCCTCTGGGAGGTCTGGGGACAGGGCCCTCACCTGTAGTCACAGTAGTCACACTTGAAGGGGCGCTCCTCGCTGTGCCGGAAGCGGATGTGGTTGCGCAGCGAGGAGGGCAGCGGGCAGGTCATGTCACACAGGGGGCACTTGTAGTGGTTCACTGGGCCAAAAACGGGGAGAAATGTCACCCCAGAGCAGGGCAGAGCACGCAGCCCAGGGGGCTGAGCTGGCAGCAGGGCCCTTCACTCACCGTGGTTCCTCATGTGGTCGCGGAGCAGCCTCTCGGTGGCAAACCTCTTGGAGCAGTGGGAGCACTGAAACCTCTGCTCTGCACCAGGGGGCAGGGAGGGCACAGGAGAGACCAGGGCAGGGAGAACAGCACAGAGAGCAGTGAGGAGAGGTGGTCCAGGGGGCTGGAAACGCTGCTGTGCAGCCCTGGGTCCCCACAGGAGGAACAGCCTCCATCCTGCCTCTGCCAGGAGACACTTCTCAGGGGACACGGCCTCAAGCCGGGCCAGGGGAGGTGCAGCTGGGACTTCAGGAGGAATTTCTTCATGGAAAGGATGGTCAGATGCTGGAAGGGGCTGCACAGGGAGGTGGGAGAGTCCCTACCCCTGCTCAGGACATGGCTGGCTGACAAGGTGAGGATCACTCATGGGCTGGACTCAATCTCAGAGGTCTTTTCCAGTCTAAACGATTCTGGAATTCTGCAGCTGCCATCACTCAGCAGACAATCCAGGCTGTTCCAAGCACACCCCTCCCTTGGCTCACAGGGCACAGGCACCTCCAGCCACCCCAACATCCCAGGCCAGCAGTCCCCAGCCCCTCCCTGCCCCAGGCCTTACGCTCCAGGGCGGTCTGGCGGCGGATGTGGTCGAAGAACTTGGTGTTGTTGGCAAACATCCCCCCACAGGTGGGACAGGCCACCACCTTCTCCTGCGTGTGGCTGCGCAGGTGCTCCCGCAGCTTGCAGCGGCCCTTGAAGCTGCAGTTGCAGTCTGGGGAGGGAACAGCAGAGCTCAGAGACCTCCCAAGGGACACAGCCTCACCGAATAGCAGCTTCCTCGTCTTGTTTTGGCCAGCAAAGCTCCAAAATCCCCAGAGAGCAGGGTGAGATCAGCATGGTGATATTGTAAAATCACCAGTGTGGTACTGGTCCTGCCAGAGTACAACCAGTGTGAGCCCCCCAAGCTGCAAGGGCAATTGCACAAACACAGGGGAAATTAATGAAAAAAATCAAAATCAAACTAAAGCAACCTTTTCTCCAAGGTACTGATTACACAGAAATAGGAAGTTCTGTCTGAGCACTCAACTGAGTGAACTTCTGCAGGAATATTTCACTGTCAAAACCATGAAATTTGAAAACCTCTTTTTGAAGGCTAAAGGGCTCTCTGAAACCTGTTCCCATGTTTGCCACCCAGCCCAAAGCTCTCAGGAGAAGCCCTGCAGGCTCCCACAAACCTTTCCAGCCACAGAGCAGCACGTGGTTCTCCTTCCCTGCTGCCTTGTACTCGGAGCAGAAGCTGTGATCCTCCACGTGCCGGTAGAACCACTCGGGGTTGTCAAACGACCTCTGAGGGGGCAAGGACACACAGGGCAGGGTGAGAGAGACAAGGACAATTCCAGATGCTCCCACACAGCTCCAGACAGAGCCAGCAGCTCCCCTTTCCCAGTGAGCCCCTCCTTGTCACAGTCATATTTTCTGGAAAAATCCCTTTGCCCAGGATTCTTCTGGGAAGTTGAGAAGCCTCAGAGAAAAAGGAAAACAAGAATTATCTGATTTGCTTCTCTGTGTTTTGCTGCTTTGGAATGTGGTTGGAGTTTGTTTACCAAGAGGTGATTGCTTCATTGGTTTCATGTGAATTGTTTTGACTTATTTGCTAATTGGGGTCAAGCTGTGTCGGACTCTGGAGAGAGTCACAAGTTTTCATTATTATCTTTTTAGCATTCTGTAAGTACATTTTCTGTATTCTTTAGTATAATATAATATAATATAATATAATGTAATATCTTAATCAATTCTGAGAAGATGGAGTCAGATCCATCCTTCCTCCCTTCACGCGGGCGCCCCACAAATGCACACCCGCTCTCACCTCGCAGTACTCCCAGAGGCACAGGAAGTCCTCCTGGATCTCAGGGATGATGTTCCTGCTCTGGAAGTCCAGCTGGCAGTGGCTGACGTCAGCCTGGGCCTGCAGGGCCCTCAGCCCCCACTGCTTCAGCTTGGTGTGGTAGCAGTGGAAGTAGACGTGGCGCACCAGGTCGGCCGAGCTCTCCGGGGAGCAGAAACCACAGTCCTGCCACAGGCACGTGTACTCCTCTGGGACAGACAGACACACAGCTGCTCTGGACACGGACAGACAGACTGACAGCTCCTCTGGAGCACAGACAGACAGCTACTCTGCAACTCAAACTGCTCCTCTGCAGCCCAGCCCTCTCCTGCACCACAGCTCGAAGGTGCCCCCCGAGTCCCTTTATCCCCCAAGCCCAGCCCAGCTGGTGCAGCTCAAACACCACCCGTGTTTTCCTGACACCCAGCCCTGCTCTGCCCAGGGAGAGCAGAACAAAGGCCAGAAGCTTTCTCTGGGCAGAAAACCACGGAGTTTTTTAGGCTGGAGCATCCCCCCAGCCCATGGAGTCCCAGCTGTGCCCATCCCCTCCCTGTCCCCAGCCCAGGGCACTCAGTGCCACCCCCAGGGACGGGCACTCCAAACCCCCCTGGGCAGCCCCTGCCAAGGCCCGAGCACCCTTTCCATGGAGAAATCCCCCTCATGTCCACGCTGAACATCCCCGGGCACAACTCCAGGATATTTTCCTTGTCCTGTTGTTCCCTGGCGCAGAGCCCGACCCCCCCCGGCTGTCCCCTCCTGTCAGGGAGCCGTGCCCAGCCACAAGGGCCCTCCTGAGCCTCCCTCTCCCCTCACCCAGAGGGTCCATGTCGCCTCGCTGCTGGCCCGGCAGGTGCTGCTGCAGGTGCTGCGCCACATGCCCGCAGAACTCCTCCATCTCCGAGGCCACGAAGGAGCACCGCTGCCACTCGCACTGCAGCACCACGGCCGCCTTACCGCCCGCACGGCCCGGCGGCATGGCCGGGCTGCTGCAGAGCCGCCCGGGGCTCCCGACACCGCCCGGAACCGGCCCCGAGCCCGGCGGGACCCGCGGGCTTCGGCAGAGCGGCGCCGCCACCGCCGGCCGCCTCTGCCCCGCGGGGGGCACCGGAACGCGACGCACCGCGCGCGCCCGCCCGCCAATCACAGCGGCCGCCGCCCGCCCGGCCGCCAATCACAGCGCAGGAACGCGCTGCCAGCGCGCGGCGGGCGAGAGGCCCCGGCGGGAAGCAGCGGTGCGGCACGGAGGTTCCCGGGCTGTTTAGGGCCCCGGGTAATGGCAGCGTCAGATCCCGGCCGGGGCTGGGGAAAGGCCGGGCCTGCGAGCGCTCCGCGCTGGAAAGAACCTCTGGATGCCCATCCCTGCAAGTGTCCAAGGTGTTGGCGGGGATTGGAGCAGCCTGGGGTAGTGGAAGGTGTCTGGTGGAACGGAGTGAGTGTTAAGGTTCCTTCCAAACCAAACCATTCCCAGTTAATTTTTGGTGCTTCCGGAACAATTCCGTGCTTAAACACGAGTCCTCACACTGAAAACCCACCCCTGGCTTGATTCAGCCAACACTGAACACCAACCACATCAGTTCTGCAGCTCTTTGTTGTGAGATAATGCCACAAATTCTCTCTGCTCCTTCATCAGATGGAATTAAATAAACATTGACTGCCCCAGCTGCTGCTCCAGGGGTTTGCTACACAAAGCACAGGCACAATTCCCGAAGTTTGCTTTGGCACAGGTAAATGCCTTTTTAAAAGGGTTTAGAAGGGTTTTTAAGGGTTCAAACCCCCTTTTTAAAAGGGGTTGAAAAGGTTTAAAGCCCTTTTTGAAAGGTGCTCTACAGAACGTGCCCAGAGCGTGTCGTGCCAACCACAAGAGCTTCTGCAAATCCCACCACAGCCCCAGCTCTGCCCTGTGTCAATGGAAAACACGTGCCCAACTCCACCAAACTACCCAGAAAATGTGGGTGTGGTGATTTTTGAAAAGGAAACACCAGGTAAGAGGTTTCTCATCTCAAAGAAGCCTGGCTGAGCTTTTGTCCTCTCCCCGTTTTCAGTGGAATTGCTTTGCAGGCAGCACAGAAAACACCTGCACGGAGCAGCCACGGGATGGGGATTTAACCTGAATGTCCTCACAGCAATTTCCAGCCCAGGAGGTGCCAGGGGACAGCTGGCAAACGCAGCCCGTTGCTGACAGAGCAAAACCAGCTCCTTTTTGTGCCACTTTCCACCTGGTGCTTCCTGAACCTTCTGTTACCTGCCAGCCAAACCCCCCACACCAGGAAAAGAACGGAAAGGCCAAAAATGAGAGATATTTTTATATAAAAATCCATCCACACGGTGGAGAAGGTTCTGCACACAGGGGCTGGAGTGCTGCTGGTGTGGAGCCCTCCCAGTCCTGAGCTGGCAGGGAACCTGGGGGGTTCTCCAGGTTACAAACGTTGGGAATTGCTCGGGGTGTTGCTCCAGACCTGCCTTGCCCAGACACAGCCTTGGCCAGCTGCTGCTCTCGGTGCTTCTTCATTTCCTCCAAAGAGAAAAGAATAATTACACTTAAAAAATAATTACACTAAAAAAAAAACACAAACCCTTCCCCAGGAAGGCAAGGCCACGTGAGAGGCTGAATTTGTGGGGAAATTTTGCTGTGAAACAGCAGCCAAAAGCCTGCAAATTGAATCCTGCCTGGGGCCCACTGAAGCCAGGAGAAGCTGACAGCTCTTTGTGAGAACTCTGCAGCAGGGAAAAATAACTTTTGTTCCCTGAGAAAGAGCTCTGGGATTGAGGAAAACAACATGATTTTCTCTGAGGAAGGGCTCTAGGGCTGTGGTAAACACTAGCTACCTGTATAAACTGTTTTTACACGGTCAGAAAAATGAAATTATCTCTCACAAACAACTTTTTTCTGCATGTACACACTGGGGGTTTGGGTGAGCAATAAATACAGGGTGACAGCTTGCTACTGATGGACATGGGATGGTCTTTAAAAACCCTGTAAAAAGAGAGAAATAAACTGGGATGGATCCTTGTTTTTTTGCACAATAAAACCTGTCCTCCATCCTTGAATAAACTGGGATGGATCCTTTCCTTTTGCACCATAAAATGTGTCCTGCATCCTTAAATAAAACAGGATCAATGTTTCTTTTTGGTTTTTGGTTTGAAGGCTTTGTTCATTGTTTGGGATTGATGCCTTAGGATTTTTATATTTTTCCTCTATTTGTAACCTGCAGTTCTTTAGTGCAGAACTCCAAACTCCACACACAGTGGGAGCTGCTGCTTCCCCATTTGGGGCAGACACAACAATTCCTCTCCAGGCCTGGCAGTCAAGGACACCTCACTGCCTCAGGCCTGAGAGATGGAGGAGTTGGGGGAGCAAACTTGGGGTCAATGACTTCATTGGCTGAGGCTGGAATTGGAAGATTGACCCCCAAAATGCAAATGGACCAAACTTATAAAAGTGTGAAACCCGTGACAAATTCTCCATTTTTGGGTGGGTTTTGTCTGCCCTAAATGTACTTCAAGGCCCTTCAATAAATAGAACTGCTTTTTATTCCCTTAATTCTTTTGTTCCCTGAGAAAGAGCTCTGGGATTGAGGAAAACAACATGATTTTCTCTGAGGAAGGGCTCTAGGGCTGTGGTAAACACTAGCTACCTGTATAAACTGTTTTTACACGGTCAGAAAAATGAAATTATCTCTCACAAACAACTTTTTTCTGCATGTACACACTGGGGGTTTGGGTGAGCAATAAATACAGGGTGACAGCTTGCTACTGATGGACATGGGATGGTCTTTAAAAACCCTGTAAAAAGAGAGAAATAAATGGGATGGATCCTTGTTTTTTGCACAATAAAACTTATCCTCCATCCTTGAATAAACTGGGATGGATCCTTTCCTTTTGCACCATAAAATGTGTCCTACATCCTTAAATAAAACAGGATCAATGTTTCTTTTTGGTTTTTGGTTTGAAGGTTTTGATTCATTGATTGGGATTGATGCCTTAGGATTTTTATATTTTTCCTCTATTTGTAACCTGCAGTTCTTTAGTGCAGAACTCCAAACTCCACACACAGTGGGAGCTGCTGCTTCCCCATTTGGGGCAGACACAACAATTCCTCTCCAGGCCTGGCAGTCAAGGACACCTCACTGCCTCAGGCCTGAGAGATGGAAACAAAAGGGAGTTGGGGGAGCAAACTTGGGGTCAATGACTTCATTGGCTGAAGCTGGAATTGGCAGATTGACCCCCAAAATGCAAATGGACCAAACTTATAAAAGTGTGAAACCCGTGACAAATTCTCCATTTTTGGGTGGGTTTTGTCTGCCCTAAATGTACTTGAAGGCCCTTCAATAAATAGAACTGCTTTTTATTCCCTTAATTCTGCCTGGCCTCTGGTTTTAGGTAGCCCCAAAGGCATCAGGATATTGCACAACCAGGTCTTGCTGCCCACAGAGGAGTGGCCACAGCAGTTGTGGCCACCAGAACCTTTAGTGTGGGTCAGGAGCTTCCTTTCTCCTTTCTCCTTTCTCCTTTCCTTTCCTTTTCCTTTCCTTTCCTTTCCTTTCCTTTCCTTTCCTTTCCTTTCCCCTCTGGTTTTCAGCCATGAAATGTCAGCTCAGAGAGGAAGGAGGCTCCTGGGGAAGGACCCACACTGACCATGCAAAGTGGAGTGAAACACAGATCCAGGGATTTGCATTTAAGCAAATCCCAAACGATGTATGGTGCTGGAGACATCCCTAAATTCTAGAAAACCCATTTCCGCCAGGCTCAGCTGGGACTTTCCCAGGGAATTATGAGCACAGGCTTCACTCTGCTCTGGGAAGCTGATGAGGGACAGATCTTCCCCAAATTCCTGCAGGATCTGGGAGCTGGGACTCGTCAGCAGCACCAACAATGGAAACAGGTGAGTTCCAGCAGCTCAGATCTTCACAAGCTGAGGCATCTTCATGGCAATATCAGGGAAGGAACAAACTGTGCTGTCCTTGGGCTCCTTTTGGAAAAAAAAACCCACAAAAATTTATCTAGAATAGACATGTGACATCTTAAATGTCCCAAGAATTTAATAGTATCAATTCATATTCTGCCTTCTCCAGACTGAATTTATATTCCTTCACAGTGCAATGCTTTATTTTTTATTTTTTTTTCAAAAGGCAGTTAGATCAAAGTGATGTGAAATTGGATTCAATTTGCTTGGAAATGATAGAAACTCGGGCCTGAATTAGCATTTTCTTCCCCAGTGGGAAGAAAATCTTCTGCCAGTGGCAGAGTTATCTGAAGTTTTGACAGCTCAGCATCAGATGTCTCTGGATAATCCACTGGCAGCAACAAGTTCAGTTGTGTGACACCTTCAGCCCAGGGTCAGAGGGCTGAGTGTTGCTGAATTAAAACAATTTGGGTGGAGGAATAAGTGAGGATGTGAGTGAAGCGATCTCAACAGCCCAGAACAGCAGAGGGGTGTGGAGGAGCTTTCCTAATGCCTTCAGGGCACAGCAAAGGTGTCAGGAAACCTCAGAGCACCAGACCTGTTGGAATTCCTCCACCTGTGAGAGCTGATGTCCATTTCTGGCCACTTTTGTTGCTTTTTTTTTTTTTTTTTTGGTGCTCTCATCTTCACCTCATTTTTGGGAATCTCTCCCTTGCTTTGTGTTTGCTTTGTGCCTGACCTTGGCTGAAGCTCTCTGGTCAGCACTCAAACACCAAAATAAAATTCCACTTGCTGAAATTTGCAGCTGCTACAGTCCCAAAAATAAAAAAAAATCAAAACATGTGGGGCAAGGCCAAGCTGTTTAAACCCTCTCACCTCCCCTGGTGTGTGTGTGTGCACCTGGGGCCACAATGCCACCAGAAACCGAGCCAAGGGACACATCCTGAGGGGCAGAAGAGCCAAATGAGAAATCCTGGAGATCAAACACATCAGCTGTGCCCTGGCAGTTTGCTCTCCCTCAGGAGAGCGTGCCTGTGTGTTTTCCAAGGGATTAGCTTCAAAGGCAGGGAGGTTTTTTCCGGGATAATTCAAGAAAAGCCACATGGAAAGTCCTCCCTGGCTCCGCAGGTGCGAGCTGGGTTCAGGCAGGATAAAAGAGCTGTCCCTGCATTGTCCCTCAGCTCTCACCTGTGCCACAACTGACACAGATCCCAAAATTCACTCCAGGCTCAGGGGGAGGGCAGATGCCTCGTGGCAAAGCCACCCAGAGCTGGTTTTGGCTGTGCTGTGCTCCAGGGCTAAAAACCAGAGCCAGTCCCTGCAGGTGCCACGGCACGGACCCTTCCCAACAATCTGGATACAAAACAGGCTGGGCAGGCAGCTCCTTTCTCCTTTGGAGGCTCACAGGAGCCTCTCCATCCATCCATCCATCCATCCATCCATCCATCCATCCATCCATCCATCCCCAGGGCATTCCCTGGATCAGAGCTGTGCTGGGAGGCAGCAGGGGCTGAGCCACGACCCCTGTGCTGAAATATCAGTGAAATGAACTGAGCCAAAGGGGACACGGGGGGTTCCCTTTGCAAAAACAGAAGCCCAAAAGCAGCAGGCAGAGAGGGATCTGCATGGAGAGGGTAGGACACAGCAGGCTTTGCTCTGCTCTCGCTGTCAGGTCCTAAGGGATGATTTTCTGCACTGAAATATTTCTATATTTCTATATATTTCATATATGGAAATATTTCTATATTGCTATATATTTTATATATGGAAATATGTCTATATTCCTATATATTTTCTACATTTTATTACAATTACTACATTTAACATAATTTAAATATATTTAATATATTTAACACAATATTCTATTAATATCAACATAATATTTTATTCATATTAATAGTATCAATATATGTATATCTTTATATTTAAAAGATATTTTCTATATTTTCTCTCTATATGTGGGAATAGATTTTATATAGATAATAATTTCTATATCTTGAAATATATATATGTCTAGATTACAAATATTTCTACATTTCTAAATCTAAGAATTGCAGACTTGTATTTTTCCCTCCCAACCCGATGCACAGAGGTGATGAATTTGCTGCTCTGTGCTTTCCCTGAACTCTGCAATCCCTCAGTCCCTGCAGATTTTGGCAAACGGGTGTACCAAGGAGTGCGAGTGAAGCACACGGTCAAGGATCTCCTGGCTGAGAAGCGATCCCGGCAGAGCAGCGGCTCCCGCTTCAGCGTGAGTCCCGTCCGTCCCCCACCCCCTTTTTTAACCCCATAAAGTCATCCCACCCTCTGCTTTAAGGAGAGTTTGGGGCACTGCCGATATTAATATAATTAATATAATGCCCCAAAACATCACTGATGGTTCCTTGATTTTCATATCTGTCAACCTTAAATGCCTCAAAGCCCTTTTTTCCCTCCCACTTTTCAAGCATGGCAGTGATGTTAAATTCCTTTTTCCTTTCACATCCTACTGTGACACCTTCCTGAGTCAACTTCCTTTTCCACCAGCTACACTTGGACAAGTCAGTGCCCTGAAAATATCTGTTCTTCCCCGAATGCTGAGCTCCTTCCAGCTCCTCTCAGGGTGCCAGGGGAGCTGCAGGGATGTGATGGGCTGGAAAGAGGCCAAGCATCAGCTTGGAAGAGATGATTTCCTCTTAAAGTGCTTCTATGGCAACAGGAAACCCAAGTCCTGCTGCACTACATTGTTTTTTATTCCTCAATTGCCAGCCAGAAAGCGAGGCTGTCCCCAGAAGGGGACACAATATTTTGATGGCAGGATGTGGTGGCATCCAGTGGCACGAGGAGCCCTTCCCTGGCTGCTGCTGGCACTCACCTTTGCTGGGCAGCAGCTCCTCACCTCCAGCTGGACACTGGCAGAGGAGGGGGAGCTGGAGCTGTGTCCTGCAAGGAGAGAGAGGGAGAAATTTGGAGTGCTGATGCTTTTTTCCCCAAAACCATTCATCTCTGGAGCTTTTTTTTATGCTGAAGAGGCCTCACAGGGACTTACTTGCTGTGACTTTCAGGCCTATTAACTCTGCAACAAAACAGTCAGGACAAAAAAACAACAGAACAGGATTGGGCATCACCAAACCCAGCAAAATCCAGCCACACATCCATCCCCACAGGCTCCAGCTGCTGCAGGCAGGCAGAAGCCCCCTGAGCCATGGAGAAGAGGCACTGGGGAGGACACAGGCCCAGCAGGCAGGTATTTAGGAAGAGTTCTTAGGAAGCAGCTGAGAAAACAGCTCCTGTTGGTGCTATCACCATTGACCTGCTCCCTCTGTGCAGGTGGCAGCTTCAACAGCCACAGTGGAAACGCCCTGGGAGTGTAAAATCCTCCTTGCTTTATTGCCCTTGGCTTTGTGCTGCAGAGCCCAGCAGTTGTGTGTGTGTACCTGATGAAAAACCAGCCCTGCTGCTCATTCCCTGCGAGAGACAAAAAGTGATTGTGCAGGGCAAACATCCGTATTTGCTCGGACGTATGATGAAAAGGGCAGCTGGAAGCGCAGCTCTGTTTGTCTGGCAGAATATAACTCAGAAAACAACCCAGAATCAAAGCCAGGGGCAGATAACTGAACACCCCTCTGGCTGTTGGTGATGCAGGGTAATTTAGCTGCATCTTGTGTTTGAGGGTGATCTTTGCTCCAGAAATGAACCAGCCCTCAGCTGTTGTTGGTGTGAGGCCTCTGGAGGAGGCTGTGCTGAGCTGGGGAGGTCAGGGCTCAGCAGAGCAGAGCTTTGGGATGAGGTTTCGACAATTTCCTGGCCCTGCACACACGGAGTGATGGAAATCAGGGTGTGCTGTGAGGAAACCCCCCCAAAATCAGGGCTCTGCACCAACTGCAGCGCTCAGGGCTGAGCTTTAGGGAGGCTCTGGTTTTTCCTTTGCACAGGTGTGAACCTGCAGGTGTCCTCTGCAGGGTGGAAGGATTCCTGTCTTCTCTGAGGTGTGGAAGGGGGTGCCTGCACAGGTGAAGCAGTGCTGTGCTGTGGTTTAAAGAGGATTCATTGCTGAGTGCCCAGCAGCACTCCCAGAGCAGGGACTCACAGCCAGCACTGCCCTGCCCAGCCTCAGCTTTGCTTTTATGGAGGATTTTTATTCCTTCAGCTGCTCCACCACAGACTGGGCCCAGAGAGGGGATGCCCTGAAGCCAAAACATTGCCACAGGGCAGGGCCAGGTCATTATTTGGAGCTGGATCCTTAAATTTAGGCAGATTTGTAGGCGAGTTAGGAGGCAGTGAAGCAGCAGAGCTCTCTGGAGCAATCCCAGGCAGGATCTGTGCCTGGCCACAGGCAGGGCAGGCTGAGCCCAGCTTATCAACAGCTGGACACGCTCTGGGCCCCAGGGAGGCTGAGCAGAGCTGCAGCAGATCCAGGCTCCCCATTCCCATGGCAGGGAAAGGAAGCACTGCAGGGAGGAAATGAACTAATGGGTCTCAATTAAGGCTGATAAGGAGCAAGGATGGGAATGAAATGCCGGGCTCTGCTCTGATGAGGCCAAGGATGGGTTGCAGCAGAGGCTCCTGCTCTGAATTCAGGCAGGTGAAGCCCTGGTAGCTCCTGGCACCTCTGGGACTCTCCCCCACAGGTGTGTACACACAGCCAGGCAGTTCCAGTAGCTGTTGAACAGACAGGATCAAAGAGTAAATGTTGTGCTGACTGGAAATGATCCCTGCTGGAGGCTGCCAGCCGTGCCAGGGAGCTGGGCAGAGCATCCCAGCTCCCATCCCCGCAGCCCCGTGTCCTCTGGGCAGCATCTGTGCTGCCTGACCCTCCCAGCTTGGCTTTTTCCTCTAAAAGTGACCTGGATTTGCATGTGATGGCTTCAGCTGGGGACAGGTGCAAGCCCTGCCTGTGTGACAAGGACACTGCTCTGTCCACAAGCCCAGGGCTCCTTCCTGACACCTCCTGTCACCTCCTGCCACCTCTGCAGCCCGTGTGGCCTGTGCAGGCTCAGAGCTCATTTCCATGGTGGAGCAGGGAGCAGCTGCAAACCTTCCCTTGCTGTAGAAGGAAGTCCTCAGTGCTGGCAAATTTAATTCAAATCTAAACCTCTAAATTTGGTTGCCTGCTATGGCAGGAACCTCCTGTTTGCACTATGCAAACTGGACAGAGCGTGCCACCAGCATGGCCAGGGACAGCAGAGTGACAGCAGTGCAGCTGGGGGCTCTCTATTCCTGCTCTGGGGGCCTGGAGCTCCCCAAACCAGAGCTCAGTGGGATTCCAGAGGAGCAGATGCCTTGCCAGGGTGCTTTGTAAGGAATTAGGCACTGGGAGCACCAGGGTCACTCCAGGGGTAATTCTCCTTTACCTGGGGACCAAGACGAGAGGATGATGATTAATAATATAATTATTATTGTCATAATCATTGCTGTAGGACCCAAAGAGGATTTAGGAACTCTCTACCCAGCCTGCCAGGAAGGGGCAGGTAAAGGAGCCCTGGGGCAGCAGACCCAGCACAGCTGAGCTGGAACATGGGCTGGAATCTGCCCATTTTGGCCACTCAAGGGCTCAGATCTCACCTTGCCTGGTTTGTGCCAACACCCAAAGACTCCTCAGCGTTCTGCCTGCTTTGAGGGACCCTGTGGGACAGGAGGAAGAAGCCAGTTGTCTTGATACTCCTCCTCTCAGCAGCTCTGCACAAGACCTTCACAATCTCTGCTTAGCCTACATCTGTTAATTCCTGTGAGGAAATCGTGGAGTTAAACCCTTCACAGCACCCAGGCTCAAATAATGTGTGTGAATTCCACTCAGAGAGCTGCCTTGCTTTGAAAAGTCATTCTTTCAAACATCTCTTTATCTTTTGCAGGGCAGCACCAGCACAGCACCGTCACCCTTTGGCCAAATGCCAGGTGAGGTTTTCCCTCCAGTGCTAAACACCTTCCATGCAGGTGGGAGGGTTGGCACAGCCCTTCTGTCCTCCTCCAGAGGATGTGAAACAAGCCCCAGAGCGGGGCCACCCCTCAGAGGGAGCCCAGGAGGAAAGTAATTAAAAGAATCAAAAAAAAAGAACAGCAATAATGTATAAAATCCTCAAAGAGAGTAATTAAAGCAGTTCCCACCTCCTTTAGCAGAGGAGCCATACAGAATCCCTCCTTTTCCTCCTGTGTTTTCCCATTTTCCCTGGAGCTGGAGAGAAAAAGCACAAAACCAGGAGCTGACCTGTTTTATCCCTTGGCTCTCGGGCAGGGAAAGCAGAGTGAGGCTGGAACCTCCTCCCCAGGGCCTGGAGCAGAGCAAGGAGGAAGCACAGCCTGGCTGAGCTGACCTCCATCTCCCTGCCCTCCTATTTAAAGCTTCCCCAACACTTTTGGTTTGCTGCAGATGGAGTCACCAGGTGGAACCAAAAGCACCTCTGGGCTCACACACCTGTGTCAAGGCAGGGTGGGCTCCTGGGTGATGCTGGAGAGAAAAGAGCTCTGCTTTGCACCCACAGGGGTGTCCATCATTCTGTGGCAGCTGTTAGAATTTTCTTTACACTTTCCACTCTTTTTTCTGTCCCCAGGCTCACCCACCACGGCTGGTTACTACGGCGTCCGCAGATCCTTCCCGGCCGAGCTGGATTTCCACAGCACCAAGCAGTTTGTCAGCGATGCCTATCCCTCCCCTCTGGGCTCCAAACCCTTCCCGTGTGACCCCTCTGCCCCCCAGGGCTACCCAGCCCTCCTGGAGCCCTATCTCAGCGAGCAGTTCGGGGATCACCGTGCTCCTCCTGTCCCAGCTGCCACCAGCTCCTTCTTCAGCGCTCCGGCCGTGCCCCCTCTCCTGCCATCCTTCCCCAACGACACGGGGCACTTCCTGCTCGTGAGTGCCTCCGTGCTTCTGTCCCCCTGGGAGGGTCACCCCCTTTAAATGTGGGGTTCAGTCAGGGGGACTCGTGGGGGAAGGGTGTGGCTGTTACAGGAGCAGCCGTGGCAGGTGGGGCTGGGCTCTGCGGGGAGGGTTTTTCTCTTTGGTTCCATCTAATTGTCCCTTGTTCCTGTTGGAGACATCCCTGGAGACATCCCATTCTGCTCTGAACGGGCCACGGCTCCCAGGCACAGGCTGGGATTGCTGGGGCGGCCTGTGCACGGCCAGGAGCAGGATTTGATGATCCTGCTGGGTCCTTTCCAACTCAGGATAACTCTGTGATTCCATGATTTTATGAAATTCTCCTTCCCTGAGTTTCTAGAAACAGCCCTTGGTGACTCCAGGCTCCCTATCCCAGCTCCACTCACAGCCCCACCACAGAGCTCCTGGATCCTGTAGGATCTGGTCAGTCCTACAGGGACCCTGCTCCAGGCCCTGCTGCCAGGATGGAGGTTCCCTTTCACAGCTCAAACACCAAACACTGCTGCCAGGATGGAGGTTCCCTTTCACAGCTCAAACACCAAACACTGCTGCCAGGATGGAGGTTCCCTTTCACAGCTCAAACACCAAACATTGCTGCCAGGATGGAGGTTCCCTTTCAAAAACCAAACATTGCTGCCAGGATGGAGGTTCCCTTTCACAGCTCAAACACCAAACACTGCTGCCAGGATGGAGGTTCCCTTTCAAACACCAAACACTGCTGCCAGGATGGAGGTTCCCTTTCAAAAACCAAACATTACTGCCAGGATGGAGGTTCCCTTTCACAGTTCAATCACCAAACATTACTGCCAGGATGGAGGTTCCCTTTCACAGCTCAAACACCAAACACTGCTGCCAGGATGGAGGTTCCCTTTCACAGCTCAAACACCAAACACTGCTGCCAGGATGGAGGTTCCCTTTCAAACACCAAACACTGCTGCCAGGATGGAGGTTCCCTTTCAAAAACCAAACATTACTGCCAGGATGGAGGTTCCCTTTCACAGTTCAATCACCAAACATTGCTGCCAGGATGGAGGTTCCCTTTCAAACACCAAACATTACTGACAGGATGGAGGTTCCCTTTCCAACACCAAACATTGCTGCCAGGATGGAGGTTCCTTTTCAAACACCAAACATTACTGCCAGGATGGAGGTTCCCTTTCAAAAACCAAACATTGCTGCCAGGATGGAGGTTCCCTTTCAAACACCAAACATTACTGCCAGGATGGAGGTTCCCTTTCAAACACCAAATACTGCTCCAGAGCCACAGAAACCCTTTGGGCATTCCTAGGGATGGATATTCCATTACATTCATGACAGGCTTTTGTTCCTAAGTGTTTTCCTTGCCTTCTCTCCCTGTTTCCCTGCAGAGAGAGCCCTGGGAGCAGCCCTCACCCGAGAGCCTCAGCCAGCCTGGCAGTGCCTGCTCAGAGCCTCTGCAGCCGCTCCCTGCCACCTCCAGCTGCCTCTCCCTGCCTGAATCTGGAGCTGCTGCCCCGTTCCGAGGCTCAGGTTGGACCCCAGCCCTCCCTGGAGCCCAGCCCTACCCTCTGCACCCCCTTGAAGATGCTCACTACTCCCCCAGCTGTGCAGCCACCTCGCCCTACAGCTTGTCCCCCTTCATGGCCGTGGCCAGTGAGCCCTCCAGGATGAGCCACCTGTGCCCTGAGCCACCCTCGGAGCCACCACACCTTCCCGAGCACTCTGCCTGGGCCAAAGAGGATGGAAGTGCCCTCTGGGGGACTTATGAAGGCAGGAGACCTTACTGAGGAGAGAGAAGAGCTGGAGGAAAGAAAACCAGACCATTATAAAGCAAATTTTATGCTCCTTCCTAAAACTGCTCCTTCAAGCGTGATGCTTCGTGCTCTGGTTAGAAACAAAATCACTGGACACACCACATTTAGCTCAGGGTGCTGCCTTCCAGTGCCTCGAGAAAGGAATTTCTCCCAGCCCCACAAGTAAAATACTCACCCTGAAAAACCTCTGTGCTCTACGGGTTTTCCTACCATCAAGGATCCCTCCTCAGAGAGCTTTCCCAGCCTAAATGGTTTGGGGGCTCTGTAGGGTGTGGGCACTGCCTTGCCTGCTGACCTGTGCCCAAGGAAGCCTCTCCATCCCTGCAGGGCACCAAACACCCCCTCCCCAACACCTCTTTTACCCTGAATGAGCCCACAGCAGATCCACACCCACCTGGTGGGCTGCTCTGGGGACATCCACGTGGGCTGGCAGTGCCAATTGCACCAGTAGCCAGCCTGTGGGCACCCAGGTGGGCTGGCAGTGCCAATGGCACCAGTAGCCAGCCCTGGGGACATCCAGGGGGGCTGGCAGTGCCAGTGGCCCCGGTAGCCGGCCCTGGGGACATCCAGGTGGGCTGGCAGTGCCAGTGGCACCGGTAGCCAGCCCTGGGGACATCCAGGTGGGCTGGCAGTGCCAGTGGCCCCGGTAGCCAGCCCTGGGGACATCCAGGTGGGCTGGCAGTGCCAGTGGCCCCGGTAGCCAGCCCTGGGGACATCCAGGTGGGCTGGCAGTGCCAGTGGCCCCGGTAGCCAGCCCTGGGGACATCCAGGTCGGTTGGCAGTGCCAATGGCACCGGTAGCCAGCCCTGTGGCCACTAGAGGTAGCTCTGCACACACGAACAGCGCCGTGGAGCCCTCCCGGAGCAGCACATCCTGCTCTGTCCCACCGAGGGTTCACCCCCTTTGGCACAGCTCTCCCCCCAGCCTGGCACCCACAGCAGCAGCAGGAGGCTCTGGAGCATGCCAGCGCCAGGGCACGTGTGGGGATGAGGCGCTTAAATCCCTCCTTGCCTTTTCTCCTCAAACCCGGGGGCATTTCAAGCTTTCCCAGCACCTTCCACTCCCACGAGTGGCAGCTGTGGAGCCTCCAGGGGTGGTCCTGCCCAGCCAGAGCTGTCCCCCCTCACCTCAGGGTGTGTGCCTCTCCTTCCCCCAAACCTGAGCTGTCTCCCCTCACCTCAGGGTGTGTGCCTCTCCTGGCCCCAAACCTGAGCTGTCTCCCCTCACCTCAGGGTGTGTGCCTCTCCTTCCCCCAAACCTGAGCTGTTCCCCCTCACCTCAGGGTGTGTGCAGCTCTCCTGGCCCCAAACCTGAGCTGTCCCCCCTCACCTCAGGGTGTGTGCAGCTCTCCTGGCCCCAAACCTGAGCTGTTCCCCCTCACCTCAGGTGTGTGCAGCTCTCCTGGCCCACACCCAGCCCTGCTGCCCCCCAAACCTGAACCCAGCTCGAGCCTTTTCCACTCCACAGCTGACACCACTGCACACACTTTCCTCAGCCTGGAAGTGCTCTGAAGCCCAGGAACAGCCAGAACTCTGCTGCCTTGTGGTTCCTGAGGGCATCCAGCTCCCCCAGGACTGGAGCTGGGCAGCCTGCAGGCTCTGCTCTCTGCTTACAGGGGTAAACAATCACCACGCCAGCTCCCTGCAGCCTGCACCCACCCACAGGAGGGTGCAGCCCCAGTAAGGGAAGGGTTTCAGATCCCAAATTCCTCAGTGAGACCCCCCCTCCCCTCCCTGTAGAGCACATTCCTTTGTGCTTGGAGCAGGTGGGCTCCTCTCCTGGTGGGTTGTGTCCCTATAAAGCTGTCCCAGGCAAGGCTTGGCCTACCAGGAGCTGCAGGGGCACATTTCAGAGCCAGGAATGGCCTCACTCTCCACAGAAATCAAGTGTTATTTGTTCAACTTAAAGGGAAAAAAAAAAAAAGATTCAGCCGTGACGACAGCCAGCCTGAGCTGCTGGTAGATGATTAACAGCCTGGCCTGTTCTCTGCCTCACTCCCTGCCTGTGGCTGAGGCTGTGGTCCTCAGGGAAAAGCTTAAAGGCAGCCTAAAAACCCAGTTCCAGCTTTGCTGGGAAGGGATGGCCATCCCAAAAGTCTGAGCCACACGCTGAACCCCACAGCTTCAGCTGCCAGGGCAGGCAGCACTGAGGCTTGTGAGGAAAAGGCCGATTTGTACAGCACAGGCAAACGGCCTGAACTGGGGGAAAGCACAAATAAACTCCAGTGTGAGCCCAGCATCCAGGCAGAGGGAGGGAATGCTGTGGGGAGAAGTGGGGCTCAGGTAACTTCAACCACCTGGGTGCCCAGGGCAGCCTCTTTGTTAGGCCACACCTGCCCGCTGCCATTTTGGCCCCAAAACCTCAGAATTTGGCCTTAAAACATGAAAAAATGTGCAAAAAGCAAGTCGGCCCCTTGCAGAGTGCACACTGCAGGTAGCAAATGAAATATGAGAGGGCTGGAGCCCAGCCTGTGCATCTGAGGGGAAAACACTGAGCTGCTTTGGAGGCATCTGCTGCATTCAGGGAAAGATGGATAAAACCCTGCAAATGTCCCAAAAGCAAAGGGTGGGGAGGGTGACCCCACCAAATCCTATTCCCCCAGACCCTCTGCTAGATGGGGATGTGCTCGGTTTCACAAAAAGATAGCCCATTTTGTGGAGCCTTTGAATATTCAAATTGAAAGTATCGCGCAATCATTGATTGTCAAATCATTGGTTTCTAGAGGTTTTAAATACTTGGCATTAGGAGAGAAAAACTCAAACTTATACCCGTAGGGATAAAACAATAATATTGTCGGGATCCACCTGCCATTACCACCAGGCAGGCAGGTCCCTTCACCCCCAAATTTCAAGCCTGACTCCTCTTGCCCCCTTGGCCAGCTTGTGGGGCCGGGGCAAGGGCCACCTCTGCTGCTGCACCGGGCACCTGGCGAGGTGCTGCCCGCTCCGGCTCGGCATGTCCGGTAAGCCCCGCTCCGACCCCCCGCCGGCCCCCGCACCCCGCTTTGGGGCCGTTTCGGGGTTCGCCGGGGTCACTTCGCCAGCGAGGCGATGCCGCCTGCCAAGGCAGGAGGGAGCGGGGAGGGCGGGGAGGAGGGAGGGAGGAGGCACGGAAGGATCGGCTGCTGCCCGCCGGGTGCCAGCGCGGCCGGCTCGGGAAGGGGCTCCGCGGGCACCGCCGGGCACCGAGCGGGGCTTCTGCCCCGGGGGGCTGTGCTACCACTCCCAGCCGCCGGGGCACAGGGGATCCCGCACATCTGTGTGCCCTCCCCGTGCCTCTGGGTGCCTTCTCTGCATCTGTGCCCTCCCTGCATCTCTGTGTGCTCTCTCTGCATCTGTGCCCTCCCTGCATCCCTGTGTGCCCACCCCGCACTTCTGTGCCCTCCCCGCATCTCTGTGTGCTCTCTCTGCATCTGTGCCCTCCCCGCATCTCTGTGTGCTCTCTCTGCATCTCTGCCCTCCCTGCATCTCTCTGTGCCCTCCTCGCATACTCCGCCCCGGCCACGCTGCCCCTGAATCCCAACCCTGCTCCCCGACCCCGAGTCCACCCCCTGTCCTCGTCACCCTACTCCCAGCCCACCCTCAGCAGCCTTTCCCTCCATGCTCAGCACCATGACTGTGCCCCTGGACCCCCAGCTCCATCACCCTGCTCTCTGACCCTCAGAATCATCACTCTGCCCCTTGAGTGGGCAACCCACCCTGGCCACCCTCCTCCCTGACCCCCAGTCCATCACCTTGCCCCCTGAGTCCCAAATCCATCACCCTGCCCTTGACCCCCAGCCTGTCCCTGTCACCCTGCTCCTGATTCTCCACCTGCCCTGCCCACCCTGTGCCCACCCTGTCCTTGCCCCCAGCCCCATCATTCTGCTCCCTGCCCACCCTCACCATCCTACCCTTGGCCCTGCTACCTCAGAGCCCTCCCTGGCTGCAGGGAGCTCTGGTAACCGGGGTGTTCTCCTTAAATCCCACCCTTCCCTCCCCTCATTTTCCCCAGCTTGTTGAACAGAAACAAAACACAAACCACGAGATGAATAATCCCCAGCTGAGCCCAGCTCAGCAAAGTGCCCTGAAGGCAGCCCTGTCACATCTCTGGAGGGCCCCGGGTGCCTGTCCCAGCTCGTCCTCCCCCGGAGCACCCCGGGGGCACTGAGAGGGCTGCCAGAGGTTACAGCACAAGAGGACAGTGCCTGCAGTGCAGGATTCCCCGGCCCTGGGGGCAGAACCTGCAAACCCAGCGTTGTTTCTGTGCCAGGATCTCCTGGCACTGTGCAGCTGCCTTGGAGAAGGTGTTCCGTGCCCAGAGGTGGCACTGGAAGGCCAGGTTTAGCTCGGGCAGTGCTGTTCTCCTGCTGGGAGTTTATTTTTGGTGCCTCCTTTGGGGCTGTCTGCTCCCTGCTCTGGCATTTTTTGAGTGTAGAGAGCAGTCTGGGTGTGTTTCCTTTTATTGTGTGATTTCAGTTAAAACACCAGCAGAAAGTTAGGACAGAAACTGCCAGAGGAGCTGAGTGTTTTACCATGAGTGCAACAAGTGAAAGTGGTTTTTCAGAAGAAGTAAATTCTTTATCATTTCCTGTCCTAAAAATCCCTCATTAGGTAGTGACTGGTGATTGCTGGCTGGTTTTGGCTGGATTAAACACACCCTCAATTCTTGTTTGAAATAAATAGGGGTGTACATGAGCAGAATAAAGAGATAATCTAGGCTTTGCAAGAAAGCAGTCATTTTATTGGTGTTTTGTTGAGCTCTCTGAATAACCACCCACATATTTCCATTGTTTTATTCCTGGGCTTCATCTGCCAGATGAAACGCTTCCCACATTTATTTTCAGGTCCTGAGAGAGGCAAATATGTCAGGAATTTAAATGAATCCAACAGCAGCACCAGATGGAGCTTGGTATTGGGAAAGCTGGAAGGGGGGCAGGGGAAGAAGGAGATAGATAAGAAAAAACATGTGGTTTTTAAATATTATCAACAGCAAGATTTTCATGAGTGTCTGCTTGTCCCAAGCTGGACTAGCAGGTGTTAAAGAAGGCTGTGAGTGTGACTGCAAACAGAGACTAAAAAATTAGTCATGTTAAGTCTAAAACTGTTCTCCACATAGAGCACACCTGAAAACCTGCTGGATTTGCTGTTTGCTATGAGATTCTCCCTCCTTGCAAAGTGTTTTTCCACAAATTCTTTCAGGAAAGCCCAAGGTGTACCAAGGTGTGAGGGTGAAGATCACAGTCAAGGAGTTGCTGCAGCAGCGGAGAGCACGACAAGCAGCCACTGGTTCAGCAGTGAGTAAAAGTATTGTGGTGTTGGCTTTGTACCTTCTCTTTTAATATTTTAGGGGTTTTTTTTGCCAGGATTGTTATCTCTGGGCCAAAATCTGAGTGTAACAGGCTGGTGAGGATGGGGGAAAGGAACATTTAGTCAGAGTAGCTGCAGCAGTGACCTAAAGGAGTGAGAATCTGAGGAATACATGGAAAAAACAAAGCTGCTGCTCCAGAAAAGTCACTCTCTCCGGGATGGAAGGCTCACCTGGGCAGCCCCATCCCTTCTGGAGGAGGGGCTGGAGCTCTGTGTGCACACACACGTGCACATTCCCTCTCATTCCCTCTTCCAGCCTTTGTAGGATTCCTCCAGCTCCAGCCACTCAGGGGATTTGCATAAAGAGCTTGGCAAATCATTATTTCTTCCTGGTTCATGACACCGCAGCTCTTGAAGCCTTTCAGATTTCAGCTTCTGCACTTTGCACGAAAATCAGCCTGAGATCCATGGGCAGAGAGGTCTGGGTGAAGAGAATTGTCTGGTTTTGGAAATGCTGGGTCACTGCTCCCCTGCAGCCCCAACAGCAGCAGCCTCTTCATCACAGCCAGGTGTCCCAGGGCTGCGTGGAACCGGTTTTCACTTCCCACCAGCACTTGACACAACCCCTGTGGTGCCCACACAGGAAAAAGTGAAAAGTGGCGGTGAGGGAAGTCACCTCGGTGACCTGCACAAGGTACGGCCCGCCCCAAAAGCCCCGAGGCTTTGGGCTGGCAGGATGTGTGCTGAGAAAAGCTCAACCTGGGGACTCCATCTCTGCCTTGTCACGTCTGCACCAGGGACAAAAGGCACCCTCAGCCCAGAAGAGCCACTGTTTAAGGAATTAAATGCACGGGATGTGCCAGGAAGTTGTTGCCAGGGAAATGAGCTGCTCACTCGAGAGCATCTTGAATAAAGGATATTAAGAGGAGGGCTGTATGAATTAAATCTAAGGGGAAAACCCACGCCAGTATTTGTACTTGCAGAGTAAAATCCTGGCCCCCAAGCAGCCAACATCCTGTTGCTTTTGGGGTGGATTTCTTCCTTCCAGCAGGTCAAGTTCCTAGAAGTGGTTGATCTGTCTTGCTTCAGCTTCCAGCATTCCTTAAAAAACGAAGCTGTCCCTTTTCAAGGATCACTGCCAGAGCTGCTTCTCAAACGACATCAATCCAGTCTGATGGGACACCTGCGGTGGTCTTTAGTTAATTACTCATTCCCAGTAATATCCATCCCTACGAATTCCTTGGGATTCCCTTCACGGTTGAATTCACCGTGGAATTTCCAGGTTGACGCACCTGGAAATTAACACACATTAGTTTCAGAGGCAGCTCTGTAGAATCGGGAATGCAGCAAAAAGAGCCCCTCAGCACGGAGCTGATTCAGGGGCTTCACCCCGGGGTGGGTGCTGCGACCAGCAAAAATCGTGTTGTGCAATGTTCATCTGATGCCAGGGAGGTTTTCCCAGCCACAGTTAGGAGGGAAATAAGGTTTATTTAAAGAGTTTTCTCTGAAATGCAGACTCACCTTGCTCTGTGCCACAGCTTCTCTCCTTCCCTTCTCCTTGCTCAGGTTCCTTGGGACAGCAGCAGCAGCAGCAGCAGCAGCATCCAGTTTGCAGAGTCTGTGTCTCCGCCTCACCCAGGTTGGTACAAAGCCCATCTACACGGCCCTTCCCGCCCCATTCCCAATTTTTCCCACAGCCCCGAGCCTTCCCAGCCCTTCTTTGAGGCCGGCAGCACCCGCGGTGCGGCCAATCAGCACCCGCAGGGAGCCCGGGGGATGCAGATGAGGAGCTGAGAGCGCACGGGGCTCTCCTTTCTGAGCTTCCCACAGCAGGGAATTGCATCCCCTTGGGAAGGGATGCTCATCCCGAGGGAATAACATCGCCTTCCCCAGGCTGTGGGGCCACTGAGGGTCAGAGTGCCCTGGAGCCCCTGGCTGGGTTCTGTTCTCTCCTCCCTCTCCTGCCAGCATCCACAGGAGTGAGAGAAATACCAGATTTTCAACACCACCAAGAGTTTCCTCCTCCTGCCTGTGAATATCCAAGGAAAAGGGGGAAGGGGTGAGGGGAGGGGCACTGTGGGCTCACAGATCCTTCAATTATCCCCAGCACAGAGGAAAGGCTGGGCAGGTGTGAGTGCACACATTGCATGGACAAGGAAATTGTTAAATCATCGATAGCTGGGAATCCATTTGCTTATGTTAATAAAGAAACGTGAGACACACCAAAGCTGACATGCCAAAGCCTTTTCAGGCTGGAAAGTCTCCATCAGTTTATGTATTTTGGGTGTTTCTCACTCCCCACAGCCACCTTTGACCCTGCAATGTGCATTTCAGACCTGTGCCCTTCACATGGACAGGGCTTAAACCATGTTTGAGTTTGGTGTGTAAAGATAATAATTCTGAAAAGCCAGATCTGCTGTGAGCTTTCCAGGAACTCACCCTTTGGCCAGTAACACTACATGGTCACGATGCCACATCAGTCCTGCATTGCTCCATTTATTCTGCTCAGAAGTTTGTCTCCTGTCTGGCTGTTTGGGGGATAAAAAAGCAAATTATCCTCCTGTTATCCCATTTTTCCTGCAGGTGTAGCTGCCTTGGGTCTGGAGATGAGGCAAAGGCACCTCTGCCAGGCTGGGAAGAACAAATCACTGCCTGGCACCTTCTGGGGCTGCAAACAGGGCACAGAAGGGAGGTCAGAGGGTCAAGAGTGGGAGGGAATTTCCAGCTGATCCCTGTCCAAAATGCCTGGGGCCTGAAGAGTTTCCAGCAGTGAAAGAGCTTTATATCTGAGAGGGCTGCATTCCCTGAGTTAGCCACATGCCTTTGAGCATCTCCCTCGTGGTTTCTGCTTTCCTACAAAATCCACCTTGCCCTTGAAAGGCCTGTTTTAATGTCTAAATGCACAGGGTTACTGAGCATAGGAGAGCACTGAATCCTGCCCTTTGTGAAGATAAACACTGATTCATTTGCTGCTGTCTGCTTTCCTTTCTCTCCTAGAACCTTTTGAAGCAGAGCCCATCCCTCCTGTGCCCAGCTGCTGCCCATCCTGGCAGTTTTCCAGCTGCCTCTCCTGTGAGGAAAGCCCCGGATACCTGGAGCAGCTGATAGATTCCTGCCTGCAGTCGGATGCACCCTCTGAGCCAGCCTTCAGTGCCTTCCAGCCATCCCCACACTACAGCCCAGACACCTTCCAGCCAGTCCAGCTCTGCTTCAACCAGGGCCTGGTGAGCTTTGGGACCAGGGGCGCAGCCACAGCTGTCCCCAAGGGGGGAGGGAGTCACCTCCAGCAGCAATGAGGGAATCTGGCTGCTTTCAGGAGCCTGGGATGCTCATGGGCTTTGAATGCTTTCCCATGGAGAGCCCCAAATAAGCTGGGAGAGGCTGCAGGATGAGGAATGTCCCTTCTAGAGGCCCTGTAGATTTTGTGCAAATAGCAGCACAGCTCCTGGTCGGGGTTGTCCCTACTAACAGAAACTGCCTTTGGGTTTGGACCTCCAGGATCTCCCTGGGCAGGGATTGTCCCTACTAACAGAAACTGCCTTTGGGTTTGGACCTCCAGGATCTCCCTGGGCAGGGATTGTCCCTACTAACAGAAACTGCCTTTGGGTTTGGACCTCCAGGATCTCCCTGGGCAGGGATTGTCCCTACTAACAGAAACTGCCTTTGGGTTTGGACCTCCAGGATCTCCCTGGGCAGGGATTGTCCCTACTAACAGAAACTGCCTTTGGGTTTGGACCTCCAGGATCTCCCTGGGCAGGGATTGTCCCTACTAACAGAAACTGCCTTTGGGTTTGGACCTCCAGGATCTCCCTGGGCAGGGATTGTCCCTACTAACAGAAACTGCCTTTGGGTTTGGACCTCCAGGATCTCCCTGGGCAGGGATTGTCCCTACTAACAGAAACTGCCTTTGGGTTTGGACCTCCAGGATCTCCCTGGGCAGGGATTGTCCCTACTAACAGAAACTGCCTTTGGGTTTGGACCTCCAGGATCTCCCTGGGCAGCCAGATGAGAAAGGCAACAGCTCAGGAATTCTGGCTGCTGGCCACATTCCCCTGAAATCTCCTTTTTTTCTCTTTTTTTCTCTCTCTCTCCAACTCCAGGCTGCCAGCTCTCCCAGCTCAGCCGACCTGCCCAGCCCGTGGAACTCCAGCTGCTCTCCCCCTCAGCTCTCTCCCCTCACCCCGCTGACCCCCAGCCCACCCTACAGCTGTCCCATGGAGGAGTGGCCCTGCCACCCCCCGTGTCCCTTGCCCAGCCCTGCCTGCTGCTGCACAGCCTGTGGCTCGCAGAGCAGGGACAGCCGGGGCCCGCAGTGCTTCCCCTGCCCCAGCACGGACTGCGTGGAATTCCTGCCACCCCTGGCCGTGCCCGAGGACTTCTTCAGGAGGGACAGGAGCTGTGACATTTGCTACAGCTAATGGGGGCTGCGGTTTCACACATCCACTCTATCCAAATCAGATTAAATTGCCCATGAACTATGCAAAGTTGTGCTGCCTAACACAGTCCAGTTTATTCTTCACTACTCACACATTTTTTACAAGATGCTGTCACTACATTGATCTACGGTCAGGGGTGTTTTGTTGGTGGTGTGGTGGTTTGGTGGGGTTTTTTCCCTGTTTATTTTTTCATTGTTGCTGTTTTTTAAAATAAATCTGAAGCTGCCTTATCAAACACTTGTCATTAAACCAGCTCTTTTTGATACAAATAAATCATTTGGTGCAAATGCTGAAGCCTGGTCATTTTTCACGTGCTAAAGGTCAGTGCTTTTCTCTTCTGCTGCTGACCCTGCTCTCACAGAGGTGAGGCTGAGATTTTGAGCAGCCTATTCCATGACATGAAAGCTCTCATTCACCCCTTCCAGCAGATAAAAGGTCCATATTTAATCCAGCTTTTCCCAGAGAACGCTGTGCATCACCCAGCTCTGAGCTGAATCTGCAGCTCCTCACCCTCTGCTGCAGCCCAGGCTTCCCTGGTGATAGTGGTTCTGGCAGAAAATGAAAGCTGTTTGCCCCAGCAGGGTTTAGCCCATGGCTCCTCAGAGGTAAAATCCAGAGCCAAACTTCTCTGGCTGCTGCTCAGCACCAGCTTCCCTGTGGAGGCAATCTCAGTGAGAGGCTGATGTAGTTTGACAGCCCTTGATCAAGTTTGGGCTGTTGATAAAAGATTTTCAGCATAATCAGCTGAACAGGAGCTAAATTATTTAATTTTTTAAAAGGTAGATAATAGGAAAGTTGTAATACCTGAGGATTTTCCTGCATTTGCATAAACTCAAACCTTTCTTAGGTTTGTCTTGCCTCCTCTTGGTGAGGCAAACTCAATTTCTCAGCTGAGCACCCAGACTGGGAAAAAGAAAGAAGCATCTCTCCATATTGAATTCAACAAAAAAGAGAAAATAACTACACCTGTGAAGAGAAATAGGAATTCTATCCAGCAGTTTGCTCACCTCATCCAGACACTTGCACACTGAACTGAAAACCTTTCCAGTTCCTTTACCTTATGTAAGTTATGAGGGTTTTTTTTACCAAAACATGCTTTAAAAATATTCTAATAATATCTCCCCTTCTCCCCCGATTAATCTCAGCATTGGCTCAAGTGATAAATGCATGAGGTCACAGCAAAATGTATCTATTATTATTATTATATAAATTATAAAGAGCTGTAACTTTGCAGCAGTTAAAGGTGTGATCACCCTGTGCAGGGACACCCCACCAAGTGTCATTTCAGTGGTGCTGGCAGCTGCTTCAGCCCCTGAGTGATTTTGGGGCCCTGAAGAGCTGAAATTCTTCCCCAGAGCTCACCCAGTGCCAGCTACTCCTGCCTGCTGCCTCAGGAGTGGGCACACCTCGAGCCACAAATCAGAACCCCTTATCAGCAACAAGAAAAAGCCAGAAAATAAGGCTGAGGTAAGAAATTGGAGGCTTTTAAAGGAAATGGGGTGCCCACATCCTCCCCATGGCTTGGCAAGGTTGACCTGAGCTTAGCAGAGCCAGGGAGATGCTCTCAGGGAGTGAAAGGGCACCATGAAATGATAAAAAAGGGTTTAAGAACACTCAGTAACATCTCCCAGGGGCAGCCTAAGTGTGCACAGCAAGGAGGGCAAGTGTCGGAGTCTGATAAGATATCTCTGACCTGCAGCTGAGGTGGATGTGTAATTCTGACAGGTTATTGGCAGATTGCACACTTATCAATCTCTCGTGGTGCGGATCCTCCCCAGGACTGCTCTGTGCAAGGGCTGTGGCTGTGCCCATCCCTGATCCCACTGCTGGGCACAGCCACTTAGCACCATCAGCACTAAAAGCACCCTAAATCCCATCCTTATCCTTGGATGGTGCCTGATCCAGGCAAAAAAATCCCTCCTCAGTGGAGGACACCAAGATATCTCCAGCAAAATGTTCCTACTGCACCAAAACCTCCAGGTTTTTTCAGCTTCCATCACACAAGCAGCACCTTTTCCATCCCTTGCAGCTTCTTCCTCTTTCCCTGCTGCTCCTTCTCCAGTGGTTTTGCAATCCCCCCAGTGCCAGACTGCAAACAGGTTTGAGATGCTGTCCCCACCTTGCTGTCAACAGCCCCAGGGACACACTCAGGACAAGTAGAAGCTTGCTGGCTGTTGACACAAGGCCTTGTTGACACAGAAAGGGAAAAAACACAACAGACGAGCCATTCAAAGGTTGATTGTGTGTTTTCTGGCTGTGAGAAATGTATTATTTCCCTCCTTTATCCCTCCCAAAAGTAAAAAGGAGTTAAAGGAAATACCTAAACCAGAGCTGGCTCTACTGAAAGGCTGGCATTTCATCAGTCCCTGCCAGGTGAAGCCCTGGCTGCCTCTATAAACACAAACCCGAGGATCATCTCCTGCTTACAAAGCCATGAATAACTCCAGAAGTCACCCACACTTACAGAGAAAAGAAAAGGTTCTTATTCTCAGCTTCTCGACCCGAGAATTTGATCTAAAAGTTTCACTTGCCAACCGACTGACAGCTTTGCTGTGGTGCCACTTCAGAACGTTTGTTTGGTGATAACGAGCCTTTGTTATTAACAACTTATCCAAAGCCACAGGTAGGAAGAGATAAACTGTGCAAATAAAGGGATATCACACACTGCCAGCAAGGCTAAGCTTTGAGAAGGCTCAGCAAGGCTGAGCTTTACATTTCCCCTGAAAGAGCAACAAAAAATTGAGGGGTGAGCTGTGAACTGCTTAAATCAGTGAAATTCACCCCGGTAGAGAAGACACTCGGGACAGGTTTGAGATTTAAAAGTGATTTTCTTCACAGCCAGGCCAGGAGTTGGGAAAGGGAAAATTGTTTTACAGACAGGGGGAAGCAGCAGCTTCCAACAGTCTGGTGGCTCCAGTCCAAAGCCAACAGGAGCAGCTTGTGGATTGTGGCTGCTTCCAGAGCAGGCCTGTGCAGGCTGAGCTTTGGGAAGCTGAGCACAGAGAGGAGCAATCCTGGGGCTGCCATGGGCTCTTCCCACTGCAAACCTCCTCCATCAGCTCCCAGCAGCACCAGCTGCCAGGGGGATGCTTTAATTCCTCCCCTAAAAGGATATTTTCACTGATACTCTGGAGATGGTGATGATTCCAGACTCCCATTGACACGGCTTTGTATGAAACACCCAAGAGATGACATAATAAAGAGAAAAGCCACTCGAGGAAAGAAAGCTCCTGTATTTTTTAACTGCCAAAGGACTTCAGTCACCTCACAGACATTTCTAGGTGGCAAAAAGCTTTTTACATTTTACGTGCTGCTCACAGTTTGACAGTTCTGCTGCCACAGGTTCCAGAAATTGATATTTTATCCATCATTTTGCCTTGACACACGATACTAACTCCCTGATAGCGTTCTCACTGCGTTCAGGGCTCATTGTAACATCCTTCCAAGTGAGACAGCACAGGCTTTTGCTGGCCTGTGCTCAGATACATGAAAATTTATGCAAACACATGCAAATACACGTCTGCTTCTCTGTCAGCAGGATTGTAGGTACGTGTGGTGAGAGGCAATGGCCCAACAGCAGAGAGCAGGGCTGGAAAATCGAGATCTCTGCATTTCTTAAGAGCTTTTGTTCCTGTCAGTTGTTTAAACACTCCAGGCCTGTGAGTGCCTCAGGAAATCCCACTCAGGCAGCAGCCAGTGGGTGCTCAAGGAAGTGGCTGCAGAGATTTAAGAGCTCTGCTCCTCATCTCCCTGCTCATCCTGCTGGAGAACAGCACCCGTGCCCAGCGAGGAACCAGCAAAATACAAAATAGAGCTCAGAGTGAGCCCGAGGACGGGCCAGCCCCTGCCAAAACACGGCCTTGCAGAGCCACTGATTGCACAGCAATCCACAAATCATTTCACAGAAACGCGAAAAAGAACCTGCTGAACCCTCTCAGGTGGGAAAGGGAGCAGGAAAGCACTCCTTGCACACACCCACACGGGTTTGCTGCCCTAAAAGCTCTTGGAGACCCAAAGGGATTCTGTGTGTCCCACACAGGTGAGGTGAGCTCCCACCTGAGGGGCTTCCAGAGCTGTTCTGTGCCACCAGAGCTGGAGACTGGGATTGGATTGGATTGGATTGGATTGGATTGGATTGGATTGGATTGGATTGGATTGGATTGGATTGGATGGGATGGGATTGGATTGGATTGGATGGGATGGGATGGGATGGGATGGGATGGGATGGGATTGGAAGTCTCCCCTCAGGGCCACACAGAGCTGCCCCATGTCCTTGTTCTCACAGCAGCTGTTTCTGTCCTGGGGCTGGCCCTGAGGAGCTGCTCCAGGGCCCTCCCAGAGTGCTGAGAATGGGAGTTCCAGCTTGCAGGAACCCCCTTGGGGTTCTTGGCTTTGGATGTCCATCCCTTCGGGTGAAATCCAGCCAGGGCTGACTCAGGTTCTCCATCCAGGCTTTGCCCCTCAGGATCCTGCATGCCCAGGGCAGCAGGGTCAGTGGGAGCTGCACATCACAGAGGCTGCAGCGTTTCCAGCAGTCCCTGGGTACAGGCCCAGCCAGAGGCACAGTCTGGGGGTGTCTCAGAGCAGCATTTCTCAACCTTTTATAACCAAACTGTCACCTTGTGCTCTGTCAGCCCCAGAGGTTTCAAAGCTTGGCTGTGCTTTGAACTTATTTGGAATATTTACTTATTTATATAGCAGCTCCTTGATTTGCTCACCTCCTTGCTGGAGGTTTATTCACATTTTCTGTTACCAAAATTGAGTTTTCAACCATTTGAAAGCTCATCTTCTGCTGTCTGGCATGCTGCTCGTGGCCACAGGTTGAGAAACACTCTCAGCCCAGCCCGGCTGAAGCCTGGAGGAGCTGGGATGTGCTGCAGAGCCACCCTCACAGTTTTTATAGGAGGCAGAAGCTGGAGTTGAAACCGTTCCATAAACTGCAGATAAATCAGGGTCTGGCATTTCTGTGGCAGGAGTTGAATGCAGGTGTGACTTTCCCTTTCTTCAGCAAATTCCTGACCTGCCAAAAAATGTGGAATTTCAGGAAGCACCATCTGAGCCACCCAAACCACTCACACACACGATTATTTCCATGCACATGTGCGACTAAATAAACATCCAAATACATCAGGAATATTTTTATATTGACAAGCACAAAGCCCAGCCCTGGAGCACGCAGGTGTGTTAGGGGAGAGCAGCAGTGTGGATCCCTTACCTGCTCCCCAGCTTTTCCAGGAGGGGCCATGTGGATTGGCTGGTCATTGTCCAAATTCCTGATGCTGGGGTCTGCCCCGTGCTCCAGGAGCAGCTGGATGATTTCCTTCTGGTTCTTGTCCACGGGCAAAGCAGCTGCCATGTGCAGGGCTGTGTTGCCATGGGCCTAAAGCAGGGGGAAGGGGAAAAAAAAGGAGTAAAAAACCCAGATAAACTCCCTGGTGAGCTGTGCCATCTCCTCAGAATCATCCTAGAAATGGAGACGTAAAATGAGAGAAGAATCCTCATGGGATTTGTCATCAGGAGCTGAGGGGGAATCTCTGCTCTGTTTCTCCCAGCAGGAGGTTTGTGGATTCAGATTTTTTTTCTTTGCTAAAGCACCACAAATTATTGGGCTTTGATGCTTTGGGTGTAGGTGATAAATAGCCTTGAAGCAGGAACATTTCCTGGCTGCTGAAATCCCCCCTAAATCATATCCTGGTTGTTCTGAAATTCCCCCTTAAAGCTGCTGTGAAATCCCACCAAAATCACAGCCTCATGTATGATTGCTCTGAAATTTTGCTCCTTTAAACTGCTCTGAAATCACCCCCTAAATCACAGCCTTGTGTATGATTGCTCTGAAATCACCCCCTAAAACTGCTCTGAAATCACCCCTTAAATCATACCCTCATGGAAGCAGAGACCTGGGGAGTTAGTGGAAAAAGAGAAAGCTGTAACAGGCATGGAAATATTTCACTGGGAAGCATTAAATTGGATTACAGACACCCAACACATCACACTGCTGCCCACCACACAAAGCCCCATTTGTGCTCCACACATCCCCCCTTTTCCAACACTTCCAAGGGCCAGGAAGGTTCCAATTCCCAAGCTCAGGCACGGCTTGGCTCCAGTGGCAGGACTGACAGGAGGGACAGAGCTGGCTGTGAAGCCAGGCATGGATGGAGGAGGCTGCAGAAGCTCTGGTGCCACCAGACCGTGTAGAAATCTGTGCCCTGTCTGGTCAGGTATGACTGGTAACGGTTGTAAATGAGAAAAAGCTGATAAACAAAAGCACAAGGTGAAGTATTTTTAGTCTGCAAGAGTCTCATTGAGGCAGCTGCTTGGGTTTTTTTCTCTCAGAGACAATGATGGGTTTGTCGTGGCATTGGAATGGTTGGGCACAAATTGCAGCCTGTGTTGATATTGCAGTTGTTCAAATGTGAAATGAAAAATGTGATTTTCAGCTCCTGTTAACCACTCAGACATCAGGGTGGACTGAAGCAGAAAATAAAATTGCAAAAAATTAACAGTTTTTCTCAGACAAGGCATGTTTTACAAGCCCTGAACAAGCAGATCCTTGTCAAGTTTATTATTCCAGAAAGTCAAGGGATGGTTCAAGCTCTTTACAGGGTTTCTTGTTAAAATTGAAAGATCTGCACTTGAGAGCTTCCAGATCCAGGCATGGGCTAAGATAATGAGGCAATCTGACAAGGCCTGACCTCAGAGCCTCAGGCTGACTTTAATAGGTCTCATTTGAGACAAAGTGGGCTCCAGGAATCCTCCAGATGAAAAACACCTCCAAGGCTTCAATATTTTACTCATTATGAAAATGCCATGGAGAGAGATTTGGAGTGAGACAAGCACAAGCAGTGGGTGAGCCAGGGAAACCTAAACACGGCTGTTTCCTTGGCTTTTTCATGCTTTGAAGAGCTGAAAAATCCAGGATATCTCCCTGCCCCAGACAGCTGAGCAACAAGACTGAAGACTCCGAGTGATCCTATCACAGGAGGAAGCTCTCCCAGGATTGTGATCAAGAGACAACAGAGACTCCCGTGGACAGGCTCTCACCTGCCTGAAGGGTCTTTAAAGATACAGATGGAATGCAGTGAAAAGCCCTTCACTGGACAGAAAAACACCAGCTCAGTGCCACTACCCACAAACACAACCCAAAATGGGTTTTCTCCAGTCCAACAGAAATCTGGAGGGGTCAAAAGACAAGGCATGTTTTACAAGCCCTGAACAAGCAGATCCTTGTCAAGTTTATTATCCCAGAAAGTCAAGGGATGGTTCAAGCTCTTTACAGGGTTTCTTGTTAAAATTGAAAGATCTGCACTTGAGAGCTTCCAGATCCAGGCATGGGCTAAGATAATGAGGCAATCTGACAAGGCCTGACCTCAGAGCCTCAGGCTGACTTTAATAGGTCTCATTTGAGACAAAGTGGGCTCCAGGAATCCTCCAGATGAAAAACACCTCCAAGGCTTCAATATTTTACTCATTATGAAAACGCCATGGAGAGAGATTTGGAGTGAGACAAGCACAAGCAGTGGGTGAGCCAGGGAAACCTAAACACGGCTGTTTCCTTGGCTTTTTCATGCTTTGAAGAGCTGAAAAATCCAGGATATCTCCCTGCCCCAGACAGCTGAGCAACAAGACTGAAGACTCCGAGTGATCCTATCACAGGAGGAAGCTCTCCCAGGATTGTGATCAAGAGACAACAGAGACTCCCGTGGACAGGCTCTCACCTGCCTGAAGGGTCTTTAAAGATACAGCTGGAATGCAGTGAAAAGCCCTTCACTGGACAGAAAAACACCAGCTCAGCGCCATTACCCACAAACACAACCCAAAATGGGTTTTCTCCAGTCCGACAGAAATCTGGAGGGGTAAAAAAAAGTGCAGCTGCCCTTTGTCTGCCTCGGGGAGCAATGGATTGACAGAGAAATTCAGCTCCCTCCTGAGGGACACAAACTCTGGGGAGCAAGGCTGAGACTGCAGGTGCTGAAATGAAACAGGGACCCCCAGCCTTGTCCCCTTCCTCAAAGGAGAAGGACAGAGGGGCAGCACCCAGAATCACCCCTGAGCCCTGCTGAGAGGGGCAGCTGTCCCAAAGCTCTGCCTGCTGGGCAGTGAGGGCTCAGCCGAGGCTCCCAGGAATGTCAGGATTTTAGTTTGGGAGGAGGGTGGAGCTGCTGCCTGAGGAGATGAGCAGTGCTGGGATCTCTCCGAGGTGACCTGTGGTTTCCAGCTTGCTTTGCCCAACTTAGGTGTGGCTGTGCCAGAAAATCTGCAAATAATGGTTAAGGCAGAAAGAATCCCCATGTCCCTTAACAGAAACAGGGACTTTGTCCTTGCTGTGGTGCCACATCTGCCAGCAGAGATGAATCGATAGCTGGCTGCCCTGAAGTGCCTCCTCTCAGTGTCGTGCTGCTGTCAAAGCTTGCATCACTGCAGGGCTGTTTGCTCAATCCTCAGCCTAATCTAAAGTTCATGTTCCTCCTCAAGCAACCACTTCCCCTGTTCTTCCTCCTCCCTGCTTATCTCCTTCTCCTTCTCTCCACTCCTGCAGGACAGGGCCCTGCTTTTCATGACAGAGTTTAAGCCAGGTGCTGTTTTCCTGTGAGTTGTCTGTTTACTGGAAAATCAGTTTGGGGTTGAACAGAAGTTCAGATTAGCAACTTTTGCCCTTTCCCTCTGTAAAAAAAAAAAAAAAACAAACAAAAACAACAAACCTGTTGTTGACAAAAATTACCTTGCTGTTGACAAAATCCTTGGACATGAAAGCGTTCAGCTGCAGGAAGTACCTGAGCAGGGAGACGTTCCCATCCTGGACTGTGTAATGAAGAACTGTCTTGTTGCTTTTCACATCCTATTTCAAAACAGAGAAAAAGTATATAAAAAACCCAAGCCAAAAAAGAAGTGTTCTACAGGACAAGCTGGAGAGATGCCATAAAGCCATCAGAGGAAACCCAGGCCAGCTCTGCAGCTGATGGGGAGCATTCCCTCCCTCCAGTGACCCTCTGAGTGCCCAGTGTCTGCTTCAGGAGCTCCAAAAGGCAGCAGTGTTGGATAATATTTTTATTGACTTAGAGATGGGATAATTAAGAGGTGTTTTAAAAATTTTAATTTATTTTTAGTCTTATGAGAAGGGTGAGATACAAGTGTTATAATTTATGTTATTACAATTAAAAGTTAACTATTTTTTAATTGTAATATAACATTATAATAGTAATAATAATCATAAAACAAGCACCTAACCCTGCCAGCAGTCCCTTGGAGGGAGAACAGGCTTGGCCCATGTGCCAGCAGCTCATTCCTTCTCCAATCCTGTGTTTTCAGCAGCAGATGGGGGAGAATTCCCAGAGCAACCCCGGGATAACCAAGCCCCTCCTCACCCGGCTGTAGATGGAGGCTCCAGTCTGCACCAGGAGATGGATGCAGGATTCCAGCTCCCTGCTCTGCTGCTGGAGCTCCCTGTGCTGCTCCTCTGACACTGCCTGCCTGCCCTGCTCCCTCAGCAGGGTGTTATGGGCCAGGACAGCACAGTGGAGAGGGGTATGGCCTGGAAAAGAAACGTGGCATGGAGGTGAGGACAGTGCCAGGAAAATACTGAGGAGAGAGGAATGCTGGCACAGACAGCATTCCTTCAATCATCCATCCAATCATTCATCCAATCACTCATTCCATCATTTATTCCATCATTTGTTCCATCATTCATTCCATCATTTATCCAATCATTAATCCAATCATTCGTTCAATCATTTATTCAATCATTTATTCAGTCATTCATTCAATAATTTATCCAATAATTTACCCAATCATTCATTCAATCATTAATTCAATCATTCTTTCCATCATTTATTCAATAATTTAGCCAATCATTCATTCAACCTGTGCAGGTGTTGTTGAGGCACAAGCCCTTCACAGGTTTCTTCTCTGGCTCTCTGGACACTTTTTGGGGCATTCCAGCATTTTTTAGTTCCAATTGAACCCCCCTGAGCCATTTGAGTGCACAGACACAGCTCTCTCTCTCCCAGGCATTTTCTGAGCCTGCTCTGGCCTCCCAGCAAACTCCCAGAACCCAACAAGCACCAGGCAATGAAATATCCAATACATGTTTTCACACCACGTGTGAAAAAAGTTTTTACCTTCAAAATCCTTCATTTCCAGATCCAGAGGGAAACCCAGTGACAGAATAACCTGAAGGCAACAGAGAAACTCAGAATTTGAGTTCAGCAGAACACTGTGCAAGCCAAAATCGGCCAAGACTAACAAAATGTAAACCCAAACAAGATCAGATAATGATAATTTAACTACAAGCCATTATTTGACACTAGATTCCAGTGCTGTGAATGCTCCCAACAGGGACATTCCAGGTGATCACATTCCCTGATTTCCTAATTCCCATGTAATTATCCTTTCAGGTTCTCAGGACAGTGAAATTCAGTCTCTGCCCCCAGCTCAGGCGTGCCAGACTCCTCACTTTCACCCTGCATTAGGCAAAGCCACCAGTGACAGCAGGACGTGTTTATTCTGAGTGATCCTTGACAAGGACAAATGAAAATCTCTCCCCTGACAGGTGTAGCCAAGGTTTATGGCCCAAAAGTTTGCCAGCACTGACAATTCTCAGGCTGGATTTATTTACTTTTTGTTTTCAGTGTGCAGCAGTGTGTGAAATTAAAGCCTCAGCTTGTGGCAATGAGGCTACAGAAACACCAGGAATTGTGATCTGGAGATGAGAATTTCTTTGATTTAGCAGAAAATCAAAACTTTAAAACTCTTTAATGTAAGAAAATTATAGATTGAACACGATGGAGTTAGTAGCTCCTTGTCTGTATTATTACAGAGAATTTATTTATTTATTTGATTGAATAAAGCAAGTTGTTCACATTAATGGCTGAGAATTTTTGCAGTGACTCATCTGTGTCAAGCCAGACGAGGCTCAGGACAGAATCCTCCCACTGAAAGATCACCCAGAACGGTTAGGGCTTGACTTATCATCTTCTAAGAAAAATAAAATATGTGCAGATCAAATATTGACAGCTAGCTCTGAGGTGCTTATTAGAGATTAGATAGTTAATCCATTAGGAAAAAAAACCCCAATAAAATAAACAAACAAACCATAAAGCCTTTCATGGCTCTGACCACATCGAGGAGCAAGTCTCTGCCCGTTGTCCCTTTTTATATCAAGGCAAAAAAAAAAAACCAAAAAAAAAAACAACAACCAAAAAAACAAAACCCAACAAAGAAACCCACAAAAGAAAAACCAAACAAAGGAACCTTGCGAGGCTTTGTTGGCATCATCTGGATGAAACCCCCTTTTTCCTACTTGAGGAAACACCTGTTTTCCAGAGAACTGGCCGTGTTACACATTAACTGCCCGCTCAGGGCTCAGCCTGGGCACAGCTAACGAATGCTAAACGTGGTGCCAGCACCACGGGCACCCCCTGGCACCTCACCCCTGTCCCCTGCCCTCAGGGAGCTCGGCAGAGCCACCAAACTCTGCCTGTGCCCAGCCCTGACACAGCTCAAGGCGGGTTTTTTTAATTAATTTCATTTTCTGGACACCCTGGCACCTCACCCCTGTCCCCTGCCCTCAGGGAGCTCAGCAGAGACACCAAACTCTGCCTGGTCTCAGCAGAACCACCAAACTCTGCCTGTGCTAAGCAGAACACACTCTGCCTGTACTCAGCTCACCAAACTCTGCCTCTTCTCAGCCCACCAAACTCTGCCTGTTCTCAGCCCACCAAACTCTGCCTGTGCTCAGCCCTGACACAGCTTAAGGCAGGGGGTTTTTTTATTAATTTCATTTTCTGGCCAATAGTGGAGCATTTTAGACTCACAGAGGGGCTAATCTCTGCTGTGAAATCCCCTCCCAAAATGCCCACAGCGCCTGTTTTAAAGTGGTAATTTGCTGGTCAGGGCTGGTCAGAGCTTAGGTGCAGGCTCTGTCTGCAGAGAAATCCATGAAGCAACAGGGAAGCAAAGATTTGCTTGTATAAGTCAGGTTTTAAAGGAAAATCTGAAAAATGTGCCTCATTTTGAAGGCTGAGCCTGTCTGCAGGGTCACATCTCATCTCCCTTCTGCTGGCTTGGGTCTGGACACAATTTTTTGCCCCTGTGTGGAGGACAGTGACCTCAGGGAGGGGGTTTCACCCTGGTTTCAGAGCTCCTTCTCCTCACACCTCATGGCTGGGGAATGCCCTCCCATGCTGAACCACTCTGGGGACTGCCACCAGCACCTTTAGAGCCATGACCTGCAGAAATAATTCATTTCCCTCCACAGAGCCACTAAAGAATTTTCCTCTGTAACAGCAGGCTGCAAGCACAGCCCTAAGAAAGGAATAAAACCTGCCCTGGGAAATCAATCCCTGACACAAGCAGCCTTTGCTCAGCCTCCATCCCTCACTGAGCTCTTGCCTTTATTTAACAACACCAACACCAACACCTTATTGTCATTTTACACGGCCAGCAATTAAAACCATCCCACTTCCCCTACCTGGAGGACTTGGGTGTAGCCATACGTTGCAGCAAGGTGTAAAGCTGACTGCCCCTTGTTGTCCACGGCGTTGACATCTGCTCCTGCCTGGATGAGGTCGTGGACGATGGCTGCGTGCCTGGCAGTGACAGCCACCAGCAGGGGAGTCTGCAACAGCAGCACAGACAGCTGTGAGAGCTCAGACTAACTCCAGAGCCCGGCAGGGATGCCTTGGAATGGCTCCCTAAAACAGAGGCTAGGCAAGATTAACAGGATAAAAGTGGGTATTTATTAAAGCCCTTCAATAGGAACACCTTGGGCGGTCAAAGCCTTCCAGAGGCTACACCCAAGATGGTCATGAGTTTTTCAGACAATTATAAGTTTGGTCATATCAGGGGTTAATACTCCAATTAAAGCTTTAGGTAATGAAGTAATTTACCCCCAGTTTGCTCCCCCCAAACTCACTTTTGTTTATCCTTTTTAGGGACTAAGACAGTGAGGTGTTCTTGAGTTCCAGGCCTACAGAGGAATTTTGTCTGAATAAAATAGGAGAACAATAACTGACAGGCTATGGAGCTTCAGATTTATACACTAAAGAATTGCAGGATTATAAATATATGAAAAATATAAAAGCTAAAATCCTAAGGCAGCAGCAGCAGCCGCTGGTGTAAAACAAGGAGTGGGAAAGTGCTGGCTGAGTGCTGGCTGAAATGCCAAGGATTGTGGTGCCAGGAATGAGCCCAGCTCACAGGATGCTTTGGAATCCCACGTGAGATGGGGATTTCCAGCTCTCGCTGGACTCCCTCTGGTGTTCTTCAGCCCTGAATTTGATGGCAACCCAAACCCAGCATTTTTTAAAGCCGGATTTCATCAGGTACACAACAAGTCAGTTGGCTGTAAACCCTTCAGCCTCGGAGACTGATGCCAACACACAAATATTTTACTGGACCAGCGTTTTCTCACATCACTCATGGGCTGAAAAAAGAACGGCCTCATTCTCACCCCACCCGATTTATGGCCACGCCACTGAATTTTACAATCCTGCCACTGAATTTTACAATCCTGCCACTGAATTTTACAATCCTACCCCCGGGTGAGGCCCGTCAAGCCTTCCTTGCAGGAGCAGAGGGGCAGAGCTGGATTTTCAGGGCACCAAGACTGTTCCCATCCCAAAGCCTGCTGTCTGCAGGACAAAGTGGCCTCTTTTTACCTTTCCTCTGTGCTCCTTGGCATCGAGTCTCCTCAGGGCTCTCATGCGCTCTGCGGCTGCCAGCGTGTGGGCCCGCAGGCCTTTAGCTGCATAAATATGCAGAATTCTAAGACAGCAAATAAATAAAGACACCCATCACTGATGGACCGTGGACCGCGCTGGGAGCAAACAGTTTTACAGGGTAGCACTGCCACTTTTGGGTTTTTACAGCCAGAATTCCACAAATCCCTGCCATGTGCCCCAAAAATTCCCGTTTTCATGGGAAGGGCTTTGTACCTCCAGCAGCTGCAGTGTCCAAGAGCCTTCAGAACTCCTGAGCTTTGCCTGCTGCCTCCTTCCTACCTCCTGGCAGCTGAGATTCACCACTGGGAGGTGTCAAAGTCCTCCACCATTCCCAGTTTGGGGAATTGGATGTATAAATCACTTTTTGGGGTGATACAGCTTTGGATGTGTGGGTGAAACCTCATCATCCTGGGTAACAACCTCTCCCTAATTGATGTGTTTGTAATATATCAACATGTTAAACCCCCTAATTGATATATTTGTAATATATAAACCTGTTAAACCCCCTAATTGATGTATTTGTAATATATCAACATGCTAAACTCCCTAATTGAAGTATTTGTAATATATCAACGTGCTAAACCCCCTAACTGAAGTATTTGTAATATATCAACATGTTAAAGCCCCTAATTGATGTATTTGTAATATATCAACAGGTTAAACCCCCTAATTGATGTATTTGTAATATATCAACATGTTAAAGCCCCTAATTGATGTATTTGTAATATATCAACATGTTAAACCCCCTAATTGATGTATTTGTAATATATCAACCTGGTAAACTCTAATTTCTATCAAAATTCCTGGTGAGAGGGACACAGTCCTCATATTTTACACCGGACAAAGAGTTGGCACAGCCCGTGGGAGTGGCTGGTGGCCCTCAGTGGTGGGGAGAACAATTCTCTCCTTCACTTTGGTCATCTGGCTCTGGCTGGAGCCACTTCCATTCCCCCAGGTCCTACCTGAAGGAAATTCCAACCCTCTAAAACAGGAGGAGCCTACCCCACGCACAGTCACCCCAACCCCTGGCTTCATTCTGCTCCAGACAGAAATATGTGATGCTTTTCAGGCAGAAGGTGCTGGGCAGTTGTTCTCTCCTCAGGTAGTTTTGTACACACCTCGCAATCTCAGGAGGTGGAAATACAATTTTCTGGCTAATCTGATTTTCAGTCGAGCTCAGCATTAGCTGTGGCTGCACACCCACACATCCCCAAGGGTGCCAGGAAAGGATAAAAGTGATTGAAGCTGAACTGCAGGAGCAAGGACTGCTGCAGGAAATGCCTCCAGGCCACAACTGGATCAAGGAATTCCTTCTTAGTCTGCTTAATGTGTAAAATTAGGACAAAGTCTGACAGCTAATCTCTGATACTAGCCTGTACATATATTATTGAACTAATTGCTAAACCAATGCTTGTGGATAGGAAATAAAACACTCTAGGCATAGTAAAGTTACTGTAGATCTTTATTGAAAAAAAAAATTGTCTTTTTTTTCTAACCAGAACAACCCAGAAAGAAATGATGAAACAGTTTCATCTTTGTTTTAAGTTCACACACAGAATTTACATACATTGGAGTGAAAGGAATTGAAAAGCAATCAGAGCAACCACAGGCTTGATTCACAACTGCTTTATCCCAGTTTTACCTAGGGAATATCTCTGAATGTCACAAAACTGGAGGAAGCAGTGGTGAATTAAGCTCCTTTGAATTAATTTCTTTGCTGGGTTTTTCTGCAAATATAAGCCACTAATTTCAATGCAAACCTCAACTACTGCTCTTTTCCAGCAACTTTATGATCACTTACATGATCTAGTGCTCGTGTCTTCCACGTTTGTCAATATTCAATAAAAATACTCTTGGAAAGTCTTTAAGACTTTCAACCTGGGTTTTTAAACCTCACCCAGGCACGAACTCTAAGGCCAGTTGAAATATTGCCTGGGTGGCAGCTGGACTCCAGGTAATAAAGAGTACAAGAAGTTATTTTGCAGTTAGTCTTGCAAATAATAAAACCATCTAACGATCCTGGGCTTTAGAAAGCAGAAAAACCCAGAGAAATTGTGTTCACCAGCCAAGAGCCTCTTGTTTGTCAAGAAATCAATAAGCAGGGTTCGAAGGAGATGTATCTCTTTAAATATATCAATATATTTGCCTGTGCCATGGCACTCCTGAGCCTCAACCAAAATATTTACACTCGCATTGGAGGGAAAAGTGAAGCTCCTCATTCTCCAGGAAAGGAAATCAGAAAGCCATAAAGGAATCGTGTGCACCTCTGGGCCTGGGGAGCTTTCCAAGGAGAGGTCACTAAAGTTCCCTGGCTCAGCACATCACACTCAAACGCTACAGGAAAGAGAAAATACTGCCAGGTAACAGTAATGCCATGGAGTCCTTGCTGGGCTGCAGTCCAGCTTCTGGAAAATCCCTGTTTTCTCAATGATCTCCTGATCTAGGGCCGTGAATTGCATTCCTGACAGACAAAACTCCCAGAGATTTCAGTGGGATGGGGTCAGTCACTGGCAGCATTACCAGCCAGCCACTAAATCAGCCCCACACCTCATATCTGGATATTTCAGAGCTCCAAACCCCTCTGCAGCTGAAAGAACACGACCCCAACCCTCTGCTCCACACCTGCAGGGGCAGACAAGGGCAAAGCTTTCAGGTACACCTTGGTGTGAATTCCAAACAGGGATCTCTGACTGCTCTGGTGTTTAGCTCAGCTTTATTTTCACACTACTGCACCTACCTGCACCAGCAGAACGAAGCTATGCTTTATGTTTTCCTGATTTCCAAAGGAATAGTAAAATTTAGGAGAGAAAAATGTCAATTTAGCCCCCCACAATGTTTTCTAGTGGCCTAAATCTGGTGAGAGTTCCTTCCTGGACAGCTCAAAGACACACAGACAATGCATTTACACAAAAGCAACCCTATTGAACCGGGTTTGGCAATATTTAGAAACAATTGTACCCTCACCAAATGCTACAGCTGGCTGTGGCTACACTGGAATCTGTCATTTTGAGGCCGTGAGGGTGAAAATCACCTTGTGCTGGTGCTGAGCACAAGCGTGCAGCATCCAAACCTGCCCGGGAGAGGCAGCAGGAGCTGGAACAGCAGAGGAATCTTGTGCTGGGCGCCAGGACAAAGCAAATTTCCCTCACCGCACAAATCACGGCGCGCTAAAATTCCCACCCCAACCCCGCCTGCTTCTCCAAAACCCACGGAGCTGCCGGGTGGAGCACTGAGCAGCTGAGGATGTGCCAACCTAAAGCCCTTCGACAGAGAGAGCGTGGCTCAACACGTACGTATCATTGTCTTCATCTTCCAGCAGCAGCCTCTCGATGGGCAGGGCGCCGATGGCTCGCCGGGCATCCTCCAGCTCCTGCGGGGCTGGCTCGGGCATGGAGATGGGCACGGGCACCAGCTGGGGCCCGGGGAAGGAGGAGGAGGCTGCAGGGTACTGCAGGGTGGAGGCTGGCAGGGCAGACAGGGGCTGTGCCCACGGGAAGTAGGTCAGGGGCGGCTGCTGCTCCGTCACCTCCAGCGGTGGCACCACGGCCGGTGTGCTGCTGCGGGGCTGGGGAAGGGCACAGAGAGACAGCAAAGTGAGACAAGCGGCGTGGTGTTGAGGCACAGTGGAGATTTTCCTTTTTGGTTGAGGTGAAATGTGCATCTTTGAGTTAAGATTTGAGTAGCTTGCAAAATATAGCTGTTTGGTCTGACTGCCTTGCAGAAATGTATGCTTGGAGAAACTGCTTCAGCAGAAGGGCAAGAGATAAGGGGGGCAGACAGAGAGAGCAGGGAGAAATGACCCAGGAGTTCTTTCTGATAAAGAAAAAATTAGTGGCAAATGTCACCAAAATCAGGAGAATGAATATGTATGGACCTATTGTGAAATTGCATGTATATGTATTTGAGAGGGAGATAAAAAAGGATCTGGAGTTCCCAGAGGCATACATGTCATTCTAAGGGGAATGATTCCCACATGTGTCCAGTGCTGTAATAAACACCCCAGCTTTACAACTTTCACAAAAGTTGTGGAGTTTGTTTGCTTCCACAAATCAGTATTCACATATTTCTCTGAACAGAGAGACATAATTCCCTCTCCCAGGATTTCTCCTGGGAAAGGCAGTGAGGAAGCTCAGAGAAAGAAGAGAAAACAATTCTTATCTCTATTTGCTGCTCCTGTTGTTTGGCACACGTGGAATGTGTTATGGAGATTGGTCACCGAAAGGGATTTGTTAATTGGACTCTGGTTGGTTTGGATTGATTGACCAATTAGGTCAAAGCTGTGTCATGACTGTCTGAAAGGGTCACGGGTTTTTCTTTAGTATAGTTTTCGTATAGTCTAGTATTAGTATGGTATTAGTATGGTATTAGTATGGTATTAGTATGGTATTAGTATGGTATTAGTATAGTATAGCTTAATAAAGCAATTGTTCAGCCTTCTGAAATCATTGGAGTCACTACACGTTATTCCCACACTGGGGTCGTTCAGGAGACAATTAAATGCTGGGGCAGGGGGAGGATGCAGCACAGGATGGGGATGCTCATCCCACTTCTGACATGCCCCATCCTTCCCCTCCAGGTGCTGACGGTGACACTTTTCCTGTGCCCAAGTCATGCCCGCCTCAGGCTCCCTCCAGCTTTCTGTCCCCATCCCTGTGAGCCTGTCACAGCCTGTGCTGGCAGCTGCCCTCTGCACAGCCCCAACTTTGCTGCCACCAAGGCTGAAGGCCCCTCGTGTGGCCTCTGGAACAGCCCAGGCAGAGCCACATCCCCAAGCCAGCCCACGGCCCAGCACCAGGGGCCAGCAGGACACAGAAATGGCCTTGGGGGTTGGCTGGGTCTGCCTGAGCAGCCAAACTGCGCCAGGGGAAGGAAAACCAACTCCTGAGGTCCACTGGAACAGAGCTCCCTGTTCCCCTCTAAAGGGAAGCACATCATCTTGTGTCAGCCAAGCGGATTTGGTCTGGCCTGAAGCCAAATATTTTGCTATCTTTATGTATTTTGACCTTGCTGCTTTATCCTTTAAATTTATTGCCAAGTCATCCTTGCTGCCTCACCTGATCAATATGTTTCCTGGAACCCCACTGACTTTTTTTTTAAATTTTAAACTTGGAAATAAAGAGTGAAAATCCCTGCTCAGTCTGGAAGAGTGAAGACAGCTGGGGAAAAGGTTGTGAATGTTGCCTGATTCCAGTACAACCACAACTTTTTGCCCTGCTCAAACCATATTTGTCCTGGGAACTGCATGGCACGGATGCAAAGACACGCAACATTACAATAATTAAATAAATTAGCCTAACTCCACTCCGCAGCTCTTGCTAGAAGGTGGGAATTAACATCATTTCCAGCTTGGTGCTTTTGACTTACTGCAAAATTGGTGATGAGAGGCTGGGAAGTGTAAGTGAGGACTGAGGAGGGTCCCACCAGGGTGTAGCTGGGACACACGGGCTGGACGTACATATCTGCTGTGTAGGGACAGCTGCCAGCCTCGTGGGACACGTAGTCAGGGTAGGGGCTCCACTGAGCCAGGGGCTGCAGGGGGGTGCCAGGGGGCTGGGGGATCCATCCAGAGGCCAGAGCTCCTTCCTCTGGGCCGGGCAGAGCAGGGGCAGCAGCGTCCATGTCAATGCAAGGCTGGCCTGGAAAATAGGACAGGATTAAAGCCCAGCTCAGCACAGTCTTCCCTGGAGGGTCCCGGAGGGTCAGGGATATTTACCCATGGGTGAGTAGGAAGGGACTGGCTGATGGGGCAGAACAACCTGGAAGAGAGAAGGAAAAATAAAAAATCAGAGGTGAAGCCCATCAGCATTGAATTCAATCCCTTAGAGAAGCACAGAGCACAGCAGGCATTAGCAGTGCCAGGGTCTGAACTCCCCCACCCCACAAAGGGCCAGAAGAGCTGGACCTGACAGCCAGGACACACCACCCCAAACACCCACAATGTCCCCTCAGCCCAAGGGGACCTTAAAGTGGGTTTAAATCCCTTGTATAGAGAGAATTCTCCTCCAGAGAGGAGCCAGCCAAGCTGCTGCCTGCTGGGAGGGCAAATTCAGGTTGAAAAGAAGCAGCAAAGAGCCAGGGATGCTCGGGGTGGTCTCTCTCAGGCTCCTGAACAAGCTGCCTCCCTCCAAGGCACTTTCAGTCCCGAGCAATCAGCTCCTGCCAAGTGCAAAGCACTTCCCCTTTCCATTAAGGGGTGGAAAGTGCTCAGCTCACTAAAAGCACCCCAGCTAAGGAGAATTAATGGCACTGCCAGGTAACACCAGGCTGCAGGGCCTTTGAAATGCTTTGGAGATGCAAAGATTTTCTTTCATTGGCACAGGAGCGCTGGGGCTGGGCAAGCTCTGAGCTCCTGAGGGAGAATTTTCCTCCTGCTTGCTTTTCCCCTACCGTTGTAGCTGCAGTTGCACTGGAATTCTGGACATTCCCCCTTTTCCTCTTCAGCAGCTCCTTCACGGGCTCCTTCACTCGGACACCTTGGTAAGGGCGAGGCTGGGGCTGCTCTGGGGCAGAAGCTGAGGGGGAAAAGAAGAAATAAAAAATTTATGTAACATTTATTTTCCTCTCAGGGACTCCAAATCCCCACAGCAGCCTGGTGGCTGGAGCAGGAACACATTTATTTTATCCTTCCTTTCCTTTGTGTCCCTCAGTGCCTGCAGAGCAGCTTCACACACTCCCAAAAGGAAAATCAGACCAAATATACCCAAAAGGTGACACACCAGAATTGTTGGCCAGGCAGGGACATAAAAAAGCAGAGATTAGATATTTAAAATAAATATATTCACTGTTTAGGTAGAAGGTATAAAAACAACCCAAATCAGGAAAACACCCTCACTTGAAAAAACATTTTAACACCATTAGTTGAACTTAAGTATCTCATTTTGAGATCAGGCAGGTGCTGAAGTCCCAACCTAGACCAGAGTATTTCAGTTCTGAAGGAATTTTTCTCATAGCCTGGCCAGGAGGTTGATAAACAGGAGACAACACATCACAGATCTCACACCCAAAAACCTCCCAGCTCCCCCCCACAAATTCTGCTCCATTTTGAAGAATTAAGTTTGCAGGCAGCTCCAAAGGCCTCTCCCAAAGCCATGTGAGCAGAGCAAGCAGGGGAAGCACGTTTCTGCCAGAGCCAGAATTAACAACTCATATTTTACTGGAGTGTTTAAGGGAATTGATAGCAGAAGGAAACCAGGGGATATCAAAGGCTGGCGTTTGCAAAGGCACTGATAGCAGATGCCTGCCCCTTCTACTGCACTTTGATGTGCAAATACAGGAATTGATAAGTTTTCCATTTTTAACGATTGGGGCTGGCCTTTGCTTTTGAGGTACAGGTGGCTGTCCAGCTCCAATCTGGATTTTAAACTATTATTCCACCCCCGGAGCATTTATTTGGATTCATATTCTACAAGAATGAATAACTTCACCTCAGATATCTCTCCCAGCCACATTTAATTCTGTGCACACTGAGATGTTTCTGTTGCACCTTCCTGGGAGGAGAAAAATGGAGCTCTAAATACAGAGATCATAAATCCATCACAAAAATTACTTAACGGAATAAATGTTTCTGCTCTGATTTCTTTTCAAAAATACTTTTTTCCCTTCACCTTGGCTCTTCTGCTAACTCATGATACATAATGTAATTATGAAATCTTGATTGGCCACAATAAATCCTTTTAGGACCAGACAGAACTCCTTTTGTGCACTGAACTGTTGCCTTTGTTATGCACATTAAGGAAATATTTCACTTTTAATCAGTAGTTGAAGCAAAGATGATTTCCCAGCCTTTGCCTGATCTACCTTTGCTTGCTGTGGACATCCTTTGTAGCTCTTTAAATCAGGTTTCTTGCATTCCAGTGAATCCTTTGGTTTTCAAAATGAAAATTTCAAAGAGAATAAAGGTTCTTTAAGCTCCATACAAATATGCACAAGGGTTTTTAATACAATTCACGTTTTGCTTTTTCAATTTAACTGGTATTCATTTATGTGAGTGCAAATAATAAAGAGTTCTGGTGTTCTTGGTGCTGCGTGAGAACATCAGATCCACAAATCTGAGCTCTGCCAGAGCTGCTGGAGTGGCAGAAATTAATATTTTGGGGAGTTTCTCATCCCCAACTCATAAAGGGCCTCCTTGCAGAATTAGGGTGGGGAAGGATGGTGGTTTCTGGCTCCAGGTTTGGGGGATGGGAAAGAAGAAATTTACTGTAAAAGCTGACAAATATACCTATTCAGAGTTTCCGGTGTAAGTAAGCAGAGCAACCAAAAAAGAAAAAAAAATATAAAGAGAAAAAAAAATTTAAAAAACCAAAGTCTGCAGATCATATTTCGGTTCCCCCAAGCTGACCTCCAGAAATAAAAATAATGTGAGCACAGCTGCTTTTCCACTGCTCAGGGGCCTGTGGGGTCTGAGCATCACAGACAGACCACAGCAAAATGGCTTTGGGGCTTCGGGGTGCAATTCCTCATCGAGCTAAAGACACATGGCCATTTACAAATATCAGCATTTGGAGGAATAATGATACAAATATCAGCATTCGGAGACAATTAAAATATCTTTGTAAAGGAAGAACCTGGATTTAGTCATCCTTATATAAAGGTTTTAACAAGCTACGGAGCTGTCTTGGAACAAAATTCCATTTTATTTTCATTTCAGTCACGAGATCCCAAGTTCCATTTAATATACATAAAGGTTTTAACAAACTATGAAGCTGTCTTGGACCAGGATTCTGTTTTATTTTAATTTTAGTCATTGAGAGCCCAAGTTCCATTCAATAAAATGGATCTAAAGGAGATAAAGGAATAGCAGCAGTGTCCTGGCTTGTCTCCTGCCATTCCAGGCCCACAGAACACCCACATGCTGCAGGCACATTTTGGTTTGCACCTGCTCTGTGAAGCTGGGGCAGTTTGAGACATCTCCAGTGGAGGAAGAAGAGAAGGAATCCAAATCCAACCACTTTGCAATGGTTACCACATCTCACTTGGGCCCATTTCAGAGCTTTGGCCGGGCTGCCTCCCCAGCCCTGGCGTGTGCTCAGGCCCAGGCTCCCTCCATCAATGTTATCACTTGAAGTATTTGCTAAAAGCCCACAAAAGCCTTGAAGAATTGTGAGCAACCTTTAAAAGCTGCTGCTGAACACCAGAGCTGCTGGAAAGGCACCAAATGGCTCAAAACATCAAGTGACAGCAGCAGGGAGATGTTGGATCCCAGACCACGCTGCAGCTCAGCCTGCAAGCATCCAAACTGCCCAAAAAAGTTCCAGGGATCTGCCACCCTCAGCTTATGCAGATACAGACTGCATAAATACCTCAAAAATATTGATCTGTATCACCGAAGGGGTACTGGGGACAGACAAAGGTCAGAGAGAGGCTCCATCAGCAGAAGGCATGAAAAGCACTTTATTTAGAAATCTACAGTTCTTATAGAAATGATGGTGGACCTCAGACCTGGTTGCCCTTTAGGAATCTTCTCTCACCTGTTGGTGAGAGTTGGTGTTGGTGAACTATGAATGGCACACTCTGGAGAATCATATCTATAAAGAACAGTTACAGAATAAGGGATAATAATTGTTTGAATTCTTTCTCTGAGCTTTCTCAGGAAAACCCTGGGAGAACTGTCTCCCTCTGTTCAGAGGATATGTGATTACCACAGATCTGAGCCAAAGGCCAGGCAGGGAAACCACGCCAAGACATCACCAAAAATCCAAGCTCTGTCCTCCCCTACATTTTGGTTTAACCACGGCAGAAACAGGAGGAGCAGCTGCGGGAAGGGTGCGGGCAGCGAAGCGCGGCGGGTTCCAGATCACTGAGCTTCCCCTCAGCGCTGCCCCTCTCGCACTCACACACACACAGAGGAGCTGCAGCTCGCTCTCAGCCCCCCAGCCGAGGCACAGCAGCTTCCCAGCAGGCAGATTTCACTCTGGAACATCCCGCTGGTCCTGCCCCAGCCCTGCCCGCAGCAGCATCCCGCTGTGACGCCCGACGGATGCAGGAGGAATGGTGTGCAAACTCCGTGATATCAGAAGGTTAATTAATGATTTTATCACACTATATTGTACTACAACTATATTACACTAACAAGAACTGTCAGTCACTAACTCGCTAGCAAACCCGTGACTCCTGCCCAAGGATCCTGGCACACACACACACACACACGGATCCAACTGGTCCATGAATCCAAAACCATCACCAAACCCAACCAAGGAATCACCTCGGGTAAACAATCTCCAGAGCACTCCACACGGGCACAAACACAGCAGTGGCAAAGGAGAGAAGAATTGTTTTGATCATTCTTTCTCTGCTTCTCTCACAGCCTTTCTCAGGAGAACCCTAAGAAAGCTAAATTTCTGTTCATGTGAACACCACACCACTGCTCCCTCTCACAGATTTCTGTGCTCACAGCCACGTAATAAAATTATCAATTGATCAGTGTTAACTGTGCAAATAGTTTTCCCTTTTTTTTTTTACCTCCTTTCATTCTCCAGTGTAATAAATAATTGAAAAGAAGCACAATAGTTTCTCTTGTTTGCAGTAACACCGAAAAGCAATCGCTGACTGCAAATAACAAGAAAAATTTAGATTTCAATTAGCAAAGCCCTGAGTTAATGGCTTGGATATTGGAGACCAAATCACATTTTTATCAGACACAGTGAACTTTGGCTAATAAAAAGAAGAAAGAGGCTTCGTTTCATAGGCTTGTATGCTTTAGAGTCAAATCAAAACCTTTTTACATCCATGCCCATGGCAAGGGACTCAACATTGGTCATGATCCTGGCTAATTGCAGACTTTCCCTCAAAAGACCCAGGGTGAACTTTACCTCTGCTTTGTGGCCAGTCCAGGGCAGGGGAGTAAAGAAAATGCATTTAATTGCCCCAAAATCCCAGATAGTGACATGACAGGGAGTCACTCAGAAATCTTCATTTCCATCCCAGTCCCTCAGGTTATATCCTGCTTTTAATTAATATTTTAATTGATCTAACGAACAGTTAAAGGTGAAACACTGACACGACCCACCTGTAACTCCAGCCCCCGAACCAAAAATCCAGTTATTTCTGCCAGGATCCATCTGAACCAGTTGTGTTGGTGTCCACAGGCTGGTGAGCACCAGGTCCCTGGCACCTGACCCAAATTCATTAATACCCACCTGACTGATAATTCTCTGGCTGGTCCTGAGAGTGAATAACCTCATCAGTGCCAAGTAAATCATGAAACAATTCAGAAAATGTTTGTCTGAGTTCCATTTGGCCATTCCTTGCTTCATTATCTTTCCAGTCCCAAAGGATACATCCCAAAGCCCCAGGTTTGCACATCCATTTGAAGGGCTGGACATGCAGCTTCTTGTGCATTTGAGACATCCCAAATTTCCCCTGAAGTTACAGAGAGCACAAGGAAAATTGGGCTAGAGAGGATTAATACAATTTACTTTTTCATTTTAATTGGAATTAATTTATTTGAGTGGAAATACTAAAGAGTTCTGGTGCTACTTGAAAACATCAACTCCACAAACATGAGCTCTGCCAGAGCTGCTGGAGTGGCAGAAATTAATATTTTGGGGAGTTTCTCATCCCCAACTCATCATTTATCCTGTTCAACGCACTGTGGGTGGGGAATTCAATGAAGATTTTTGCCAATGCAAGGCACCCACCCAACATCAGGGCAGAGAATCTGATTTATAACCAGCCCAGCTCGGAGCAGGGGCAAAAAAGGCTGAGTGATGGTTGATTGCTCAGCACAAGGAAATGAACTCAGGAGGGTCCTGGGCATAATTCAGCAGCCTCAATATTTCACCTCTCAGAATCCTGTTTGGCCAGATCTCCTACACTGCATCATAACCACCAAAGTCAGTGAAATATCCATTTGACAGAAGAATATTTTAGGTTTATGCCCAATATCTTCATTTTCAGGTGTTGGAAGATTTTGCAGGAATCAAAGTAGCCCTAGATTCAGGCAAATCTGTGTGCCCCATGCTGTTCTTGAGGAATGCTTTGGATAGCTGTCCTTTAAAACAATTTCCTTCACACCTGAAAGGATCTAAATGAGTGGAGATCACTGTGCAGAGCCTGCATTTTGCTCCCACACAAGGAAGGTATTGCAGATGAGCAAATACAGAGTGGATTTTAGATTTTTCCACTTGGATAGAAACCAAAATCAAGGGGAGACACAAAATGCTGGCTAATCCCTGCTGCTCTGATTATTCTTATTAAAAAACCTAAAAACTTTCAAGTGCCAAATGAGAGTTGGATGCCTTGGCCTTGTAGTGGTGAGGGCCACTAAAAATTTTCTATTTCAGAAGAAGAGGAGCCCTGGTGCAAAGGGGAAGCTGAGATAGACAGAAAGTGTCTTTAACCTTAAGTCTCACCCTAATTCCTCCCAGCCCATAATACTCTTTCCATTTTAGTAATGCAAGCTTTCCATTTAATTGCTGCTGTGGTCATTCGTAGAGTTTGACACCTGCTTTGCAAAGCATGGATGGGCTCAGCTTTCGTGCTATCCCTCTTTCCTGGTGGGGTTTTACCAAAATTAGCACTCACAAGGTGCAGAATGCTGCAGTTTCACCTCTCAGTCTCATTAGCTGATACTTTCAGGGTGGCTCTGTGCAGCCCCACATCTGTTATGGGCAGGAAAGAATTTTTTTTATTCACTTTAAAGGGGTTTGGGAAGGGATTTTGCAGAGGTGTGAATTCACATCTCTCCGTGGTAAAGGGAATCTGAGCAGCTCAATCTCTGCCAGTGACTGCAACAGGAAAAAAAAAATTGGACACAGGCAAAAACAGCACCTAAATAGGAGATTCCTGAAGAATTAGAATTAATTAGGCTGGAAAAGACCTTTGAGATCATCAAGCCCAAGCTGCTTCCACGCTTTGCAGAACACAAACCATTTGTATGGACGGAACATCCGGGTGGGTTTCAAAAATTCACTACGGAGGTCACCACAAAAGCAAACCAAGAGGAAAAAGCTGGTGCTGCCCATGAATTCCCCATCCCTGAGGGGCTGCTGGGGCTGCTCCTGCTCAGCAGAATCCTGGGGAGCCCCGACCAGTCACTTCTCCTGGGCCGTGGGAGGGGAGGCTTTCGGGCTGAGCCGCGCTCGGCGCTGTGAGCGGAAGCCCAGGGCCCCAGTCCTGCAGGGGAGTCACTGTGCCGTGACCTGGGGAACATTCCCAGCCTGCAGGGCCAGCCTGGCCAGCCTCCCTGCCCAGAAAAGTGGCCCAGCTTGCCTCGTGGCCCTGCAGAAATGTCCCCTGAAGGAGCACAAAGCGCCCTGAGAATGCGCTCAGGTGAGGTCACCTGCTGCTTCAGGGAGTTCTTGTGTCACTTCTGGGTTTCCAGAGATTCACAGAATGTTCTGAGCTGGGAAGGACCCTCCAGGATCACCCACTCTGAAGTGAGTGGCCCACACAGGGATTGAACCCAAAATCTTGGTGCTGGCAGCCCCAGGTGAGCCAAACCTCAGGGTTTCAGTTTGAAAAGTTCACCCAGGTCACCTGAGCTGCCCCTGCATCGAGTTCTGCTCCAGAGCAAGGTGGGGACATCCGTGGGGTCACAGCTGGCCTGGAGCAGGGGGTGCAGAAACGCGAGCTCCCGGCTGGTGACACTGACAGGGAGCAGAGGTGACACCAAGGGGACAGGCAGAGCTGCTGGGAGCTGCAGCTTCCCCTGAAACCTGGGTACCTGCCCCGAGCTCAGCAGGGCTCTCCCCTCCTGCCTCCTTCAAAGCCAGCACGTGCAGTGCCTTGCAAAAGCAGCAGCATTAATCAGATTTCCAGCAGCTCCCTGCTGGAAAAGGGAATTCTGACAAAACTACAAAAGGAGGGAGATCCAAGCATGAGCAAGCTCAGGGGACAATGGCCAGGAGTTGTCTACAAATTATCATCAGGGAATGACGGACATAATTTGACTTGTAATTCCTGCAAGTGTCAAAGGAAAAAAGCAAAATAAAACCAGCATTTCCCAGTTAGGAACAACAGTTCCCAATTTCCTCCTACCCAAAGCATTGCTGTTAGCATTGCTTTGTCACTGCAGGAATCAAAAAAGAACCCCAAAAAAACCCCAAACATTCAGGGACTTCTGAGATGGAAGATTAGAACCAGGATTTGGATGTAATCATCTTGCAGTTTTTCCCACGTCTTCTCCTGAAAACTGCTCAAGGTGAAGGGGGAAATACAAACCAAACTTCCCAAATACACATTTGAGCTTCCAAAATATTCAGCTGAAAAGAAAGAAGGCAGGAAAAAAAAAAAAAACAACAGAGGAAACGGATTTCAAAGCTCACAAAGGCACATGGTTGGTTTACTACACGCAGCAGAACAACCTACAAGCTGAGATAAAACATGAGTAATGTCAGATAAGTTGCTGGCGAGGGTTTAAGAAATTAATTTTTCCACTCAGGTGTGTTGTACCATTCTGTGTTAATGGAACAGTAGGGTGAGAGGCAAAGGGTGGCAGCACGGGTGCCAAAATGAGCATCCCCTACTGATGACAAGTGAGATGTGGTGGTGATAAGAGTGAGAATGAAAACCTTGCAAGAAGCAAACACCTACCTGGAGCAGGATCAGTAAACTACTCCAGCAAAGGTGGGCCCAGAGGAGTGAAATTATCTTGAAAACAAGAAAACTGATTTCCTGTAAAGTCATAACTGTATTGCCCTCAACTGCTTTGTTCCTTATCTTTTTTTAATTAGCTGAAAGAAGTACATATCAAAAAAAAAAAAAAAAAAAGGCACAGAAATAAGATTTCTCACAGGTTTCACTTTTCAAAAGGAAAATTTTCTGCTACGTAACCACCGTAACCTTTGATATAATACCTGCATCCTGTTATTGTTTTTATGAATCATAGTCTTCCACTTGATTCATAGTGATGAAAGAAGCCAACAAAGCAGCCCTGAGCTCATATCCCTGCTGGAAAATGAGCATCACACCTCAGCCCTGGCCTCTCTCCAGCCATTCCTGAGCATCCCCTCCCCTGCCACTCTCTGCTGATTTATCCCTCACCTCCCTCAGCTGCCACCAGAGGTAGGAGAAGCAAACCAGAGCTCACTTACATTTTTGCCAGTGCATTCTGTGCTGGGATGGAGCTTTTCCCCCCCTTCCTGGCTGAGGATAACTCTGCTCCGTGTGTGTGTGTGCGTGGCTCCTGGGTGGGGATGTGACAAGTGAGGGTCAGGATGTTTCTTTCAGCTTTTTAAAAGCGCCGTGTTCCCGCTGAGCCCGGTGACATCATCACCCCTCCAACCACAGCCACTTCTACATTTTCCCTTTGCTCTCTGCTGCTTCTTCTTCTTCTTCTTCTTCTTCTCCTCCTCCTTCCCCACGCTCAGCAGCTCCTCTGAGATGTTCTGCACAAAAAAGGTGTCACCAAGCTGGGTTTGAACAGCCCAAGGTGCAACCTGCCTCTCCTGGGGTTTTCACCACAAATTTGCAAAATCAGGGCAAAAGGTTGGGCAGCAGCAAAGGGTTTTTCAGGAAGATTTCGTGGCACTGAGGATGATTTTTTTTCCTTACATTCTGCTGCTCTGGATGGCACAATTCTTGTCTTCACACAGCCAAAGCAGCCCCCCGGGCATGCCAGCCTGGCCCTTTAAATGTTCCACCCTTCTAAAACCCAGAATTGGAGTGTTTGCTGCTGCCTTATGAGAATCTCAACTCCCCGGGGCCACTAAATTTGAACTTGTGAGGAAACACCTGTAAACACTTCAAGCCCCATTAAGCCAGGGCGTCCTTCATTTAAAAAAGAAACTCCTTTTTTTTTTTCTGTTTTGTTTTTATCAAAATACAACACTTCCTACCCAGAGAGGAGCAGCCCTTCCAAAAGAGCTGGAGGAAGGCCACGGGAGCCTGGAGAACTTCTTGGCATTAATGACAGCACCATTACCATCCACACCATTAACAAAATCCTCTTCCCTCTAAAAATCAGACCCCTGGGATCAATTTTCAATTAACACTGACTTAGGAGCTTCATTCCCAGAGAAATATTTGTTGCAGTGAGGTCAGGATCTTGTCATTCCCATGCTGCTGTTCAGTTCTTAGTCATTGAATTGCCCCCAAAAATTTTCTCTCCCAATTTTTTTCTTCCCATAAAAAGAACAAGGCAGGGTCTGGTGGGGTTTTTGGCCAGGATTCTACCTAAAGGAATTTTATGCTTTCAGGTGTTTCAGGCAGCTCTTGGGAACAGATCCAGTCTGTGAACCATCCCACGACACACCAAACTGCATTTAGTGGGGAAACACAGATTAATCAGGTGAACACTTCATTGTACTCGCTCTACTTCAAAGCCTTGTCCAAAACCCAAAAGAGAAGCAAACCCCAGAGCAAGTGGAGTGGAAAGAATTAAGGGATGTGCACGTCTACCCTCCAAACCAGCCCCGAGCTCCTCTGCTCTCAGGCACCAGGGCAATGTTCAGCCACATTTTGCATATCTGAATTAGTGCTGAGTACCAGCCCCACGCTGGGACATCCTCCCTGCTGCTGAAGTGCTTAGTAACAGCTGATACTGCAAAACCAGACAGCCAGGCTGGGCCTGAGCTCCCAGCGAAGCCAAAAGCGTTGAGATTGGTTTCTCTGGAATTTCAGCCACTCCAGGGCACAAAGGAGCCGTGGGCTCTCCTATCTGTGAGATATCCCTGTTGTGTTTCTCCCCAGCCTAATGAAACTCCGCTTCAGAGAGCCCCTGCACGTGTAGAATTAAGATAATGCAGCAGCACAATCTCTTCCTGACAAATCCAAGCTGAAAGCCAGGGCCCTGAAGGACAGGGCAATGCCAGGGAGCTCTGGGGGAACTTCTGGAGTTTGGCTGGAGCCAAATTTAGGAGGGTTTGAAGTGTTCTCTGCTGAAGTTTTTTTTTGTGGAAACCCCTGGATTCGGACAGCACAGAGCTACTGGGACAGAGCAAAGCCCAGGGTGGAAAGCTGACCACAGCTGCAAGAATATCTTTGTCCCCATTTCCTTTTGCTTTTCGTGTTCCCTAGCAGTACAAATTTTCAGTGAAATCCTTTGTGCTTGGCTGTCTGGCCTGTTGGAGGGGCTGTGTGGGGAGAAGAATCTCCTTGGCAATGTTTGTCAGTCCTGAGCTTTCTGTTCCTGGAATATTCACTGCTGGGCAGCACACTGAAATCATCAATTAGCAGGATCCAAACAGAATTGCCCATTCTCAATTTATTCACGTTTATTGCTTTTCCTACTTACCAGATCACTTTATTTTTCCTCCTAGCTGGCCAGAGCCTGAGTTCAAGGGCTCAGGCAGGACTCTGGGCTGCTTTTTCACCCTGAGAATTCCCTCTGTGCACACCTGGGCTCTGCAGAGCAGCAGCAGCGCAGGCTGAGGTCTGTACACAGCAGCTGAAGGCAGATTGCTTCACAGCCCAAAGTAAATATACAGACTCATAGTAAAAGAATCTATATGTGCTTATCATCCTGCCCTTAACTGTGCTTTAATTGAGCTTAGAAAAGCTGTGGGTAACATTAAATAACTCAGGATTAAACCGGTTTTGAGGTCTTTACATCGATACTTTAAAAATACAGAGCCAGGCAGATAAAGTCTTATTGTAATAAACATCTAAAATGAGGAAGTTGCAGAAAAGGGGCATGTTTTCCTCAGATAAAACTGTTTTGGTGGCTGATAATCATCCATTTCCATATTTTACACATGGTTTCTAGATTAACTTTTGAAGTGCTTAACAAAGAATCGCTCTCCAAAATGTAATTTCAATTGTACATTAAGATATAAAGCACCACATCACCCCACACCAAGCAAAGTAAAAATATTAATTTTTCCTCCTTTAATGCATTTTATAAATGCAATTTAGTTAAGCATCATTTATTTATGAGGTGAAAAGGAAGAGACAAAAGTAGAGAGAAAGATCAAAAACATCGTATTTGCCTCTTCCTCCGAAAACTCCGCAATTCATGATTCAGGTTTATAAATGTGAACATGAATGTTTATAAACTATCAACTTCAGGTGTATAAATAACTCCGGAGCCTCAAAACTGTTGCAGACCATCCATCCTTCCCTTTTTTTTAATGGCAAATGCTTTCTCCACCCTCATCCCTCCTGCTGCTGCCTCTCCTCAGCACAGCAGTGCAGAGGAAGGGTGGAGTGATGGAGAGAAAACAGATTTTTGGTGATTTTTGCAGCTAAGCTCTCTGAAAAATCTGTGTTTATACTCTGAGCTGATGCTGCTCCTAAGGGGAACTAAAACCAAGAGCTGGCCCTGCTCAGTCTGGTCTGGCCCTGCAAGAATTTTGAGTGACAAACAGAAATATCCTGATGATTTTCAGTCTGAACCTGATCTTTAATTCACCTCCTCATCTCTTTGGTGTTGTCTCACCGGCCCAGCTCCAGGGAATCAGTGATTTTCTCCCCGAAGTGGATTAATGCTGTTGACAGAAGCGTTGGGTTTTGTTGTTGTCGTGGGGTGTGGGGTTTATTTTCCTTTGTTTTTAAACAAGTCAATATTAGCATTTCAGTCTTCATGAGAGGTAGGAATATATAAGGAGTAGTTTGATATTTCAGAAAGCTTTGTGGTCTGCAAGCACAAACATTTACCTTTGAGAACACAAAACCTAAATTAATAAGTGGATCTTTGGATGGGTTTAGAGGACAACCATGCCTAGAAAAGTTCTCATACTCCTTTCCTAATCAGGAGAGAGAATAGAGGAAATGGAAATCTGAGCCTCACTGAAGGCATCAAAACCTGACATAAGACCGGGAAAGATTTGTTATTTCAGATCACAGATTCTACAATCTGTGTCTTTACTTTGTAGCTTGATATTGAAAGGGAAAATACTGCAGGGAACCAGCCAGAACCAGAGCTCAGAGGGGCTGGAAGTGTTCCAGGCAGCTGATGCAAAGGCCATGCCCTGATTTAGGAACATCACTGTGCCCTGGGGGGCTCCCAAGCAGAGCTCACCCAAATCCCAGCCCTCAGCTCTCCTGGCAGGTCTAAACCAGGCTCCTCTGGAGCTGGTGAGGTGATCAGACAGCAAAAGTGCTTTGCTCAAAGTCACCCAAGAAATCTGTTCTAGGGCCAGGAGCAGAGGCCAGATTTTGGGGCCAGCCTTGTGAGCAAGGTCCTGCTGATCCTGAGCTTCCCAAGAAGTGCGTCACCCTTATTTTCAGCGCCATAATTAACACCGAAACGAGCGTGGAGCAACAAACTCAGTTTTGTTGGGTTTTTTTCTTCTTCTTCTTTCGTTTTTTGATGTCGATATCAGCCTCACACCTCCCACTGCGCCCTCTGAAACGAGTTCTGATTCATTCCTCAGCTTTGATAAGGAACAAATGATGCAGCCCTGGGGTGTGCTCAGCACTGGAGACGAAGTCCTTGGGCAGAATAAACCACCAGAGCCCTCTCAGGCAGCCAGGACCCGACCCTGGCACATTCCACATCCCCTCCAGGGTAATTACATGGATCTTTTCACACAATTAATTATCCTTCACGTCAGGCACAAAGGAAATAATATGAATTTTTAAGGGGGAAACCCTTCAGAACTCTGCCCGAGTTCAGATATTTCTAAACATCCTCAAGAAAATTCTGAGCTCTGGAGTAAAAAGTTCTAGAGTAAAGAGAAAATAAAAAAATATCCAACTCAACCATACTTGTCTGCACTCAGAGAGGTGAAAATTTCTCATCAGCAACTACTTGTGGGGTTTTTAACACACACCAAGTACTAGAAGAGTTTTTCCCAGGATTTTTTATCCTTAGGAAATTATCTGAGCTCCAAGATGCGACTGCTTCACCCCCTCAAAAAAAAAAACAAAACCCAGATGGACACAGAACTACCCCAGCACTTCTTAAAGATTTAAGAACATAGAAATGTTTAAGAATATAGAAATATTTAGGAGTATAGAAATATTTAAAAGTACAGAAATATTTAAGAATATAAGAATATTTAGGAGCACAGAAGTATTTAAGAATATAGAAATATTTAAGAACATAGAAATATTTGAGAATATAGAAATATTTAAGAATATAAAAATATTTAAGAATATAAGAATATTTAGGAGCACAGAAGTATTTAAGAATATAGAAATATTTAAGAACATAGAAATATTTGAGAATATAGAAATATTTAAGAATATAAAAATATTTAAGAATATAAGAATATTTAAGAGCATAGAAGTATTTAAGAATATAGAAATATTTAAGAGTATAGAAATATTTAAGAGTATAGAAATATTTAAGAGTATAGAAATATTTGTGTACAGAAATATTTAAGAATATAGAAATACTTAAGAAAATAGAATATTTCTGATAGTCTTTACTGTCCTCTCAGCTGTCCCCTGCCCTTCCTGCTGCTCTCACAGCCCAAGCCCAGCTTGGCCTCGGGGCTCTGTCTCCATGAATTCTGTGATTCCCTCAGAGGCTCCTAAAGCACCTGGGCTGCAAGGAGAAGGGGCAGCACCTCTGTGACTTCCCCACGCACAGCAGCATCCCCCTGGTGCTTTTCTGGCCTCCAGAGCCCGTGCTCAGCAGCACACAGGGCGCAGAGCACCCATCCCAAATGATCTGCTGGGAAATCACGGCCGCAGAGCCGCCCCCAAAACAAACAGAAAGGACAGAAATCAATCACAAACCCCTCACAGAGGGAAAACAGGATTAAAGCTGCCACTGAAAGGGCTCTGGGAGCTGCCAGGGTGAGTCCTCAGGGGAGCCTGGGGTTACCCCAGGTGGGAAATAAACCCAGCACAAAGTTCCACGCTCCCTCTGGGCTCGCAGATTTTGCCGTCCTGCACTGAATGCGCAGAAGATTTTTTTGCCCAAAAGATTTTTCTCCCTCCTTGCCGGGTGTGCCAAAGCCCAGCAGGATTTTAAGGGGTTTTTAATGGCCTCTTTCTCCTCCCAGAGCAGGAGTGAAGGGAGGGAAGGTGTGTAACACGAGCTCGGGGCTGCTTCTCACGCCCTACATTCGCCATTCGCAGAAGAGGCTTTGATTCCGAATTCCTGTTACTGCTGACATGAATTCAGCTTCTGAGAACGGCACTTTTGACTGGATGCACACTAAGGCAGGTCCTAGGAGGGCGTTTTAGGGCTCACACTCTGTGTGCTCGGCTCGCACAGAGGAACAAACCCACCTCAAACCCTTCTAGAAAAGCCACATCCAGCCGAGCCCTGTGCCCAGCTCAGCACAGCAGCCCAGGGGCTCCAACACCTCCTTTCACACTCAGACATTGACTTAGTCTTGCCAAAACCCAACACCAAGCATCTCTTCAAGCCAGAGGTGCTTGATATTTTACTATCAGGTCACAAAATCAAGCTGCTTCATTTAGCACACCAACCTTGACCCTGCCACCAAAAGTTCAAACCCAAAGTGAGTCACAAGCAAAGCCGAGCCCCCTTTGTCTGGCACATTCTGGAAAACAATCACGTTGAGAGCACCCTCTGAGCACGTTTTCCTCCAGAGTTTTGAGGGGGAACGGGACCCAGCAGCTCTGGCAGCATCTCCTGCCTGCCTTGCCCCGAATCCCCGCAGAGGAGAGGGCAGAGAGCTGCAGAGAACAATAGCGAGCTCAGCGTGTGCACAGCAGCTCCTCCGGCTTCATTTACTTTTCTGTGGTCTCCTCCAAACCTCGGGGAAAGCCCCCTGAGGGTGCAGCTGCTTCGGAAAGCTCGGGAGGTTTGCTTTTCCCAGGAGTGCGAGGGGTTGGACAGCTCAGCCTGTGGGACTGACCCCAGAGCTCAGCTCATCCCTGCTCAGATTCCCTGCTCAGGCCATGAGGACTCCATTAGGAAGCTGGGGGAGAGGGGAAATAGGAAAAGTTTTGTGTTTTACTCACTCCTTGTGCTTTACTCACTCCATTGTGTTTTACTCACTCCTTGTGCTTTACTCCCTCCTTGTGCTTTACTCACTCCATTGTGCTTTACTCACTCCATTGTTCTTTACTCACTCTGTTGTGCTTTACTCACTCCTCATGTTTTACTCACTCGTTGTGTTTTACTCACTCCTTGTGTTTTACTCACTCCTTGTGCTTTACTCACTGCATTGTGCTTTACTCACTCCATTGTGTTTTACTCACTCTGTTCTCTTTACTCACTCCTTGTGCTTTACTCACTGCATTGTGCTTTACTCACTCCATTGTGTTTTACTCACTCTGTTCTGCTTTACTCACTCGTTGTGCTTGACTCACTCCTTGTGCTTTACTCACTCGTTGTTTTTCTCATTCCATTGTGCTTTACTCACTCCTTTGTTTTACTCACTGCATTGTGCTTTACTCATTGCATTATGCTTTACTCACTCCTTGTGTTTTACTCCCTCCTTGTGCTTTACTCACTCCATTGTGCTTTACTCACTCCTTATGCTCGCAGCCCAGCCCGGCAGGCCGAGGTGTTTGACAGCATTTCAACCAGCCCGGGCGATTTTCTGCCTCAAACAACCTCTGCAACAGCGAACCCACGCCCGGCGCTGAGCCAGAGCCCAGAGCATCCCCGTGCCTCCTCCTCCTCCTCCTCCTCCTCGCTGTCATTGTCCCCAAACTGCAGCACGAGCAATAAAAACTCCAAATGACACACAACAAACCCCAAATGAACAACAAAGCTCAAGAAAAAGCAGTAATTTGGCCAAACCCAGAAGATTTGCAGTCAGCATTTATCTATAAATTTATTTATCTTAGCAGATTGCATTCCTTGGGTGAAGCTGCCACCTGCTGGTCCCCTCCCTGCTGCGGCCGATGGAGTCCTAAAATCAGGGGGAAAGCTGAAAAAAATAAATCAGAAACAACCTCGTTCCCCCTCATTCCATGCAGTAAATCGTGGTTTTAAAAAAAGGAAAGTGCAGCAACGGCAAAGATGCGAGGTAAGAGCAGCGTCCTGGGCCAAACACAGAATTCTGCTCTGGTTTTTGGTCAGGATTCACAGGCAGATTTATCACACATTATATCAAATATCCCCCATCAAGCAAAATTCCTTTTGCAGACACGAATTTTCTGTTAGTGGTCAGGATTCACAGGCAGATTTATCACACATTATATGAAATATCCCCCATCAAGCAGAAATTCCGTTTGCAGACACGAATTTTCTGTTACCCAGCTCTGCCTGCAAACTTTTCCTTTAACCCAAATTAATTTTTCTTTTAAAAAAGGAGATATAAAACACAGCAGATGTTTAAAAGTTTCATCATCATGGCAGTAACATCAGCAGCAAAGAATGTATTTGAGAAAAAATGTTCAAAGCAGACATTCCCATTTAAAATTCGGATTGCTCCCTAACAATCCTTTCTACAGATTTTTGGATAATCTCCCTCCTCTCTTGCAGTGCAGAGAGAGATAAAGGTGTTTTCTTCTACTCCAGATGCACAAAAATGATAAAAATAAAGGGGGGAAATTAAGGGGTAAAAAAATAAGGGATAAAAATAAAGGGGGAAAAATAAAAGGGATAAAAAAAAAGGGCTAAAAAAATAAGGGCTAAAAATAAAGGGGGGGAAAAGGGATAAAAAATAAGGGATAAAAATAAAAGGGGAAAAATAAAAGGGATAAAAAATAAGGGCTAAAAAAATAAGGGATAAAAATAAAGGGGGAAAAATAAAAGGGATAAAAATTAAGGGGTAAAAAAATAAGGGATAAAAATAAAGGGGGAAAAATAAGGGCTAAAAAAAAAGGATAAAAAATAAATGGGAAAAAAAATAATGGGGAAAAAAATAAGGGTTTTCCCTCTGGAGGGCTCAGCTGTGAAAATTCCCCACTCTCAGTGTCTGGAGCTCCCACTGGGTGATTTTTATTTTTAATTGTGTTTAATCGAGGTAGAGAAACCAGCTAGAACTGAACTTGGTGATTCTGCTGCAAGAACCAATGAAGGCATTTAATTTTCCATTTAATTCTCCCCTTTGTTCACCTGTCAACAGCTCTGCACACTCTGCAGTTATTTATTTTCCACACAATTTCACCTCTGAAGGTGCTTTGAGCCAGGGAAAGACTAATGAGGGAAGTTTACCCTGCCAGGGAGTCTGGCCTCAGGAATCCTCACCTGCAACGTGAGCTGGGGCTGCCAGAATTCATTCAGCTCCTGCTCTGCTCTGCAGTGCCACTCCTGCAACCCCAGGTGACCCAAATCTCCAAAAAAAATCAGAATAAATTCAATTCTTGCGCTCAGTGTGAGGTATAGGAACCTCAGGTGTTGTGGCTGCCGCGGTTAAATGCTCGTTTTTCACTCTCAGGTGGGTTTTTTGTTGGAATACACAAGTTCTGCCGGGAGAATTTGGGGATTTCCCTTCACACAAAATGCTGAATAAGTAAAAAACCCAATAAAACAAGACTGGGACAAATCTGGTTTAAATGATTTCTCTTTCCTCACTAGAAAACATCACTCCTAACAAAAAAAACCCACAAATTTCAGGAATCCTTTCTGTCTTTCCATGCTCCAGAACGTGTCAGATTTACAGGGATACCAGAAAATGAGGGGAATTACAATTCAGATGGGCAAAAGCAGAAATAAATTCTGCAGAGATGAAAAATGAGGGTTTTCCTTGTAATTCCATGCCCTGATGTCACTGAAAAGTATCCACATCCACTGAAAATCCCATTTGTCCCCTGGAACCCAGATTCCCTTTGGATGATGCTGTGACCTGGCCACTTTTCCACCAGCACTGCTTTTAAATGCAAATGTCACATTTTGGGAGACCTAAACCCAAATATTCAGACATATCTGTGGGATTTGTTTGGAGTATTTTTCTTTTCATATTAGACAAAGCCGGGTGACTTCCAAAAAAAAAAAAGGATTTTAAGGTGGTTTTCTCTTTACAGAAGGGCAGAATTTTGTTATGGGGTTTCAGAGCTCCCCATGGTTTGGATCACACCTTAAATAATATGAAAATCATTTATTCCCTCCCAATTGCAGGCAGCGAGTTCAAGTGCATCACAAGTGCAGGCAGGTGAATAAATTCAGGGAAAATTTGGGTTTTTTGGGGAGAACTTGCCAAGTTTGGGGCACACTTGGTGCAGAACACCAATTTTCCATGCCTGTCATCCTCTGCATTTCTGGAGAAAACAGCACCTCGTGCTCAGCTGCAGAGAGGATGGAGCAGAGCAGCCTTTCCTCACATGGAAAAGGGGAAAATCCCCTAAATCCAAAAAAAAACCTTTGCCCCTTTTCAGCAATAATTCATTTACCTGCAGCCTTTGGAAGGTCAGGGCACGGAGATCTGCCTTCTGCTGAGGGCTCTCCAAAATTTGCATGGAGTTTTCTGTTCCGATAACATCAGAGGGAAAAAAAAAAACCCCAACAACAACAACAAAAAAAAATTCACAAAACAAACCAAAACAAATCAGATTGTGCTGTTTCAACCATCAGTCGCTGCAAGCGAGGCAAACGTGGACTTTCCCAGCTAAACCTCTCGATATTGTAAAAATATTGTGACTCATTTATTCTGATGTTTCCTCTCTTTGCAGCTTCTAAATGAAACATTAGGAGCCAATACACAAATGAGCTGAGGTGCTGAATGCTTTCATATGAGGAAAAATGTTGGTTTTCAGTTTCCCTTCCAAGCTTTGTCAGCACTCGATGGATTTTCTCAGCAGCCACAGCAAATGGAACATTTCAGGTTTTTCAGTGAGGCAGAAAGAGCCAAAGCACAGCAATAAATCCCATCCTGCCATTAAACCACTGAATGCTCAGAAAATGAATGAGCTTTTTGATTTTTCTGTCTGAAAAAAAAACCCAAAAAACCAAAAAAACAACTCAAATAAACCAAATAAAGCAAACAAAACCCAAATTCACAGAGCATCCAGGTCAGGGCTCCAGGGTGAAAGGTTCCTGCTGTTCCCACCCTTGGTGAAAATGGTTTTTACAGTATTGCTAAATATGTGAATCTTTTCCAAATTCTGTCATCGATTTTAGCATCTCTCCAAAAATCTCAGGACTCAGGAAGTAAAAATTTTTCTTTTTGTGAAAACCAGTCCCTTATGAGATATTAGAAAATGAAAATTATTTCCTGAAATTATTTACTCACATAACAACAATATCCAATAAAACACCTGCAGCTTTAAAATCAGTTTGCTCCTGTGACAGAGATGATTCCTTTCCACTGAGACCTCAATCAGAGTCCTTTTTTTTGGTGCATTTTAACCCAAAAAATTCCACCTGCAGCCCTTCAGGACCTTGAAGAGCCAGTGCTGCTGTGTGTGGTTCTAGGAACAGAGAGACTGAAAGGCACCAAATCCTATTGGAAAGGCATCAAATCCTATTGGAAAGGCACCAAATTTCCTTTTTTTTTTAAATTTTCATCTTCATTTTTGCATTTCCATCAAGGCTGGGCACGGTTCAGTGTGAGCTGGGGTGAAGGCTGCCCTGGCCTGGCTGAGCTGAGCTCTGTGCTTTGAGCCATTTCCACCTCTCAAACCTGGCACAGAGCTCCTCAATTAGGCAATGAGCTCATTAAAATTAGCTCCAAATCCTTCAAAGTCCTGGTCCTCTGTAGCCAGCAGAGGTTTTCTGGTTGATGTCCTGCCTCGGGAGAAAACTTAAAGGAAGAATTCTCTGAGATTTGGGAGAAGGCAGAGCCAGGCATGGCTGGACCCTAGGAGTTGCTCAGGAGGAAGTTAATTTATTAATTAAACTTAATTTTAAAGCTGTACCTGGAATTCAGCTCCCAAGTAAGAGGAGGCTTTGGCTCTTCCCTGTATTTTCCCAGGGAGAACAGTGAATTAAACCCCCAATAACATTAACACAGCTCCCAGGAAATACAGAAAACCCAGGAAACAATCCAATTTTAGAGCTTCTGCCCAAACATTCCCCATGTTAGCAGAAGAGAGCCCTGCAGGGAGTGAACTCAGCCTGGCAAGGCTCAGCCAGGCAGGTCACAACGTGTTTTATGGGCATTTTTCTGCCTGGGTCCTGTTTTATGGGGACCATTCCTTTTCCCTGACCCTTGGGATGTGGCTCCAGGCAGGAGCAGCTCCTGACTCACCCTAAAATCCACCTGTCCTGCAGGAAAAGTAGGATTTGCTCAATCAGGGGCAAATTAGCAACTCTGTGAGAGAAGTGGGTAAAAACTGAAATAACTCTGTGCGACTTCATTGCCAGGTCTGAGGTGCCAACATTTTTCTTTTTTTTTTTTCCTCCTTCCCCCCCTTTCAACTGTTCTGGTTTATTTACAAATTTTTGGCATTTAACATTTATCTTCAAGAAGCAGCACCTGCAATCGAGTGGGTGAGAGTATTTCTGTAATTAATTTATTAATAAAAAGGGCAAATCCAGGGACTTCAGCTGCAGGGAAGGACTTGCAAACATGAGCTCGAGTGTGTTTGAGGTTTAAGAATAGACTGCAAATATGAGAAACACTGGGGTTTATTTAATCCTTGCTAATCTCAAGCCAATCACTGAGGATCAGGTTGGGGGTTTTTAAATATTTAAGATCATTACGTGCATCGTGGCCTTGTTTTCCATGTCTGACCATCCCTGCACTAGAAAGCCACAGGAAAACCGCTCGGAAATCTTAAATTCAGGTTTGGATGGTGAGCGATGGAACAGCTCCCTGCTGTGAGTTCTGCTGACTTCATCGTTTCCTGTCTGCTTGTGGAGAGGAAATGCAAATTCAAGTGGGGTTCCACAGAGCAGCAGTTTCTCTCTGAGGGTGATTTACATGAGTGCAGAGTCATGAAAAGCTGGCACCCCCTCGGCTGACATCTCCCAGCACCGTGATCTGACGGGGAGAGAGGATTCCAGATGTAGATTTTTTATTATTTCTACATCAAAATAGGGGATTTAGGGGGAAACAAATCAGGAGGGGAAAAAAAACCCAAATATTTGAGGGTTCTTCTCACCTGGTTCTGCCCCTTTCAGGGCTTGTGAATTACCCAGAGATCTGAAAACTCCCTCCAGAAAATTCCACTCAGCACAAAATTCAGAGCATCCGCCACTCACTGGAACTCTTGTTGAACACTGGGAAAAAAAAAAAACTTTCGGTTTTGGTGGTTCTTAGGCACAAATCCCACATAAAACTTGACCTGGAGCAGGCCAAATTTGGGGTGGGAAGGGATGGAAAGGGGCTGGGGAACAATCCCAGTGTTCCTGGGGTCGCTGCTCTCCAGGTGGGCAAGTCCCTTCAGGTATTTGCTCCTCCTTCAGCTCTGATTGTTTTGTCCTGGAATCATAGGAATGATAACAAAGAACCTGCATATTTAATCTGGCAATTGGCATTTCCCTCACTGGGTAAATATTGAATTTTTGCCTTTTATTATTTTTTTTTTTTTTAGCCAAGATCCCCCTTGTGTGAGCCGTGTTTTCCATTAGCCTCTTAACCCTGGATAAAGAGGAGCAAATTCCAAGCAACACCTGGGTTTTTGCATTTTTCTCATTTCCCTACCCAAACTCACCCTCTGCCAGCTGCACATCCTAGAAAATTGCATCATCTTTCACCTCAGCTGAATGATAAATGTCATTTTTTTGGGAACAAGATGCTGCTTCCTGCAGGAATTCAGCACTCAATCCATGTACTGGCTCAGTCAGCAAAGCCCTGCTGCAATCAGTGATTCCTTAATTTGTGGTTTGAAGTGAGGGTTATGAACACTTTTTATGAGAATGAAACTTTTTTGGGGAGTACTTTTTATGGGTATTTCCATCCTCTTTTTTAATCACCCCATCCACACTTTTTTAATGTGTATTTCCATCCTCTGGCCAGCATGGCCCTAAAAACCTCAGGTTTCCAGGAGTGTGTTCCCATTTTTTTGTGCCTCAGCTGAAAGGATTTTGCTAAAAAAAAAATTTTAAAAAAAAGGGTAAAATCTCTGATGTTAAAGAGTTAAATCTTTTAGGGGCAGGAAATGTAGGGATTTAGCAGAAGGAAGTGGTGCTGAATTTCTCCAGCAGGGAAGGATGAGATGCAGCTTTGTAGCCATGGAGAAATTAGGTCAGACTCCAGAAGACACAGAATGATTTATGCTAATGAAATATTAACTCCCAGCAAGGAGGGGAAGCTGCTGGCACTTTCATGGGAACTGAGTGCTCGAGAAGAATAAAAATAATAATTAAAAAAAAAACCAACCAAAACCAAACAAACACGTGGCAAGAAACCAACCCAAACAATGCCCAGGTTGGACTGGTTTGGGCAGAGAGGCTGATCCTCAAAAGCTGACAGAGCCATCATTTATTTCTTCATGGTTCAGGCAAATGAAAGCAAGAATAATCCCAAGGAAATCTCTCCTGTGGCAAATCAACACATCTCTGTAAAATATATCTGTTTAAGAGCAGCAAGCTGCCTTTGGTGTGATGTTTCTCCTTAAATTTTGTGCCTCAGCTCAATGAAACAAAGGCTTGGCTTTTAAAATTCTGTCACAGCAGAGCTGGGCACACACAGCCCTTGGAGACTCATTTATCCCCCTACAAAGGAATTTAATGCCTCTGAATACATTTCTCAGCCTTGCTGATTAACAGGATGTACTTCCTTATTTTGAGGTAAATATCAGCTGTCACAATTACCAAAGAAAACCAAAAAGGCAATAAAATACACAGCACTCAACAAACCAAACAGCTCAGCAAGCTGGGGAGGTTTACAGGGTTGTTTTGCAGGGTTCTGCTGTCATTCAGAGTTATTATGCAAAGATCAAATTTCGGAATTAAGAGTTAATTTGGGGTATCATTAATCTGAATATTGACCATAAGAGCAGGGATGTTTTTTCTTTGCTGCATCCTCTCAGACCAACCAGAATCCCAATAAATTCAATTTCTACAGAAATTTTTTTTGGGTTTGCTTTGCGTTTCTCTTGAAATCAAAATTATTTATCCATTCCAAGCGAGTATTTGAGGTTGAGGATAAAGAATAACAACATTTTTACTCCTTTTTCAGGCAAAGTGCAATAACTTTCCAAGCAATGACAACGATCCTGACCTTTCCCATCCCTCCACGAGCAGATTTGAGGAACCCTCCCCTGTTTTTCCCCACAAATCTCCAAACCCTTATTTTCTGTGGCTTTTTACTGTCCCTTTGTCCAACCACACACAGAACAAGCAGCATTTTTATGCCTCAATCAAATCATTTCTCGCCATTTTTCTGCAGCCATGGATTGAGTGACCTCAGTGGGAGCTGTTTCCCCGATGCTGAAGGAATTTGGATGGAGGCCACTGGCAGTGAAACAGAATCTGGGTGGATGGGAAAGGGCTCTGAAACCTGACCCCAGATTAAACCCCATTGTTGTTTGTGACTTTCAGAGGACTAAAATGGATTTAGGGCCTTTATTTTCTTCTCCCCACTTGTGTATGGCTTTAATTATTAACCCCAAATAAGCAAATTTTCATGCTGCCAACCTTCACACAGAGCAGCTGCAACTTGGCCCATCTTAATTTTGGTTTTTTTGGCTGAAGAGCAGGCTCCAGAGTCCCTGACATGCAGGTATTCAGGAGCACTGCTGCCATGGATTTCTGCTTTGGGATGAGAGCTTTGCTGAGGGTTTGGCTGTAGAAACAGAAAGTTTCTGGCAAATTCCATCAGTGGTTGTTAAAATGGTTCAAGTCCCCTTCAAAGAAGAAATTCAGCACCAAGGGACTGAATTATACAGAAATAAAATTGTGAATAACTGAAATATTTCCCTCACAGCTCACTGTGGAAGTCCTGCTTTAATCCAGGCACCTTGGAGCTTGTATTGAATATAAATATTATATTTAACGTAAATTTATAATTTATATTATATCATGTTTATTTATAAAATATATTTATATTATAGTATTAAATTTATTTAATTTATTAGATTTGATTTATTGAATTTAATTTATTGAATTTAAATAATTTAAATTTATAGCTTATATTTAATATAAACAATTTGCATTTCATTGTTATGATCCAGGGGAGAATCACCAAATTTTTTTCTTCCTTCCAGACTTGGGTGCCAGTGAAGTGCTCAGATTTTGGGAATATTCCATGGAATATTTGGGAATTATTCAGTGGAATATTTGGGAACTAATCCATAGAATATTTGGGAACTATTCTGTAGAATATTTGTGAATATTCCATGCAATATTTGGGAACTATTCTGTGGAATATTTGGAAATATTCCTTGGAATATTTGGGAATTATTCCATGGAAGATTTGGGATCTGTTCCTTGGAATATTTGAGAATATTCCTTGGAGTATTTGGGAACTATACTGTGGAATATTTGGGAACTAGTCCATGGAATATTTGGGAATATTCTATGGAATATTTGGGAACTATTTCATTGAATATTTGGGAACTATTCCATGGAATATTTGGGAATATTTGACTCCCAGGAACAAAAAGGTGTGAGGGCCCCAGCTCAGACTGCAGCAGCTCGTCATTAATGCCAGGCCAGCCCTGAAATTCCTGATTTAAGAGCTTCCCTGGATCCCTGCCAGGCCAGAGGCATCCAGGGGATAAAATCTGGCAGGGAGGAACGTCCTGCCCTGATGGGACATTCCCCACCAGCTCTGAGATGGGCAGAAATGAGAGAAAACATTGATAAACCACCTCAACATGGGCAGGACACCAATGAAGGGAGGGAATGGCAAAAAAAAAATAACAATAACAACGTGAAAACTTGGAATTTTGCGGCCCAAATTCCCCGTTTTGCCCCCATTTTGCAAAAACTCAGTTCAGCAAGGAAAGCTCTTTGGGGCCCTGAGGAGAAGAGCAGCTCCCAAGGGCTGGAGCCTGTCGGGGGCAGGAATTCAAAGGTGAGGGAGACATTTCTTGTGCAAGAGCTGGAAGGAGCCTGTTTGGCCTGGCTGCAGGCCACGGCATTGTATTGCGGCAACAAAGCAGATAAATGATCCCGAAAAACACCCCGCTGGAAATGGAGAAACTCGAGCACCCAGACTCCAAAAAATATGTGGTTTTGTGGCTTCAGATCCTAAAATGTTAACCCTGAGCATCCTCGGTTTGAGTTTATCCTCTGCTGAATCAGGAATAGGCCTCAGCTTCGCTGATACCGGGTTTTGGTGTGGATAGATTGAAATTAAATTAGATCTAAATTACCCAGTGAGCTGTAGGGACATAAAAAGGGGACATTTCCTGCAGTCCTGGTGTGTTCTACAATTCTCTCATTTAATTCCCACCTTCTGTGAGTCCTTTGAGCTCTCACCTGAGCTTTGCTAAAACCAGCTCCGTTTTCTGCCCTGTCCCTTCCACCCTCTTTTTGTGCCAGCTTCCAGCTTGAGACATCAACCTTGCAAGGAGGGAAAAGCATTAAAATGGTATTTTATTATTGTAATGGTATTGTATTATATTATTTTATACCATAAAATGGTATAAAATCATTAAAAATTGTATTTCTGCCGTGTTCTGCACATGTTAAACCACAGGGAAGCCCTCGCACATCATCCTCAAACATCAGATTTGTTCCAACATTAAATTTCCTCTCCATCTCCTCTGTTTCCCTTTTTGCTGGCCTTGTTTGGAATCTGATGAGGGATTTTTGCTGCCGAGGTTTCCTTTGGGCTGATTCCCAGCACCATCTAGTGACACAACCCGGCATAGAAAAACATTTTGTATTTGTATTTTGTCTTCCTCCCTCTGAATTTTCTTCACCTGGTTTTGCTTTTCACTCGTCACCAATTAAAATTCAGTTTCATTTTTACAAAAATATTGCACAACACGTCTCAAAAGCCAAACTTAATTATTGAATTTTTCCCTGTGCTTTCTGCTCCAATCTCCTTCAACCCAAATCACAGCAGAGAAACTCCCAGAACACTTCAGGTAGCCTAAAAAAATCTGCATTTCAGAAGGAATAGAAAGTGCTGAGCTTGGAAATGCTTTCACCCCGGTGCCCTGGAGCTGCAGTCGATGCCAGCACTCCCCAGCTGAAGGTTATTTGTTTGAAAGATGAACCATCAGTACCTTTCAGAGTTTGCAAATTTAATATTAACCTTTCTTTCAGATCTCTTCAGTGCCCACACAAATGGATGTGGCCAATTCCTCTGCACAAATGTCTGGTTTTCACCTCAAGAGCAAAACCCCAAGAGGCCCCGTGGGTTTAAATCCCATTTTTTCTGTCTGCCTCCACGCAGCCAGCCCAGCCTGAGGAAGAGAACCATTGTTCCTCCATCACTACTCATTTCTGAGCCCAGGAGCTGAGTGCACTTTGTTTCTAGAGGCATCAGGATGAAGGGATGGAAAATAATGCCAAGAACAAACACCCCTGAGCCTTGTTCTGGGGAGGTGGAACTCTGAGCATTGCCATTAAAATTTAACAGGAACCTGGCCCCAGGACTCGGCAGAGTGAAACATCTTAAACCACTCAGTTCCCTCCCTTGGTTGCTAAAAATAATTGCGGCTAAAAATAAAAATATTCTGATTTCCAAGGGGCAGTGAGGTAACTGGTGTGGAGAGGCAGGCTGTGCCATTTCCAGCCCTGGAAGAAAGGCAGTTTTATCATGGAATTGTCATCCCAGCCTCTGCAGGGGCGAGGAAATCTCCCCCTCTACAGCCAGGGTGACTCAGCTGGGGAAGGAGGAAGAGCTCAAGAAAAATGAAAGAGGATTCCCTGACCACTGCAAACTCATCAAATCCAACCATTCTCTGATGTGAGCCCGCAGTGCTGCGAATGCAGAGCAATTTCTGTAACTCAGCCCCTCCAAAAAAACCGAAACTATTCCTCTCAAAGCTCAGCAAAGTCCTCACTGCAGCCACCAGCAGGTTTGACTTCATCAGCTGCATCCACAGCAGGGTTGGATTCGGGGATGAATTTTCCCCTCTGAATTCTCCTCTCCATCTCCCATTTTAGGTGCTCTGCTAAGAGCCCAGCGCTGATCAGCGGAGGGAGCACACACAGGCTGCCTTTGAAACCACAGCAGATGATCCCTAAAGGTTTGTTTGGCAAAGAAATCAGAAAGATTAAAAAAAACCCCAGAAAATAAGGGAAACATCTGAAAATTTTTGTCTGAATACAAAACTTTCTTAATGAAAAATGGATTAAATGAGGAGCACCCAAAGGAAGAGCCACCAAAATGCTCCAGTAATAATAAAATTTATCCCTTTTGTCTTTCCATGCCTATTAGACCTCTAAATCTAAACTTTTATCTGGATGTTTGTACGGCACAGACTGGTGAAAAGCCCTGTCAGAAAAGCGATGAATAAAAAGGTTGATCCCGAGTTATTTGGAAAGCTGGGAAGTGCAGTGCATCCTTTGGGATTGGGTGACCAATTCCATTTGGGACTGGGTCATAATTCCATTGGGATTGGGTGTCCAATTCCATTTGGGATGGGGTGATCAATTCCATTTGGGATGAGTTGATAATTCCATTTGGGATTAGGGGATCAATTCCATTTGGGATTAGGGGATCAATTCCATTGGGATTGGGTGATCAATTCCATTTGGGATTAGGGGATCAATTTCATTTGGGATGAGGTCATAATTCCATTTGGGATTGGGTGATCAATTCCTTTTGGGATGAGGTCATAATTCCATTTGGATTGGGTGTCCAATTCCATTTGGGCTGGGGTGATCAATTCCATTTGGGTTTAGGGGATCAGTTTCATTTGGGATGAGGTCATAATTCCACTGGGATTGGGTGATCAATTCCATTTGGGATGAGGTGACCAATTCCATTTGGGACGGGGTGATAACTCCATTTGGGATGAGGTCATAATTCCATTGGGGTTAAGTGACCAATTCCATCCTGGATTAGATGATCAATTCCATTCGGGATGGGGCGATAATTCCATTCTGGAAGGGGTGATAACTCCAGATCTGGATTGGGGTCGCTGGAAGCGGAGCAGCTCCTCCTGCCCATGGGAGGTCACTGTTGCTGCACAGAGCGCCTCAGACGGGGCAGTTTCAGCTTCCACAGCGCAGTTTCGATGTGGAACACCCGCAAACCCCTCCTGCAGCAGCTCAGGGCTCCTTTCCTTCCTCATCTTTCCGGAAATCCACCAAAAATCAAGCCCACAGCCGCATCGTTCCCAGTGGAGACTGGTAGTTCTCAGGGCTGCCCCAAGGGCAAAGAAAATCCCATTCCCAGATGCCTCAAGGCATCAAAACCAGGCAGATTAAAAGAATTTCTTCACCTTTAATCACCTGCAATTCAAGACCACGCAGCTGAGAAGTCATCAACAATTAATTGCATCTGATCACTGCATTAAAATTAGGAAATTATATCCCAGGGGAGAAGAGCTTTGCTTGTCCTGGTCTGAAGGGGTGAAAATTCTGGAAAATTCCCCTCTGAGGGGGACAGAGCCATCCCAGCAGCCCCACACAGGAGGAATTTCCTCACGGTGCAACTTTTCAGGGTGGTAAAAATAGTCTGAACATGCCACCCCTGCCATGGCCAGGGAGCTGTGGATCCAAGGAAAACATTTGGAGGTAACCATGGAGCACCAGGAGGGATGAGTCAAGGGCAGGTAATTCCTGGAAATGAAACAATGGGGATCACACAGAGGGGGACAATGCCATTGTCAGTGTCACCTGGAGGGGTGGAGGGGCTGGAGAAACCCTGAGGAGCTGGGAAGGGGCTCAGCCTGGAGAAAAAGAGGATCAGGAGGGAACTTTGGGCTCAAACGGGAGAAAAGGAGGCTCAGAAAGGACCTTGTGGCTCATCCTGGAGAAAAGGAGGCTCAGGAGGGAACTTTGGGCTCAAATTAGAGAAAAAGAGGCTCAGAAGGGACCTTGTGGCTCAGCTGGAGAAAAGGAGGCTCAGGAGGGCCTTTCTGGCCCTGCACAACTCCTGCCAGGAGGGGAGGATTTGGGATCTTATCCCAGGGACAGGAGGAGAGGGGTCAGCCCCAAATTACAGCAGGGGAGGGTCAGGGTGGACATCAGCAGGAATTTCCCCATGGAAAAGGTGGCCAGGCACTGGAAGGAGCTGCCCAAGGGGGTGTCACCTGATGAGGTGACAAACAAGATCAGGAGAGATTTTAAATCTCATCTTTGAAGAGAATTGTGCATCTCTAAAGGTGAGCATAATCCCGTGCAAATATATCCCGAGCTAAGTGGATGGGGAGCATTTAAAAGGCTGAATAATGAAGATATTTAAAATTCCTGGAGGTGCCCAAGGAAGGGCTGGAGGTGCCCTGGGCTGGGAACAGGGTGGGGATGGGTCTCAGCTTGGACTTGGTGACCTTGGAGGGCTTTTCCAACCTCGGTGATCCTGGGATTCCTCACAGCCGTGCCCCCTGTGCCCTCCTGCCTTCAGCAGGGATTTTCAGCTCCCCAGAGAAGGTTTTGTTCCTTTGTGCAGCATCACCCAGCTCAGCACACTGTCCCCAGCCACCCCAGGTGACCCCGCGCCAGTCCTGGCGTGGGTAATTAATCGGGTAATTAATCGGGTGGATGTTTACTCCGAAAGCGTGTGACAAGCCCAGCAGCGATGTCACAACCCCCCCCTGCCACCGCCAGCACCGGAATTGTCACATCTCAATTGCAGCACTTCCCATGCAAATGGAGCCTCCACATCCCTGCTCTGCTTCCCAGGGGAGAGGCTCCGAGGGGAAAATCCACCCAAACCCACTCTAATTCTTCATTTTAAATATCTTCCTTATTCAGCCTTTTAAATACTCCCCATCCACTTAGCTCGGGATATATTTACACAGGATAATGCTCACTTTTAGATATCCAGAATTCTCCTCAAAGATGAGGCTTTAAAAGCTTTAAAATCTCTCCTGATATTTTGTTTGTCACCTCGTCAGGCCCTGCAAAGCCTCCTCTGCCTTTCTCCATCCGTGCAAACCAAACCCACCCCCTCCCAAATATGCAAAAGAGGATTTTAATAAAGGAATAATAAAGGAAACCTTTTGCAACAAAGGCTTTTCAGCCAGGTGGGATCAGGGCTGGCATCCAGAGGGAGAGACAGACAAACACCTACCCCAGCAGAGGCTGTTAAAGTGGGTGTGTGCAGGGAACATGTAGGAACAAGGGAGGAGGGAAGAGAGAGGATTCACCCTCCATCCAAAGGCAGAAAAGCAGCTCAGCCCATGGGCAGCACAGCCTGAACGTGCACATGGACAGAGGTTTTGCAGAGCTGCCCATCACAAATCACTTCATCGCAGGATTTTTGTTTTTCATTAAGCATTTCAGAGGGTGCTGGTTGTTCCTGCTGAGAATATTACAGCAGGAACCTGAATTCCTACGTCAGGGCATCAGGAATGTACAGAGGAGAAAAAAAAAAATCCCCCCCAGAACAAAAATAATGTGATTTTTCATACAGTGCAAATCTGTGTTTCCTAAAAGCTCAGCTCTGTTTCTGCCCAAACCCAGCCTGACCCTCACCCCTGCCCCAGGTGATTGCCACTGAAGACCCTCACCCAATCATATCCTCTTTTCTTACACCTTCAACACTTGAAATTTTCTCCCTTTCTTAGAATAAAAGCACAGAGAGTGTTAAAAAAATGCAGAAATTACTAAAACTCTGGAAGATAATGAAAATATCCCACTCTCTTGTGTAAAAATCACTTTCCCCAGCCCAGGTTTCACTGGGTAATAAATGAAACAGTTCAGTCCATGGGGAACTTCCTGTGGGAATCAGGAGGCACCGACTGAAGCAGCATCCACAAATCCTAGAAAGTCATTTTTGGGATCTCCCTGTGCTTGCTGAGCAAGCTGGAACCTGCCCTGCCCCGGTGGATAAAAGAGGACTCGATGCAGCATTATTAGAGGGTCCAAATTGAAAATTGCTATTGAACAGCCAGGGATGGGGCTGGAGGTGGACAGCTCATAGCCAGCAGTGCCTGTTTGCAGAACGAGACTCATGAGAGCTGTTTGAAATTACAGCAACAAAGGATTCTTTTGAAACGCCAGGAACCTGTTGAGGTTGGAAGCAGAACCACAAAATTCCCAGTTAAACAAATACAAAGCCTTGGAGACCTTGTAGCGTCCACATTCCAAGGGGTTTTGTTGCTAGATTTGAAAATCCACTTCTCCTCTCATGACTGAAGGTTTCATTTTGGCCCTTTCTGTGCCACAGAAAGGTCAATTCCTCACCAGATTTGGAAATCCACTTCTCATTGCTGAAGTTTGCATTTTGGCCTTTTGTATGCCATAGAAAGGTCAATTCCTCACTGGATTTGAAAATCCACTTCTCATGTCTGAAGGTTTCATTTTGGCCCTTTCTGTGCCACAGAAAGGTCAATTCCTCACCAGATTTGGAAATCCACTTCTCCTCTCATGGCTGAAGGTTTCATTTTGGCCCTTTCTGTGCCACAGAAAGGTCAATTCCTCACCAGTGTAGGTCAACACCTGTACCAAACCCAGGCCAATTCCTGCTTCACTCTGGATGTAATCACAAGTTATAAACAAGAAGATAAAGCTACCCAACATAAAGGTTGGAGGAGAATAGAAAGAGAAGCAATCTCTGATGTGATTTACTGGCCAATAAATGCAGTGAGTCACTGCAGTAATTTCCTGTTTGCAGGAGGCCAAATTCTCCCACCTGGAATTGGAGGAGTTCCTGAGCTGGTGGAGCTGGAGCTGTTCCTGAGCTGGTGCCTCATCCTAGAGAATTGCACAGGATATTTACAGGGTAACACAGGGATTCACAGCACTGAGGGGCTGGATCCTGGCTCCTCCTGGGCTCGTGAATCAATGCAGCAAAGCAGTGAAACGGAAGGGAAATATTTCCCCAGGGAGAGCAGGGGGTGTCCTTGGGGGAAGCAGGCACCTTGTGGCTGTCAGAGAGGCAGAGCACAGCCCAAAAGTGAAAGGTTATCTGACAAATCCCTTCCCCTTGGAGTAACTGAGGAATAAACTCACTGCTGGCTCCCCGTGCCTTCAGTCCCTGAGCTGCAAGGGTTTCACAGGGATAACAGAGGGCTGCCCCTGCAGGTGAAGCCTTCTGGAATTTGCAGGCAACCCCAGCGAGGGGAGAGATGTGTGGCTCCACTATATTATATTATATATTATGTTATATATATCCTATTCTATTCTATTATAATTATATTATATTATGGAATGCTATACTAAACTACACTAAAGAATAGAGAAAGGCTACAGACAGAAGGCTACAAAGAATGATAATCCAATCTCATGACTCCCTTCCAGAACCTCGACACAGCTTGACCCTGATTGGTCATTAAGTTAAATAAATTCACACGAAACCAATGAAGCAATCACAATGAAACAATCACCTGTTGGTAAACAATCTCCAACCACATTCCAAAGCAGCACAACACAGGAGAAGCAAATGAGATAATACTGTTTTTCTTTTTCTCTGAGGCTTCTCAGCTCCCAGGAGAAGAATCCTGGGTAAAGAGGATTTTTCAGAGAATGTGATGGTGACAAAGCCTGGCTCCAGCCATGCCTCTCCCTTATCCATCGTGTTCCCAGCTCCATTAATTAAAGGCAGCAATAATCTGTGGGGCAGGCAGCCAGGGAAGAGCCACTGCAATGCAGATCAGCTCCTGATTCCCTGCTTGTTCTACAAGCACCAAATCTCCTTTGATCAATACCTGAATAATCCTTTCAACATCCCTGAGCCTGTGCCTGCTGCTGCCAGGGCAGGGAAAGCTGGAGATGGGATTGGGCAGGCCAGGGAGAGGAGCCACTGAAATTATAACACAAATGTGATGTTCTCCTTCTAAATCTGCCCCAGAAAGTCTGGCTGCTCTCTGCCCAGGCTGATGGCAAAGGTGATATTGCTTGGGATTAAATCTGGAATGCTTTCCAGGACACAGCCAGGGAAGAAGATGCAGCTGATAACATCGTAATCCTTTTTCCAATCTAGGTGCTTAAGAGAAATATCTGCTTGTTCAGTTGAAATGGCACAGCCCACAGGGTGAAATACATTTCCCAGGGACATGGGAACGGAGTTTAGATCTGACACTGAGATCTGGTGACAAGGAAATAGATTTCCTATAGGAAGTGTCCCCGTTTGTCACGGCTTAACCCCTGTGGCACCACACACCCCACAGTCCCCAGCTCACCCCTCTCCCTGGAAGGATGGGGAGAGAGAGCTGTGGGCAGGTAAAAAAATAATGCTTGAGATAAGAACAGTTTAATAAATGAAATAATGGAAAGAAATGAGAGAGGGGGGAGATAAATAAATAAATAAACTCCAACTAATAAACACAAGGTCTCCCCCAGCTGCTGCCCTGAAATTGGTGCCTCAATCCCCCAGTTTAAATCCTGGGTCCATCTTCCTACAGGATGGGATGTCCCTTTGGCCGTGCTCCCTCAGGGCTTCTTCTGCACCTCCTGCCTGGGAAAATTCCTTCATTTGGGGGCAGCACAGCTGGGCAAGCACGGCAGCATCAGTTTGGGATCAAGAACCTGTTAAATCCAAAACCCAGCACTGCACCGGCCACTGAGAACAAAACTCACCCTATCCCAGCTGAAAAGCACCTTTGAGAATTCCCAAAACATTTAATTAAGGATCTCCTGCTACTTTAGTCATTTGCACAACCCTAAGTCAGAGATTGCTTTTCCCTTCCCAGTAAATAAGATTTTTTTTCTTTTCTGTTTCACGCAGCAGGGAAAAAAAAAAGAAATCAACTTGAAGTTAAGCTTTTTCTTGGGAAAACTCATTTCCTCATCAGCTGCTCGGGGTTGTAAGGAAAGAGGGTGGAGCCTTCCCAGGCTGCCGTCCTCCAAACCATACCTGAGTATAAAGAGCAGAGCAGAACTGCAGCCAAGAAACTCTCAAAAGCTGCTTCCAGTGCCTGCTGGGATTCCAAGGCTGGTTTTATCCTTCCCCTGCTGGAACTTGCTGCTCCAAAGACAAGAGGGAAGCTGGACTCACCTAATTACATTGGAGGATTAATTACATTGCCATGGACTCCATGTGATACTGGATTGATTTTTAATTTTTTTTTTTTTTTTTTAACACAACCGAGCAGGGTTTTGTCCTCCCCTCTTCTCTTTCATCTTTTCCTGCACACACACACAAACACAGAGGAGATGTTGCAAACAGTCTGCATGAGTCCTGAGCTGCTTGTCAACCAAAACATGAGTGAAAGTGAAATCTGTGGCTACAGCCCAGGCCAGGGATCCCCGCTGCCTGGAGAAACTGCCAGCCCCAAGAGCTGCTTCCAGCAGAGCCCATCTCTGCCAGACTCTGGATTAACTGAGCTGAACGTGGCAAGTCCCAAGATCTACCACCCTCCTCCTCCTCCATGCAACCCTCCAGGGATGCCTGCTCCTGCTGGTAAGAGAAAAATCTTTATTCCCATTTCCTACTTGGTGCTTCTTGCACCAGCTGGTGCAGCCCAGTGACCCGGGGCTCTGAGCTGGACAATCCCAGAGGAGTTCAGCACATTCCAGGCTGGGCTGGATTTTGTTGTGTTCTGCTGCTGAGGTCAGAAATTGCCCTGGTTTCCAAAGGATGCCCAATATTCCATCTTTTCTGCCCATCTCCGGCGCTTTGCTGCTCATTTGCGTTCTGAATTGCAAGTTTGGTTCTGAGCTAAGAGCAGGGTGATAGATGTGACCTTCTGAGTTATTAACATTTCAAAGTCACAGCGAAGTGTGTCTGGTGAATCACTGCCTTTGCAGAGCCCTTCAGTTCCTAGGAAATATCTGATCTGTCACTGGGAACTCTTCCCAGATAACAACAGATTAGCAATCTTACTGGCTTTTAAAAGAAAATAAAAAAATAAAATAAAAAAAAAAGCTTTTAAAAAAATAGAATAAATAAAGCTTTTCAAAGAAACCTTTAAAATACTCTTGAAACATTAAATAATTCATTGTCAAAACACCAATATATGAAAAAAAGAATCATTTCTAGAACAGTCTGAGACACAAACTCTGCTTTTCGAGGTCTCAGCGTTTTGATTATTCAGTGCTAGGCTAAACACTGAGAAGTGCCAGAAATCTCAGCAGGAAGCAAGAGCCCCATCTCCATTGCAAAGGCACCATTTGCTGCTCGGGATCGCCTCCCTCCTGCTGGAGGGGTGTCAGCTCTCGTTGCCTGGAGCGGGGAAAGGAAACAAAATCACGCAACAAGAAACCACATCTTGTGGGGCTGGTTCCCCTGCCAGGACTGCTCCTCTCAGCCATCCCGGGAGCTGCACCGTTCCCATCTGCTGGGCTCCGCCGATCCCACACGCAGGTTTTGGTCAGGAATGTTGGTTCAGGCCCCTCCTGGTTTATTTAACAGCACCAGGAGATGCTGGCCCAATGCGCCTCTTTCATTTCAGGCTGTTGTGTTGTTTCATCCTGAGTTGTGTTTGATCACTAGAGCTGGTTTTGTTCCTCCTGCAGTGGGAGCAGAAATCTCCTCCTTGCTCTCAGGATCCCACACTCTGCTTCCCTTGGAGCTGGGGCTTTCTCCATGGTGTGTTTCGTTGGGAAAGCCCTGATGTGATGCATGAAATCTGTAATTTTTAACGGCAGTGTTTGTTACTGAATGCATTTTAGATAAAGGTTATTCCAGGCAGGGGGACACACAAGGCAAGGACGTGAATGCCAGAGTTACATAAAAGGTATTTCAAAAGCCAATGGATTTAAGCTCCTAATCTGGGCAAGTCTTTCAAGTTTGGGGATGCAGGCACCAGATGCAAGGAGACCTAACACAAACAATCACAGAGCAGCTTGTTTTGACAGAGAGAGAGCCTGTTTGGACAACGAGGTATATTCTCAAATAACTGTTCCATTTCAGTGCAGAAAATCATTGTTTCGCTTTGAAGCACACAAAAACTTCCAAGCACACTGAGAGCCACGGGGGAAAGCCACTGGACAGAGCATCCCTATCTTAATTTTGAACAAATTCTGCTCCTTGTTGTTGCACTGATAACAATTTCACCAACCACAGGACGGGAAGGTGCAAAGGCAGGTTTACCACAACACAGGAAAATCAGAGCCTGAGAGGGGCAGAGACCTAAACACTGCTGACACGTTCCCCAGAAGCAAATCCACGCTCTGTGGCATGCAGGAAAACTGGGCAGGAATTCATGAAAGGAATTACTGAGCAGAGCCAAGGAGCAGGCAGGGAGATGTGGAAATTTCCCACCAGTGATGATGAACGCGGGAATCAGAGCCCGTTCCCCAGGCTGACCTCATCCTCCCACCCTTCCCCAGCAGCTCAGACAATTGTGTTACTTTCAGCACCATGTTGTGACTTTTCCAGACTCTGAACTTAGCTCTGATCCCCCTCAGAAGCGCTACATGGGTGTGAGAGTGAAGATGCCCGTGCGGGAATTGCTGAGGAAAATCCGAATTTCCAAAGGCTTGGACCCAGCTCCCGGCAAGGTGAGGAATCCCCGGGGCTGGGAAAGCTCCTGCAGCATCCTGGGGCTCACAGCTGCACCCCACTGAGGGTTCTGGAGGGGGCACACCTGCAGCTGTTGCCTCTTCCAGCCACCCAGTCAATGCTTGTCAAAGTGGAGGATAAATTTCAAATTTCAAGCAGAATGAGGGCTGGGCTGGGGGCGGTTCCAAGGCAGTGACAGCAGGAACCCATCCGTGCCATGGGTGCTGCACATCATTCAATCAGGGCAAAGATGGCCCAAAAACCAGTAAAAATATTGCTCCAGAACCTGCAAAAAACAGCCCGAGGAGCTGATAAACTCCCAGGCTGGTGTAAAAATCTTTATAAAGCTGCCATGAATTATCCACTCGTGGAAATCCCTGCACCTGCAGCCCCTCCACAGCCCAGGAGGCAGCTGCACTCTGTTCCTGTTACAAAATCTGCCACAGTTTCACCTTCTCCTCCCTGTGCGAGCATCTCGCATTGAAGCTGGCTGCTTTTGTCTCCTCAGGAAGCCTCATCGGTGAAGATGGTAGCCAAAGGATCCTCAGGAAAAACAGGTTTGGAAACGCCTCGCTTGGTAGCAGAGCCTCCTTTCCTAGGAGGATCATCAGTGTGAGGTACCCAAAGAGCCAGGGCACCCCTGTGCCGTGGCCAGTGCTCCCTGCTGGGTCCCTCCCATGCCAGGAGGCCGGCCAGCTGTGCATCACCACCCTGCCTGCCTCTCCTGGCTCTTTTTTGGGGCAGGGCTGATGGGAATCTCTGCTCTGTGTGCGCCTCTCCCTCAGCTCCGAACCTTTTCTTCCCTTTTGCTTCCAGCAGAGAAGAGGAGATCTCACCCTTATACAGAGAAACAGCTTAGACAGGTATGCAGAACACCTTGAGCCCCGCTGTGCCAGGCTCCCGGGGCAGAATTCCTGTTCTATCACCCAGGGAGAACAGGACACTTCATGTCTGCTTCCCTCCCCTTTCTTCCTCCCTGCCCGGCTTCTGTTGCTGTTCCAGAGCAAGCAGAGCGCCGGGCAAAGCCCCAGAGGCTTGGAGGACCTCGACATCCTGGTGGAGGTGCTGCAGGAGGATCTGAACCAGAGCCAGCTCCGGGAGGAGCCTCGGCATCCCGCGCCAGGCGGGTTTTGGCAGGGATTCTCCAGGGAGCCGCGGAGCTGCCGCTGGGAAAGCGTGGGGAGCAAGGATGGGGGCCTGCAGGGGAGGCAGCTGGGCCTGGCAGAGCATCACCCCCAGCCCTGTGGGGGACATTTCCCCCCAGTCCCGCGGGGACAGCCACAGCCTGCCCTCCACGGCCAGCGGGAAAGCGTCCAGAGGCGCGGCTCGCCCGGAATGTTCCCCGGGATGGGCGAGAAAGGGAGCAGCTGGTGGGTGCAGGGTGATCTCCCCAGCTGCCAGGGATGTTTCCCGAGGAATTCTCCAGCCCAGGGAGATCTCCTGAGGAATTCTCCACCCCACAAAGGTTTCCTGAGGGATTCTCCATCCCAGGATGGCTTCCTGAGGAATTTTCCATCCCAGGAAGGCTTCCGGAGGAATTCTCCATCCCAGGAAGGCTTCCTGAGGAATTCTCCATCCCGGGATGGTTTCCCGAGGAATTCTCCATCCCAGGAAGGTTTCCCGAGGAACTCTCCATCACAGGACGGTTTCCTGAGGGATTCTCAACCCCAGGATGGTTTCCTGAGGAATTCTCCATCCCAGGAAGGTTTCCCGAGGAACTCTCCATCACAGGAAGGTTTCCCGAGCGATTCTCAACCCCAGGAATGTTTCCTGAGGGATTCTCAACCCCAGGATGGTTTCCTGAGGAATTCTCCATCTCAGGAAGGCTTCCGGAGGAATTCTCCATCCCAGAAATGTTTCCTGATAAATTCTCCATCCCAGGAAGGTTTCCCGAGGAACTCTCCATCACAGGAAGGTTTCCTGAGGAATTCTGCCCCCCAGGGATGTCTCCTGAGGAATTCTCTATCCCAGGAAGGTTTCTCAAGGAACTCTCCATCCCAGGAATGTTCCCAGAGGAATTCTGCACCCCAGGAATATTTCCCGAGGAATTCTGCACCCCAGGAAGGTTTCCTGAGGAATTCTCCACCTCAGGAATGTTTCCCGAGGAATTCTCCACCCCAGGAATGTTTCCCAAGGAATTCTGCACCCCAGGAATGTTTTCTGAGGAATTCTGCACCCCAGGAAGGTTTTCTGAGGAATTCTGCACCCCAGGAAGGTTTCCCAAGGAATTCTGCACCCCAGGAAGGCTTCCCAAGGAATTCTGCACCCCAGGACTTGCCTGCACCCCCCAGCTTGGCAGAGATGCTGCTGGAAGCTCCCAGGGGCTCTGCAGATGTGGGGGGACATTTGAGGCTGACCCCAAATTCCTTCTCCAGGCAGGACCTCTCTGCCCTCTCCTTCTTCCAGTTCCAGCTGCACAGGGAGGAAAATCTGCTGAGGAACATCCCAGAGGAAAAACTGCTGGCTCCTGATGAAAATGGCAACAGGTCCTTGATTTTTTTCTGTCTAAATACATTGATTTTGGTCCCTGGGGACATCACCTTGCTCTGACCTCTGATCTAAAGCCTCTCTGCTCGAGGGGAAGCTCAAACTGAATCAACACACAGAATTGTAGGCAGATATTAAAAATAGAAATATTCCATATTCCTGAGCTAAAGCTGATATCAGAAGAAATTTGGGGTGTTAATTTAAGGATGAAGGTATGTGTAGGGATTTACAAGAAAATTAAAATCAAGCAAAACAAGTACTGGGGGAAAAATAAAAATATGCAAAAAAGACATTTTTTTTTCCATGCTGCAGACACTGTCAGGGTAATTATTTGTATTATGAACTGCTAATAAAAATGGATGAGAGGAATAGCCAAAATCCCAAACTAGAGCACAGAGTCCCAAAGTACTGGGAGTGGCTGAAGATGAAAGGAAAACAAAGATTTTCCTGCTCCCAGTAAAAACCAGGGGGGCTTGTGGAGAAAATAGTTATTTATAAGAAAAAAATTAAATTATCTAATTATCTGTGCAGTTTAGGTAGATTGGGATAGCTGGAATCAAATCAGATTGACAGAAAGCATGGCATGATTTATGAACTGTCTTGGGGAGAAAGAGAGAAATTCCTGTCCCAAATTTAAAATATTGATAACCCCACACAGGGAAAACCAAGCACAGCACTGGCCTCGTCCCTAAAGAGCCATGTTCCAATCAGAATTCTGATTCCCAGTGCAAGAATAAAATCAAACTTCACTTTTCAGCGGTTGTGTGACTCAGTAAAGAACAAGTAAGCCAACTATTGATGTATTTCCTGCCATTTTTTAAATGATACACAAAAATTTCTCATGCATGAATGAAATTGATCACAATTAAGAAATTAAGGGATTTCTACTCCCATGTTAAATCACAAGCAAAAATTTCCTCACTGCTAAACTCACTTTTATAAAGATTCTACACTCAAAAGAATGCTCAAAGGCAGGAGTGCAAGCTAAATAAAATCATTCTGAGTTCTACTGAATGGTGAAAAATAGGGTCAAAAATCCATTAAAAAAAACCCAAAACCAGACCAACCAAGCTCACAAGCAAAAATTTCCTCACTCCTAAACTCACTTTTATAAAGATTCTACACTCAACACTCAAAGGCAGGAGTGCAAGCTAAATAAAATCATTCTGAGTTCTACTGAATGGTGAAAAATAGGGTCAAAAATCCATTAAAAAAAACCCAAAACCAGACCAACCAAGCAACTGCATTGTTACTACAGAGAGCAATTAACCCTTGAATATCCCAAGATTTCAGCCTTTTCCTGCATTAGTATATTATGATTAAAATGAACTCTCCCTGTTCCTTTGGGGTGTTTTAACCCCTTCTTTGGGGTATTTTTAACCCCTCTTTTGAGGTTTTTTACCCCTTCCTTTGGGGTGTTTTAACCCCCTCCTTTGAGGTGTTTTTACCCCTTCCTTTGGGGTGTTTTTACCCCCTCCTTTGGGGTGTTTTTAGCCCTCCTTTGGGGTATTTTTCCTGCATTAGTATATTATGATTAAAATGAACTCTCCCTGTTCCTTTGGGGTGTTTTAACCTGTTATACCTTTTATATCTTTTATATTATATCTTTTAATATTATATCTTTATTATATATTACTACAATTACTATATTATATATAATATATTATATATATAATATTATTATATATTTTATCTTTCTCTTATTACTATATGATATCTTTCTTTATATCTTTTTATATGATATCTTTTAAAATGCACTCTCCCTGTTCCTTTGGGGTGTTTTAACCCCTTCCTTTGGGGTGTTTTAACCCCCTCCTTTGAGGTGTTTTTACCCCTTCCTTTGGGGTGTTTTTACCCCTTCCTTTGGGGTGTTTTTACCCCTTCCTTTGGGGTGTTTTTACCCCTTCCTTTGGGGTATTTTTAACCCCTCCTTTGGGGTGTTTTTAACCCTTCCTTTGGGGTGTTTTAACCCCTTCCTTTGGGGTGTTTTAACCCCTTCTTTGGGGTATTTTTAACCCCTCTTTTGGGGTTTTTTACCCCTTCCTTTGGGGTGTTTTAACCCCCTCCTTTGAGGTGTTTTTACCCCTTCCTTTGGGGTGTTTTTACCCCTTCCTTTGGGGTGTTTTTACCCCTTCCTTTGGGGTGTTTTTACCCCTTCCTTTGGGGTATTTTTAACCCCTCCTTTGGGGTGTTTTTAACCCTTCCTTTGGGGTGTTTTAACCCCTTCCTTTGGGGTGTTTTAACCCCTTCTTTGGGGTATTTTTAACCCCTCTTTTGGGGTTTTTTACCCCTTCCTTTGGGGTGTTTTAACCCCCTCCTTTGAGGTGTTTTTACCCCTTCCTTTGGGGTGTTTTTACCCCTTCCTTTGGGGTGTTTTTACCCCTTCCTTTGGGGTGTTTTTACCCCTTCCTTTGGGGTATTTTTAACCCCTCCTTTGGGGTGTTTTTAACCCTTCCTTTGGGGTGTTTTAACCCCTTCCTTTGGGGTATTTTTAACTCCTCCTTTGGGGTATTTTTAACCCCTCTTTTGAGGTTTTTTTACCCCTTCCTTTGGGGTGATTTTACCCCTTCCTTTGGGGTGTTTTTACCCCCTCCTTTGGGGTGTTTTTAGCCCTCCTTTGGGGTATTTTTACCCCTTCTTTGGGGTATTTTTAACCCCTCTTTTGGGGTTTTTTACCCCTTCCTTTGGGGTGTTTTTACCCCTTCCTTTGGGGTATTTTTAACCCCTCTTTTGGGGTGATTTTACCATTCCTTTGGGGATTTTTTACCCCCTCCTTTGAGTTTTTTTAACCCTTCCATTGGGGTGCTTTTACCCTTTCTTTGGGGTTTTTTTACCCCCTACTTTGGGATGATTTTACCCCTTCCTTTGGGGTGTTTTTACCCCTCCTTTCCCTCCTGATGGCTCCCAACTGAGTTCTCTTCCAGGCTGCTGCACAAGGCTGTTGCCCAGGGAAGGAGGGCTCTGACTTTTGCCCTGGCCCAGAGATTTGCATCCCTCAACAAGATCGACGAGAAGGATGCAGAGGAAAGGGTAGGAGGCTGATCTTCCACGGGAAAAAAGTCATTTTTTATCACCTGCAACCCTCTGTCAAACCCCAGCCAGGCAGCAAGCATCCTTCTGCTGTCCTGGAAAAGAAGGGAAAATGGGAATGGGGAGGGAATGATGGGAGCAGAGCCCCGAAATCCCAACTCCCCACTTCAGTATCTAAAAAATCTTGTTGTTTTTAAGCTATTTTTTGCCTTTCACTGCAACTCTGTGCCCTTCTTCCCTTCTCAGACTGCTTTACATCTTGCTGCAGAAAAGAACCAGCACCTGATGGTGAGTGACCTGATCTCCCTGGGGGCCAACGTCAACGAGCAGGACAGCTCTGGGAAAACTCCCCTCCACCTGTGTGCAGAGAACGGCTATCTGAGAGTTCTGGAGGTAAATTGGGGGTTTTTTTGTGGGGCCAAAGTGGGGTAAAAGCAGCTCGGGCACGTGCTGGTGTGTGAAATAACCCGGGGCGTTCCATACGGGAGCACTCTGTCTGCTCTGATGTGGTTACAGAGGGGTTTGGGGGAGGGAAGGGTGTTTTTGGCACTGCCAAACGTCAGGATTCACCTGGATGTCCTTAATGTCAGGTCCTGAAAAGCTGCAAGAGCAACGGGGTGTGCGTGGAGGTGGATGTGCCTGACCGCTGCGGTAAGAGGCACAGCCCAAGCACGGGGCTCGGATCCCAAATCTCCAAACACAGATTCGCTCCGGGAAGGGGGGTCAGGGCCTGGCTGTGACTTTCCCTGTGTCCCACGCAGGTCTGACCCCCCTGCACCGTGCTGCTCTGGCCCACACCGTGCTGGTGGCACAATCCCAGGGCGCTGCCGGGGACAGCGGCACGGGGAGGCTGCTGGGGCTGCGGAGAGCCCAAATCCTGGAGGGAATCCTCTGCCTGCTCCAGATGGGAGCACAGCCCCAGCTGCAGGTGAGGACCAAGCCCAGCAGGTCTCTAACCCGGCTTAAGTGTTCCTGTCCTTGTGCAACCTCGGGATTTGCTGTCATCTGCAGGTTCTGCATTCGTGTCCAGCCTCCACCCCCTGCCTGAAGCTGGAGGAGAACACAGAGCTCATGTGTTTGCTTCAGACCCAAAAACCCCGGGCACAGGATGTTCCTCAGGAGGTAACTATGGCTCATTTACACAGGCAGTGTCTAATTCCAAGATTAAGCAAATAGTCAGTGCTTAAAACCAAAAAAAAAAAAAAAAAAAAAAAAAAGTTACAGCTCTTCTCTCTTTTCCAGGGTCTTTTTTGCCTTGGCCAGATAAGAGTTCCTACCAGAGTACGTGTAATAAATGTAACAACATAACAAGATTTCAGTTAGAAATACAGATTTAAAGCCCCATTTCAAGTCACTGAGGTTCTCCCAGAACCCAGCAGAGAAAAAAAAAAAATAATTTTAGCCCAGTTCAACTGGAAACTGACTGTTCTGGTCTCTTCCCCTGTCCAGAGCTGCAGCCTGCTGGATGCTCCCCGAGGAATCCCCGCTCCCCCAGCTGCAGATAACTTGCCTGGACTTTGCTCCTTGTCATCCCCAGACCTCCTTGATGTCCTTCTCAAAGGTATTTTGGGGTAGGAAGTAGAGTTCAGGCAGCTGGGGGTTTGTGTGACTCAGCAGCTGGGATGGGGTGGCTCAATCCCGTCCCTGCTCTGCCATCCCACGGAATTTGGGGTGGAAAAAAACCCAAAACCATCGAGTTCAAACTTCCTACAGCGTGGGGCTGATGGAAAAGGTGCTCAGCACCTCGTCCCAGTCTCTGGATTTCATCATTTTCCTTGCAAACCTCCTTCCTCACCCAAAGCCAGCCAGAAAATGTGGGAATGAATTCCTGATTTAGCCTGGGATTGAGATTTGCTGCTTTGTTGCCTTCCAGGGAAATGCTGAGAGCTCTCACCCACCTGCTGCAGGAGAATAACAAACACCAAAATACAGAATATTTTGTATTATATCTTGAACTGACTGCTGGAAAGATCTCACCTGGACCCAGAATTAAGGAGCAAACTGGTAAATGAGGGAAATCCTCAGTGCAGGCTGCACCAGGAATTCAGTGTTAGGTGCTCCAGGAAGAATTAGATCTTTATTTTCTCACAGATTTGTGATTCTCTGCTCAGGTCTGAGGTCAGTCTGAAGCTCTGATGATTTTTCAGGCAGGTGTTTTTAGCCCAAGAAAAAGATTTTAACCATCCAGGGCCAAGTCTTGGGGGTTTCAGCCTTAAATTAGTCTCTACACTCCAAATTCAATGTTCAGATAGACTGAAAATCTCAGTCATTTTAAACACAAGCTCTGGGATTTCAGAGCCTAAATATTAAAAATATTTCATATTTCCTGCAGTCTGGCTCTGAATTTGGCCAAGGCTGGAGTGGTCACACTTTAAGGCAGCCTCGAGGTGAAGTCCTTCCAAAGTGTAACATCGTGCTGAGCATGTTTCTTCAACAAAAATCAATCTTTTTATTGATGCAATCAGAACTTTTCACCCATAGTGGATTGTAGGTGAAGTCTGGGACAAAGTGTTTCGAGTCAGCTCCTTTCTAACACATCTAACAGAAGATTTTACCTTTATAAAATTGAAATCTATAACAGCAGCTTTTGGAGGATCATTTTTTTAAAAAGTTGGGAGCATAACGAGGAGCTGAAATGATCCTGTACTGCCAGAAAACCAAGTTATTCAGTAGAATCACTGCAAACTAGATCATTTTTATTTTTAATTATTTCTTCCCAGACTTACTCTCATTTAATTTTAACTTCTGGTTGCGAGTTTGCTGGTTTCTATGAAACTTCCCTGGTTGCTACATAGGGAGCAATTCTACTTTTACAGAAACTAAAACAAAAAAAAAAACCAAACTGATCCAGCAGCCCCTCAGGTGTCTCCTGTGGAGGAAAATGGGAGATTTCCACCTGAAACCACTGCAGGATCCAGTGTTAAGTACTCAGCATCTTTGGGGAATGTTTTAAATGAACCCTTTGCATTTGTTTCTTGTGAAAAAAAAACAAAAAAGGTTATTTTTTGTGTGATGGGGTTTCCTTAAGTGTTAAGCTCCAAGAGCTACGTTGCACAAGGTGAATTAACTCGGAGAAGTGGCAGTGTTGAAGTGAATTCCAATGGGATTTGGGTCATTTCCTGTGCTTCTGATGCCCTGAACAAGTAAAGAGTTCTCTTTGGTATTTTCTCTAGCCTGAGTGAGGCAGTATAATCATAATCTTTCAGTATTTTATTAAAAAATATCCATATATTATATATTATTCTCATGAGGAGTTGCATAACTCATCCACCTCCTTCCAAGCTTTCCCTCATGTTTCAGTGATCTTTGGTCTTTTCTTTTTCCCTTTTTGTCCCAGGTTTTATGGACATTTTTCCTCTCTGAATATTTCTCTCTGTCCCCCCCATCACTGCCCATCCTTCTTTCTGTTTGCATTTTAACTCCCATCTGTTCTCACTGATCTTTTTATTCATTTGAGGTCAATTAAGAACTTCTGGGTTAGCTCAGCTTCCATTTGTGGGATTGAAGGGTCAGATCCAGCTCTTTATTTTCATTGTAAACCAAGCAAGAAATCCCACATCACGAGGATGAAGCAGAGTGCTGAACAAAGAGAAGAGCAGAAATAAACATCTGAAGGGAAAGAAAACTGAATTTTCTCTCAGGATTTCTTAAAAAAAGCATAGAAAACTCTCATTTAATAATCCAACATTAATCTTTTAGTCATGGGAACCATTCAGGTGAAAGGACAGGAGTATTAAAATATTCCTATAGGTATCATTTATCCACTATACTCAGAGATGAACTTGCTTCTACAGTATATTCTACTACAGTTATCCATTAATTGCATTGTTAATCGCTTTACATTGTTTCACTGCTCCTTCCTGTCAATAAATACATTTATTTCATGCAGTAACTTGGGGTTTTTTGTACTTTTCTATTTATACTAAGCTCACAACAGAAGGGACAACATGGAAAAGGCAAATTAAGCAGAGCTGGGAAGCGTGGGAAGGTTTTGTTGTTTTGGTTTTTAGGATGGCAGAAATCCTCCAGCATCCCCCTCTGCCACCAGTAATTCCAATATTTCCCAGTTCCTGTCATTCCAAAGGGAAGCAGGACCCAAATTCCTGGCAGAAGGGTTTGGAGGGATCCCGCTGCTCCCCACCCCTGGGACCTCACCCACAGCAGAAACCCAACCCCTCTTTGGTTCTCAGCCTCCAAAAACTGCCCCTGAAACCCTGAATTGCTGCACAGCCACCGTTACTGCACCAAAGGCTTCCCCAGGGCTGCTGGATTTTGCTCAAGGTTATTTTTGCACCTCCCAGAGCCCAAAATCCTGAGCTGAGGAGCGCGGGGAGTGCTGCAGCTGTGGGGAGGGGAGCTGGTGCAGGAAATACTCCAAACCAGTCTGTGAGTGCCAACATCATCCTGAACACGGATGCCAGGGAGAAGAAAGAAGAAGGACAGGGCACACCTAAATCCCTCCATCCTGGAACCCCTGACCCCATGTACGGAATTCCAAACCAATCTGTGAGTGCCACCACCATCCTGAACATGGATGCCAGGGAGAAGAAAGAAGAAGGACAGGGCACGCCCAAATCCCTCCATCCTGGAGCCCCTGACCCCATCTACAGAATTCCAAACCAATCTGTGAGTGCCAACACCATCCTGAACATGGATGCCAGGGAGAAGAAAGAAGAAGGACAGGGCACGCCCAAATCCCTCCATCCTGGAGCCCCTGACCCCATCTACAGAATTCCAAACCCCCTGTACAAAGTCCAAAACCCCCCTGTACAGTGCTCCAAAAGTTTTCCCTTCACCCTGTGATTGCTACTGCTACTCTGTCTAAATTTCCGTGACTTTTAATTCTTCATGCAAAGGTGGTAACTTGTTCCGTGGGTCAAACTCAAAGCCACAGGGGGCTTTGGCTACATTCCAAGGTCTCTGACCCCCTGGCAGGGCTTCAAAGCCCCCTGGCTGGGGTTTGGATCATCCAGGACCGTCAGGGGGATGTCCTGGGTGCTGACAGGGTTCAGGAGAAAAGATGGAGGGATTTGGGTGTTCCTTCCTCCTGCTTCTCCTCGTCCTCCATCTTCTGTGTGGTGCTGGCACTGTTGGATTGGTTCAGGGACAGGCTGTGATAGGAATTGGAAAGTTATTGTAAATAAAGTACAGGCAGTTTTTAGCAGGAAATGTTGGCACCACCCCATGGTGGCCAGCGTGCCACGAACCCGACAGAGCTCAGCGGGTCGGGGAGAAAAATGCGTCAGCAAAGAGAAAATAAACACCCTGGGAAAGCAGAGCCAAGGAATCCCAACTCCTTCTGCCGTCCTGGGGCTGGGGAAAAGAGACTTTTAACACCCCGGGGTCAGCTGGGCCTCAGGGAGCCGGGCAGGGTTCCGTCCCAGCCCAGGCGCGCTCCCAGGGCTGCGACCTTTCCGCGGAATCGTTACTCACTCGTCCCTGCCGCGATCCTCGAGGCTGATAAACTTCTGCAGAACCGAGCAGTTCTTCGAGCTCAGGGCCAGGCTGCTCTTTGCAGAGCTCAGCGCTGGGAAAATCTATCCTGGTGGCATATTTATTATATATTATTTATTTATTTTATTTATTTCCTCCTGTCTGTTTAAACCCAAAAACCTCAGCTGCATTCCCTCACTGGGTAAATAAACTTTGGGGTTTAACCCCCCGTATCACCTCCTCCCCTAGAAGCAGAGATGAAATTTATTTTTTTATCTTTAAATATAAATATAAATAAAATATAAATATAAATACAAATATAAATACAAAATAACTCTAAATATAAATTATTTTAATAATTATATTAAATATAAATATAAATATAAATATAAATATAAATAAATATATAAATATAAATATAACGTTACTCACTCGTCCCTGCCGCGATCCTCGAGGCTGATAAACTTCTGCAGAACCGAGCAGTTCTTCGAGCTCAGGGCCAGGCTGCTCTTTGCAGAGCTCAGCGCTGGGAAAATCTATCCTGGTGGCATATTTATTATATATTATTTATTTATTTTATTTATTTCCTCCTGTCTGTTTAAACCCAAAAACCTCAGCTGCATTCCCTCACTGGGTAAATAAACTTTGGGGTTTAACCCCCCGTATCACCTCCTCCCCTAGAAGCAGAGATGAAATTTATTTTTTTATCTTTAAATATAAATATAAATAAAATATAAATATAAATACAAATATAAATACAAAATAACTCTATATATAAATTATTTTTATAATGATATTAAATATAAATATATAAATATAAATATAAATATAAATATAAATATAAATATAAAAATATAAATACATACATATACATATACATATACATATGCATAATAATAAATAATAAGTAATAAATAGTGAATAACAATAAGTAATACTATATAATCTACATACATAATATATACTACATATTATATAATAATAACATATAATGTATATCATTACTATATAATGTATAACATAAACTATATTTTAAAATATCTTTATATTTTATTTTATTTTTCTAATTTTTTTTAATATTTTAATCTATCTATCTATCTATCTATGAAACATTCCTCTTGTAAAAACACAACTAGAAAGCCTGAGTGAAAATAAACCACTTCCAGTCACTTCCAGTGTGTTCTCAGTGGGATCTGGATAAATTCTGGGCTCTCTTTGGCCTCCATCCTCATTTGTTTAAATTTAAATTGTGACTCAGCTGGCTTTTCAGGATTATCTCAGAACAACAGGGTTGTTTTTTGGTTTTGTAACACAGAAATCCAGCCCCAAGTGCCAGAAGTCCTGTGCCCTTCTGATTCCCCCAAAAAACCAACACTGTGGTCGTGATTCCCAGAAAGAATAAAGAAGAGCAATAAAAAGCAGGGGAAAAAAACCAAGGAAAGAGGGAAATAAGGAAAATCAAAGGAGAATGTGCCACTTTCACAGCCCAGATTGATGTGGTTGTTGCTCTGGAGGTGAAAATGACCCCAGGGTGTCTTTGGGTTTTTGTGGGGGGCTCAAGATGAGCCGCGCTTTTCGGGGCCCTGAGTCCTCTGGGAGTTCATTGTGGGCAATTCCTGCAAAAGCCACCCCAGGTGCCTTGGCTTTGTCCCAAAAAGTCGTGCCCAGCCTTTCCCCAGAAGTCTAAAAAAAAAGATTTCAGCGTTTATACAGCTCCTCCTCACGTGGTTGTGAACCGAGGGCTGTGCAAATAAAAATCTCCTGCGGCAGAGCCAAAACCTGCCCCGAGATACCTGGAGAGTGGGAAAAGATAACAGCTTGGTAAAAGCCACTGCATTTTTCTCCAAGTGTGAGAGAGAAGAGAGAGGGATTGCTTGGGAAGGAAAACAGAGTTGGACTGAAGTGATTAAAAGATTAAAAATATGGAAATTTCTTATTGTGCCTTATGTGCTTTTAAAAATCTTACGGCCTCTGTTTTGAGTATAAATTAAATATAAGTTAAATATAACCTTTCTCTCACTCTGCCTCTGTGTTTTCTGTGCAATAGCAGTGCTCCTGAGCATGTTTATGTGGTAAAAAAAGGCATTTTTATTCCACTTTCAGTGGACTAGAATGTAAAAAGCATTCACCATTATTTTGACATTGAAAAACTTAATTCTTGAAATATGGCAGTTATCTTTCTGTGCCACCTGGGAGTGCTCTGAGGGCAGGTGCCTGAAATGCTCCAATTAATCATTAATTGCAGTCAACATATTCCACTTCTGTGGCTCCTTTTGCTGGGAAGCTCCTATGAAATTTTGCAGAGAAACAGGACGAAAATTTGGCTAATCTGACTTGCTAGCCATGGGTCTCACTGATAAATCAGTACCTGATGCCATGGAATTAAAATAAATAATTTCAAAGCGGAAGAAAAATAGATAAAAATAGCTAAAAATGGCTGAAATTAGCTAAAAAATAACTTAAAAGTAGCTAAAAATAGCTAAAACCCAGCTAAAAATAACATGAATCTTGTGTAAAAGAGGCTGAAAACACCACTGATTAATTCAGCAAAGGGAAAAGCAATAGAATTCCAAACTAAAATAACAAATTATATGAGTTTAAGATCTCTGTGTGTGCATCAGGGATGATTTCCCAAGTTCCAGAACTGCTTTTGCTTTGCTTTTTTTCAGGGGCTGCTTGACATTCCTGTGCTCAGTAATACACTGAATTTAGATGCCATTTAACCAATGGCTGCTCATTTCCCCTATTCCTTTGAAAACCCAGCAGAAAATCTGAATTTTTCAGCATTCCCCTCTTTTTTCCTGCCCCTTTTCCAGACTGAAAAGCCAAGGTAGGTGATTAATAAATCAGCCAAGCCCGGGAGGGTGACTCAGGCATTAATTCCTGGGGCTGATTCATTTTATGGGGCTGTAAAATGCCCAGCCCTGCCAGGAAAATGCCAGCCTGGCAGCTGGGGAGCAGTTCTGGGGAAAAGGGAAATCCTGAATGTGCTCATCACAGAAACCACCGGCCTGGGACTCCCATTTTATCACAAGGCACTTATTCCCTTATAAATATTTATTTTATTTCTTTTTTTAAAATTCATTTTTAAATTTTTATTTATTTCTTTGTTCTGGCCCCATGGCCAAGAGCTGATAAATGACTCCGAGACCCTTCCCCGGTGGAGGAGAGCTGCTAATTCCTCCGGGATTCTCTGCCTGTGGAACTCAAGCCCTCAGGGAAGATCTGGGGTCATTTCCACATTGCGTTTCCAAAAGGTGAACTCTGCCAGACGCAGGCAGGGAGGTTGGCCCGACCTCGCCTTCAGTGGATAAAAAACATAACTAAGGAGAGCAGTAAGTAAGTAACTAAGTAAGTAACTAACTAAGTAACTAACTGACTAAGTAAGTAACTAACTAACTGACTAAGTAACTAACTGACTAACTGACTAAGTAACTAACTAAGTAACTGACTAAGTGACTAATTAACTAACTAAGTAACTAACTAACAAAAGTAATTTTAAAATAAAAAGAAAATAACTATTTTTATAATTTTATATATTTTAATTTTTAATATAATATATATTAATATATTAATATAATATATATTTTTAATATATATTATTTTATAAATTTTATTTTATAATAAAAATACAATAAAATAAAAACAAAATATTTTTTAAAAATTAAATAAAATAAAAAATAATTTAAAAAGAAAAATTAAATTGATAACTAAAATATAATAATAAAAATAAAAATAGAAATAAAAATAGAAATAAAAAATAATAATAATGATAATGGTGATATTAATAATAATAATAATAATAATAATAATAATAATAATAATAATAATAATAATAATAATAATAATAATAATAATAATAATAATAATAATAATAATAATAATAATAATAATAATAATAATAATAATAATAATAATAATAATAATAATAATAATAATAATAATAATAATAATAATAATAATAATAATAATAATAATAATAATAATAATAATAATAATAATAATAATATAAGAAATTCCAGCATCAGAACCTCTGGACTCGCTGAGGAATATTCCCAGCAGCTGGGTGAGATCCAAAGGAGCAGAATTTGCCCCGAGGCAAAGCAAAGCCCTGCAGGGCCAGGGGAGAGGCAGCAGCTCCAGGCTCTGCCCAGGATTCCTCCCAAGGGGCAACTCCAGGCACGCTCAGGGAATGCAAACCCAAGCAAGGAGCAGAGTTTGGGCTCCTCCAGCTGCGATTTACAGCACGGGAAATTCGGGTGGAAGCAAATCCTGCTGTAAAACTCAAGTTTCAGCGCTTGCACAGCCTTTGGCTGCGGAGTCCAGGCTTTTCTGTGTGTGAAAATCCTTCACTGAAACCTCAGAGGTTTGTCCAAGGAACACCAGGTTCTGACAATTTCTGCACATTCCCGCTTTAATCGCGCTCCTAACTTTGGCAAACAAATAAATATTTCCTCTCCTTGAAAACCCCTCTCTTCTGTTTTTCTTCCCAGACTGCCGCTCAAAATAAATCAAAATATGCAAACCCCTCATTTGTTGTGTCCCTAGAAAGCCCACCCAGCTGCAGGTCCTTGAACAAGCAGCCGTGTGAAGGAATTAAAGAAAAATGTGCATTTATCATGAGCAGACGGGAAAATTCACCCAGAAAGGCTCTGGATTATTTGATTATAAATTCCTCCACGAGAAAAATGAACCCTCTGCTGGATGTGGGGCATCTCCAGTGTGGAACAGGCAGGCAGGGCTTGGATTTCTGCTCTGGATGAACAGGGGGAGGTCCCAGAAATAAAAAAAAATAAATGTGGCATCAATTCCCTCTTCCCCATCCTGCAGGGAGCCAGGCTGCCCTCTGCTGTGGGAATAACTCCGAGCTGAAGGAGCCCTGCCTGGCTTTGTCAACTCCAAAACCCCCAGAAATCCTCCCAAACCAGGTCCCTGACTTGCACTGCGGGTGTTGAAAACCACAGGGGGCAACCCAGTGGTGGATAATTAATTTTTCATAGAGAATTCCAAAAATACGCCGATTTCTCAACAGATATTTTTTGCTTTAGGCTGCAGAGTTTAGGAGGAGCATATCCCAAAATCATAGCTGATCCCACACTAACTGCTGATCCCTGGTGGTAAAGGAGGATTTGGGGACTGGGGTAAATAAGGAAAATGAGGTTAATGGGGGAAATGAGGATTTGTGGATTGAGGTAAATGGGGGAAATGGGGGAAATGAAGATTTGTGGACGAGGTAAATGGGGTAAATGGTAAATGGGGTAAATGAGGATTTGTAGACTGAGGTAAATTGGAAATGGGGTAAATGGGGACAATGGGGGAATTAATAAATGGGGAAAATGGGGTAATGGGGTAAATGGGGACAATGGGGGAAATAATAAATGGGGAAAATGGGGTAAATGGGGTAAATGAGGATTTGTGGACTGAGGTAAGTGAAGTAAATGTGGTAAATGATCATTTTCCAACCCCAGTCTTGCCCTAGGGACCCTGAAACTCCAGCTGGCCCAGGAGCAAACTCCAGAATCCCAAACCAGCCCTTCCCTGGCCTTATTCCACAGGAATATTCCTGGGCAGGGCAGGGACCAGCTCTGCTCTGTGGCCTGTGGGGCTCAGATAACTCCCATAAATATTTCACACCAATCTTTTCACTCTCCCTGCCATGAAATATTCAGCAGGAAAGGAAAGCTCTCCTCACTCCTCTGTTCTCACCCACTCAAGCTGCTCAGGGCAGTAAATCCATGGCCCTTTTCCTCTTCTTTTTCTCTCTCTTTCCAGCCTTGCCTGGAGTCAGGGGGGAAACACAGCCTCAAAACGATGAGGAGTGCCCAGGTGGGGTTCAGTGCAGAAGAGGAGAGCAGAGCCTGCCCGCCTGCCCAGCAGGTACCTGGGGATCATTTGTCTGATTGTTTGTTTCTCAGTCACATATTCCGCAATAAAAATGTAATCAGGCTGAATTTTGCTGCTGTAATTCTCAGATAATTGACCGGGCTTGATGAAATTCATGTGGTAACAGGTAAAAAAGCTTGGAGAACAAATGCAGGGCACTGGATTTTATTGTCATAAAATATTTTCAGAAAATGTTGTCTAAAAATATTGTCATTGTCTGTCACATCTCAGAAGAGTTCCTTTCTCCTTTGTCTAATTGAATATATTAAAATGTTCAATATGTTTAATGATGCTTAATATATTTTTATTTTATCATTTCATTGTTTAATATGTTTAATTATATTTGATATATTTTTATTTCAATATTTTGTTGGTTAATATATTTTTATTTCAATATGTTTAACGATGTTTAATATATTTGTATTTCAACATTTCAATATTGAATGTATATGAAATATATGCCATATTGAAATATATTCAATATTCAATATATGAAATATATTCTATATACATTAATATATATGAAATACATATGAAATATATATGAAATTTCATGTATAATATTATATATTATACACTTTATATACTATATAATTAATAAATAGTATATAATTATATATTATGTAATTAATACATTTTATCTATTATACATATTTATATTATATTTGTTATATATATATATTATATCTATTTTATATATATTAAATCTATTCACCAGTACATTCTATATTTCAAACATTGAACCTAGGGAATATTTCATTTGAAGCAGGATGCATTTAACACATTTACAACACAAACACGCCGCAACATCTAAACTACAGACGCCCCCATTGCAGCTGTTTGCAGAGCTAGAGCTGACAGGAATTTTTTGCTGTTCCCAGGGTTTTTCTGCCCCGGAGGGAACGGCAGCTCAGCAGTGCCGTGCCCGCCGGGGACGTTCCGCCCGGACGGGGCGGCGGTGCCAGCCCGCGGCTGCCAGCCCTGCCCCGCGGGCTCCTTCAACCCCCGGCCCGGCCAGAGCTCCTGCTTGTCCTGCGGCTCCAGGGCGGCTCAGCCCGCCGAGGGACAGCGCACCTGTGTGTGCCCGGGGCCAGGACAGCTGTTCCAGGTGTGTGCCGGGGCCAGGACAGCTGTTCCAGGTGTGTGAGAGCAGCTCTGTGTGTGCCCGGGGTCAGGACAGCTGTTCCAGGTGTGTGCTGGGGCCAGGACAGGTTCCAGGTGTGTGAGAGCAGCTCTGTGTGTGCCCGGGGCCAGGACAGCTGTTCCAGGTGTGTGAGAGCACCTGTGTGTGCCCATGCCAGGACAGCTGTTCCAGGTGTGTGCCGGGGGCCAGGACAGGTGTTCCAGGTGTGTGCCCGGGGCCAGGACAGGTGTTCCAGGTGTGTGAAAGTACCTGTGTGTGCCCGGGGCCAGGACAGCTGTTCCAGGTGTGCGCCCAGGCCAGGACAGGTGTTTCAGCTGTGTGCCCAGGTCAGGACAGCTGTTCCAGGCGTGTGCCGGGGCCAGGACAGGGGTTCCAGGGGTGTGAGAGCACCTGGGTGTGCCCATGCCAGGCCAGCTGTTCCAGGTGTGTGCCGGGGCCAGGAGAGGTGTTCCAGGTGTGTGAGAGCACCTGTGTGTGTCCGGGGCCAGGACAGGTGTTCCAGGTGTGTGCCGGGGCCAGGACAGGTGTTCCAGGTGTGTGCCCAGGCCAGGACAGGTGTTCCAGCTGTGTGCCCAGGTCAGGACAGCTGTTCCAGGTGTGTGCTGGGGCCAGGACAGGTGTTCCAGGTGTGTGAGAGCAGCTGGGCAGCCTCTCTCTGAGTCACAGAATCAGAATTCACAGAATCCCAGAGTCACAGAATTCACGGAATCACAGAATTCATGGAATCACAGAGTCACAGAATCACAGAGTCACAGAATGACAGAATTCACAGAGTCACAGAGTTACATAATCACAGAATCACAAAATCACAGACTCACAAAATCACAGAATCACAGACTGACCAGATTGGAAGGGACTTTCAAGACCATCGAGTCCAACCCAGCCCCAACACCTCGCCCAACCCTGGCCCCCAGAGCCCATCCAGGCTGTGTTAAACACCCCCAGGGATGGTGACTCCGCTCAGAGAGCAAGGCACAACCTTCCCAGGTGTTGTCCTGTGATAAATTGTCCACTGTGAGAGGATCAGGGAAAAGAATGATGAAAATTCTTGTCTTCTCTTGCTGCACCTGTTGCTGCGCACACGTGGAATGTGCTATGGGGATTTGTTCATCAAAGGGTGATTTCTTAATTGGCCAATGGTGGTGTTTTAATTAAAGGACCAATGGGGTCAAACTGTATCAGACTCTGAGGGCGACAGGATTCTTAATAAGTATAGAATAATAAAAAGATTGATCAGCCTTCTGAGAATCATGTGTTCTATATAAAAGTGTCTATGTAAGTGACAACATCACTTTATATAAGGCTATAAAACTTCCATATAAAAGTGTTTATATAAGTGATAACATCACTTTATACAAGGCTATAAAACTTCTCTTAACAAATGTACCTGATATTTGCATTTTAATTGTGAGAGTCAACCATCACATTACTCATTATCACATACAGGAGAATTCCCATTGATCCACCAGCATAAATTCACTTTTTGCTCATCCTCACCTTTACTTTCTTTCTTTATCTCATTTTCAGTAGCAAAAGGGGTGGGAACACCAGATTTACAAATATTCTGAATTCCTCAGGGCGACATCAATCCTCCTCCTTCAATATGTAAGAAATACATTCAATTCCATATATTATATATATGAAATACATTCGAAATGGAATTATATCTTTCAAATATTCAAACTAAGAAATATAGGGAAATAAATATTGAAACTATGGAAGGTTTGGGGTGGCGTGCGGACACCAGGTTTACAAATATTCTGAATTTCTCGGGGTGACATCAATCCTCCTCCTTCAATATGTAAGAAATACATTCAATTCCATATATTATATATATGAAATACATTCGAAATGGAATTATATCTTTCAAATATTCAAACTAAGAAATATAGGGAAATAAATATTGAAACTATGGAAGGTTTGGGGTGGCGTGTGGACACCAGGTTTACAAATATTCTGAATTTCTCAGGGTGACATCAATGCTCCCCCGTTCCCTGGAAGGTTTGGGGTGGCGTGTGGACACCAGGTTTACAAATATTCTGAATTTCTCGGGGTGACATCAATGCTCCCCCGTTCCCTGGAAGGTTTGGGGTGGTGTGTGGACACAAACTGCAGGTCCCTAAAAAATCTGTGTTTGAATTTCCAGCCCAGTGACTCGCTCTGCACCTGCCCCCCCAGATTTAGGAGCTCTGGGAGGGATGGAAATCTCTGTGTCAGGAAAACCTACCCCGTGTGCCGGGACTCAGCCTCCCGAAACCAGGAGGGGCAGTGCCTGACCAAGAGAGGATGGGCTCGCTACTGCTCCCACAAGGTATTCAGGTTTTTTTTTAATTTTTTTTTTTTTTTGTTAAATCCCCAAACCAGGTAGAAAATACCCCAAAAAGCAAAATTCCCAGACACGGAAAGCATTATGTTTTTTAATTTTTTTTCTATTAAATGCCCTAAACCAGGCACACCAGGAGGGGCAGTGCCTGACCAAGAGAGGATGGGCTCGCTACTGCTCCCACAAGGTATTCAGGTTTTGATTTTTTTCTTTTTATAAATCCCCAAAACCAGGCAGAAAACACCCCAAAAAAGCAAATTTCCCAAGCTCTCCCTTCCAGGGCACACCCAGCGTGGCACTCCAGGGTTATTTGTGTTTTCTGAGGAGGTTTTACCTTTTTTCCAGCTTTAGGAACTCACAGCACACTAATTTTTTAAAAATTATTTTTTTTTAATCCCCAAACCAGGTAGAAAATACCCCGAAAAGCAAAATTCCCAGACACAGAAGGCATTATGTTGTCTTCTTTTTTCTGTGAAATCCCCAAACCAGGCATAAAAAACCCCAAAAAAGCAAAATTCCTTAGCGCTCCCTTCCAGGGCTCCCCAAAACAAAAAGGCGTTTTTTTTTTTTTTTTTTTTTTTTTTTTTTTTTTTTTTTTTTGTTAAATCCTCAAAACCAGGCATAAAACACCCCAAAAAAGCAAATTTCCCAAGCTCTTCCCTTCCAGGGCACACCCAGCATGGCGCCCATGGGTTATTTGTGTTTTCTGAGGAGTTTTTATCTCTTTTCCAGCTTTAGGACATTCTGGATTTTTAGGCACTGCTGTTTCCCCCCCTCTCCCCAGGTCTGTGCTGTGCCCAGGGATTTCCAAGGCTATGACAAATTCCTGGGGCTCTGCGTTTGCCGCTCGGACAGCCTGGAGAGGGTTTGCAATTCCCAGTGCAGAAAACAACAAAAATCCACCCTGCAGCTGGGCTGTGCAGGGAAAAAACCTCAGCTTTTCATCACCCACAGCAACGGGAGCAAGGTGACAAAAATTCTGATTTCCACCATCTCTCTCTTCTCTCAGGCTCTGCCTTTTTTGCTCAGAAAATCCTAGAATGGAACCAGAAAAAAAAAAACAAAAACCCAAATGTTTTTCTATCACACACCTAAAGCGCTTTTTGATTCTGTTTCAACCATGAGGGAAAAAAAAAATTAAGGTTGAAAAAGAAACTCTTCTCTCAGGCTCTGCCTTTTTTGCTCAGAAAATCCTAGAATGGAACCAGAAAAAAAAAAACAAAAAACAAACAAACATTTTTCTATCACACACCTAAATCGCTTTTTGATTCTGTTTCAACCATGAGGGAAAAAAAAAATTAAGGTTGAAAAAGAAAATTTAAAAAAAACTGAATTATTTTTCTTCCAGACTGTTGTTAAAAAAAAAAACAAAAAACAAACAAACATTTTTCTATCACACACCTAAATCGCTTTTTGATTCTGTTTCAACCATGAGAAAAAAAAAAATTTAGGTTGAAAAAGAAAAAAAATAATCTGAATTATTTTTCTTTCAGACTGTTGTTTTCTTAGAGAACTTAAGGAAAGTTCTGCCAACACCAAATTTCTCTTTGGAAGATGTTTGTGCTGCAGGACAGCGAATCCATCCGGCGCACGTCGTGGAGATGAGTGGTGAGGGAAAGGAATTATCAGGGTGTTTAATGGGGTTTGCACATGAAAAAGCCATTCTGTGGGGTTTAAAACACAAATAATGAGAAATATCCAGGTTTATTCCCGAGAAAAATGTAAGTTCAGCACTCCAGAAAAAATTTATCCTGCTCAGCCCCAGAAGAATCGTTTGAAATTTGTGTATTTCCAAAGGAAATTTGTGTATTTCCAAAGGAAATTTATGCATTTCCAATGGAAATTTGTGTATTTCCAATGGAAATTTGTGTATTTCCAATGGAAATTAGTGTATTTCGAAAGGAAATTTGTGTATTTCCAATGGAAATTAGTGTATTTCGAAAGGAAATTTGTGTATTTCCAAAGGAAATTTATGTATTTCCAAAGGAAATTTGTGTAGTTCCAAAGGAAATTTATGTATTTCCAATGGAAATTTGAGTATTTCCAAAGGAAATTTATGTATTTCCAATGGAAATTTGTGTATTTCCAATGGAAATTTCTGTATTTCAAATGGAAATTCATGTATTTTCAGTAGAACAGGTAAAATATTCAAGGGTTTCCTTCCTAAATAAACAGAGCTGGAATCCCTTCTCAGCTCCTTTACTTGCATTGATTTCAATTGAGATTTTAATGTATTTATTTTATTTTTTTAAAAAAGTATATATTTTACTAATTTCAATTTTACCAAGTAAAGTTTAAAGGAGTTAAAAAAGTTTTTTCCCTCAGAAATCCAGATCCAGGCCAAAAAGCACAGTTTGCACAGCCAGAAAATTGAACCTCAGCATCAGAAAAAAACCATTTCCCCCTGTGCAGGTTCATTGATTTCAACCAAGTTGCTGGATCCAAAAAAAAACCCTAAGGGTTTTCATTAAAAAAAAAAAAAGAACCTCAGCATCAGAAAAAAACCATTTCCCCCTGTGCAGGTTCATTGATTTCAACCAAGTTGCTGGACCCAAAAAAAAAACCTAAGGGTTTTCATTTAAAAAAAAAATCATTTTTAATTAAAATTTATTTTTCAAATGTTCAAATATTTTCCAAATGGCCCTAGAATGAGAAGAATGTGCTAAAAATGCTCCCGTATGGGTTTAGAGCTTGGGGGCTTTGCTGAGCAGATACTCTGGAGGGGAAAAGCAAAATTCAGAGCAAAATTAATTCTGAAAACCAGAAATTATTGATTTTTTTTTTTTAATCACTCCAGGGAAAGGATTTTTAGGGGTTTATAACCCTGACCCTCAATTAATTCACGACCTCGTGGTGCAGGATGAGGCTTCGGCACCTCAGGCAGCGAATCCTCCCTCGGCAGCAGCTCCAGGTGAGCTCTCCTGCAAAGCTCCTCAATTTCGGTTTAATAAAAATATTTTAAAATTAATTTCTAAATTTTGTCAGGAGCACGCAGCCCCTACCCTCAGAATTCCCTCGGAAAATGCCCAAAAAAGCAGAATTCAGTGTGTCCGTGCTGCTCCTGAGGTGCTGCTGGGGTTTTTTCTGTTCACATTCCACACTTGGGGCAGAGCTAAATTACACATAATATAATTGTAATTAAATGTAACATAAATAAAAAATAAAGTTACATGTATGCATATATATAATATATAGAAATTTCAATATTATTCAGTCATAGAAATTATATAAAAATATATATTTTAATATTATTATATGTAAAATTAAATGTATATATATTTAATGTTTAAATACTGCTTTTTAGTATATATACAATTATATATACATACATTATTTTTTATTTATTTCCAAGTATTTACAAATCTCTATTTTAAAATTTTATATATTCTATTTTTATATCTTAAAAATATTTATATATTTATGTATAATATATAAAAATTAAATATTATTGTTGTATATAAAATTAAATTTGCATATATATATGTAGGGGGTTTTAATATATGGTTATATAGCTATATATATTATTTTTCCAGGCCAGAAAAATTCATTATTTTTAACTATTTATTGTATCTATTATTTATATCTATATATTTATATATTTATATATAAATATTCACATATTTATATATTATATATCTATTTATTTCTATATTTTTATGAATGGATAAATTTTTATTCATTCATGAACCCACTTACGAATATAAAAAGGATTTCTTTGCTGAGGCTGCTCTGTGCTCCCCAGACGCCCCTGGCCCCGCGGAGTGCCGGGATCCCACCCCGAGCCCCCCGAATTCCACATCCCGGCCCCTCTTTTTGGGCATCCCCAACCCCATCACCTGCGTCAGCGGCAGCGCCACCCTCCTCTTCCTCAGCACCCCGCAGCACTTCCCCCTTTATGACGTGTGAGTACCGATTTCTATTTGATATCAATGTAGCAAAGGAGCCCGGCTCGCACAACCCCACAGCAGCCGCGAGATGCTTCAGCTGTCACCAGGGTGGGCTCTGTGGGATCTGGGAAGAGATGGATCTGGCTCCTTGTGCTCAGAAGGCTGATTAATTATCATATTATATCATATTATATTATAGCGTATTATATCATATCATATCATATCATATCATATCATATCATATTATATTATATTATACCATATTATATTATACATATTATTCCATATTATACCATATCATACTATATCATATTAATCATACCATATCATATTATACTATATTATACCATAATAAATTATACTATATTATATTATACCATATTATACCGTGTTATATTATACTACATTACATTACATTGCATTATATTATATTATATTATATTATATTATATTATATTATATTATATTATAGTATAGTATACCATATTATATTATACCATATTATTTCATATTATACCATATCATACTATATCATATTACATCATATTACATTATATTATATTATATTATATTATATTATATTATATTATATTGCATTATTTATATTATATTATATTATATCATACCATATCATATTATACTATATTATACCATATTATATTACACTATATTATATTATACCACATTATACCATGTTATATCATACTACATTACATGACATTATATTATATTATATTGTAATATATTATATTACATGATATATTATATTACATGATATATTATATTACATGATATATTATATTATATTATATTATATTATATTATATTATATTATATTATAACTATACTAAACTACAGAGAAGAGATCCATCAGAAGGCTCAGCAACAATGGATAATAAAAACTCGTGGCTGACTCAGAGCCTGGCTCAGCTGGCTGTGATCGGTCACTAGGAAAATCAATTCCCATTTCTGATAAACAATCTCCAGGAGAAGCTGCAGCTCCTCGGCTTCCCAGGAGAAAATCCTGGGCAAGGGGGTTTTCCCAGAAAACATGACGGTGACATTCCAGCACAGAACTGAAAGGAAACACGGCAGGGAACAGGAAAATTCTCATTATTAAAAATAATTCCGTGTATTTTCCACAGAGAGAGCTGTTCACAGCGTTTAAATCATCAAGAAATTCACATTTACTCATCGAAATAGGCAAAATTAAATCTCTGCTTACTGCTCCTGATGCCTTGTGATGCTGTTTCTGACCTAGAACTCTTTTTGCACAGTAAATAAAAATTCCTGCTCCTCAGGGTTAATTGCTGTATTTGTGGGGAAAAGAGGTGGATGGATCATCCCAAAACAAAGCTGGGGCAGGAAATCCCGAAATCCCCCCGATGCTCCTTAATTACTGGTGTAGTTATAGATGGAATAAACGAAATTATACATGGAATGACAAATTGAATTTATTCATGGAATGGTGAATTAAATTTATACAAGGAATTGTGAATTGAAATGATACATGGAATGGTTAATTGAATTTATACATGAATGGTGAATTAAATTTATACATGGAATTGTGAATTGAAATTATATATGGAATAACAAATTGAAATTATATATGGAATAACAAGCTGAATTTATACATGGAATTGTGAATTGAAATTATACATGAAATAACAAATTGAAATTATATATGGAATAACAAGCTGAATTTATAGATGGAATGGTGAATTGAAATTATACATGGAATAACAAATTCAATCTATACATGTAAAGGTGAATTGAATTTATACATGGAATAACAAACTGAATTTATACATGGAATGGTGAATTAAATGTATACATTTACACATGGAAAATCTATACATGTAAAGGTGAATTGAATTTATACATGGAATAACAAACTGAATTTATACATGGAATGGTGAATTAAATTTATGCATTTACACATGGAATAACAAGTTGAATTTACACATGGTGTAACAACTCTGAATTTAGAAATCTCCACCCATTTATCAGCCAAGAAGGAAAAATTATTAAAATAAAACAAGCAACTACAAGACAATTTTTTTTTTGTATTTCCCCTCCTAGAAACAACCTGTACAACACAAATGCTGAATTTGACTGGGGAGATTTCCGGAGCCTGAGGGAGGAAATGAGGGAAATTCCCAGAAATTCCCAGAAATTCCTCCTGTTCCTTTTCCAGTTCCAGGCCCCCGGCACCTACGTGCTCCAGCTGAGCAGCAACAAGCACAAGAGGATGGTTGGTACCCAGAAAATCCTGCTTTTTTATTTAGAATTTCCCCAAAATCCTTCTTTTTATTTTAAATTTCGCCAAAATCTTTCTTTTTTATTTATAATTTCCCCGAAATTATAAATTACAGTTATAGTTTATAAAATTATATATAAAATTATAATGCACGAAAAGCATTTTGAGCTCCAGGTGAAAGTTTGGAAGTGCAGGAAGATATAAAAAATAACAATGAGCATCCTTTTAGAGCACAGAAATAAATGGGAGGAATAAATAAATTCTTGCAAATTTGAGTCTGTAAGTACAAAAATGAATTTAAATAATTACAAATCTGATTTTGTGATGCCAGCGCAAACCCCTAACTGGCTTTCTGGCTTTGTACCCAGAAAATCTTAAATTTTTATTTATAGTTTGCCTCTTGGAGAAGAATTTTGTGCTCCAGGTGAAAGTTTGGGAGCTGCAAAAATAAAAATGAGCACAGAAATAAATGTAAAGTTTGCTCCTGTGAGGGGAAAATGTAATAAATGTAAGAAATAAATGTGAATTTGTTCCTGTCAGGGGAAAACGGGGCAATTCCTGCGAATTGGACAGTGCAAGAATTAAATAATTCCAAATTGAAATAATTCCAAATCTTAACTTGTTGTGGTGAAGTACCTGCAGGGGGACACAAAACCCTAACTGGCTTTCTGATTTCACACCCAGAAAATCTTAATTTTTTATTCATAATTTGCCTCTTTGAGAAGAATTTTGTGCTCCAGGTGAAAGTTTGGAAGTGACAAAAACGACGGCGAGCAGATTTTTATAGCCCAGAAATAAATGTTGGGGAGAAAAGGGGCAAAAACAACAATGAGCAGATTTTTTATAGCCAGAAATAAATGTTGGGGGGAAAAGGGGCAAAACCAACAGTGAGCAGATTTTTATAGCCAGAAATAAATACCGGGGGAAAAGGGGCAAAACCAACAGTGAGCAGATTTTTATAGCCAGAAATAAATACCGGGGGAAAAGGGGCAAAACCAACAGTGAGCAGATTTTTATAGCCAGAAATAAATACCGGGGGAAAAGGGGCAAAAAGAACAGTGAGATTTTTTATAGCCAGAAATAAATGTTCGGGGAAAAAAGGGGCAAAAACAACAGCGAGCAGGTTTTTATAGCCAGAAATAAATAACGGGGGAAAAGGGGCAAAAACAGCAGCAAGCAGATTTTTATAGCCAGAAATAAATGTTGGGGGGAAAAGGGGCAAAACCAACAGTGAGATTTTTTATAGCCAGAAATAAATGTTGGAGGGAAATGGGGCAAAAGCAACAGTGAGCAGATTTTTAAAGCACAGAAATAAATGTTGGGGGAAATGGGGCAAAAACAACAGCAAGCAGATTTTTTTATAGCCCAGCAATAAAAGTCAGGGGGAAATGGGGCAATTCCTGGAAACGGGCCAGCGTGAGTGCAGAAATGCAATAACTGCAAGCGGAAATAATTGCAAACGTGGCCTTGTCGCTGCAGTACGTGCGGCTGCTGCCGGCGGGGGCCCGGTGCCACCAGGACGGTCCCTTCCTGCCCAGCACGCCCGGCGTGGCTGTCCAGGTGGGAATTGCCAGGGACCGGGAGCTGCAGCTGGGCCCCGACCGGGCAGCGCTGGCCGCGCTGGGCTCCGCGCTGCTGCTGCTGCTGCTGGCTGGCCTGGCGACGGCAGTGAGGACGGTTAATTGGTCTGTAATTAATGCAAATGGATTGCTGGATTGTGATATATATATATATATTACATATATTACATTATATTATATTATATTATTTATTATACATGAGCGCTGCTGCTGCTGCTGGCTGGCCTGGCGACGGCAGTGAGGACGGTTAATTGGTCTGTAATTAATGCAAATGGATTGCTGGATTGTGATATATATATATATATTACATATATTACATTATATTATATTATATTATTTATTATACATGAGCGCTGCTGCTGCTGCTGGCTGGCCTGGCGACGGCAGTGAGGACGGTTAATTGGTCTGTAATTAATGCAAATGGATTGCTGGATTGTGATATATATATATATATTACATATATTACATTATATTATATTATATTATTTATTATACATGAGCGCTGCTGCTGCTGCTGGCTGGCCTGGGGATGGCAGTGAGTACGGTTAATTGGTCTGTAATTAATGCAAATGGATTACATTATTGTGATATATATATATATATATTACATATATTACATTATATTATATTATATTATATATTACATTAAACATGAGCTCCGCGCTGCTGCTGCTGCTGCTGGCTGGCCTGGGGATGGCAGTGAGTACGGTTAATTGGTCTGTAATTAATGCAAATGGAATGCTGGAGTGTGATATATATATGTATATATATTACATATATTGTATTACATTATATTATATATGATATTATATTATATTATATTAGATTAGATTAGATTAGATTATATATTATATATTATATTATGTTATATCATATTATATTATATATATTATATTATTTATATTATATTATATTACATTATATTATACATGAGCTCTGCACTGCTGCTGCTGCTGGCTGGCCTGGCTATGGCAGTGAGTGCAATTAATTTATTTGTAATTAATGCAAACATATTATTGGATTGTAATATATATATAGTACATATATTACATTATATTATATTATATTATATTATATTATATTATATTATATTATATTAATCATATTATATTATATTCTCCCCACTTTTCCCACTGCTGGCCACCTCCCTGGCACTGGCAGTGAGTAAAATTAATCCCAATTTTTAACTGAATATTTTAAGATTATACACAATGAACTCACAGTTTGTTTGTTCCTAATTTTTTAAAAAATATCATACATATTATATATGAGCTCTGCACTTCTCCTGCCGCTGGCCACCTCCCTGGCACTGGCAGTGAGTAAATTTAACCCCAATTTTTTAGAATATTTTAAGATTTTACACAATGAACTCACAACTCGTCCATCCCAAAACACTTCTGAACTCATTAGGGTTTTTTTCCCTGCAGCCTCCTGAGGTAATGACAGAAAATGCGATTTATTCACCCAGCAGATGCAAGAAATAATTTCATTTCCTTCCCTCGCTTTCAGCTGGGATCACTAATTCTGCTGGTTTAGAATAAATTATTAATTATTAATAATTAGAAACCAGGCTCTCAGGGTGATGATGGATAACGCTGGTGAGCGAAGCACATGAATGGGAGTTGTAAAACCAAAAAAAAGGGAATTGTTTTACTAACTTTGTGACCTTTACTTTGAACTTCGGTGAATTCTAGTGTGAATTTTGGTGATTTTATTTGGAATTTTGCGCATTTAATTTCGAATTTTGCTGATTTTATTTTGAATTTTGTGCATTTTATTTTGAATTTTTGATAATTTTATTTTGAATTTTCACGCATTTTATTTTGAATTTTGAGCATTTAATTTCGAATTCTGCTGATTTTATTTTTAATTTTTGCTAATTTTATTTCGAATTTTTGCTAATTTTATTTTGAATTTTTGTTAATTTTATTTTGAATTTTATGCATTTTATTTCGAATTTTGCGAATTTTATTTTGAATTTGGGTAATTTTATTTCGAATTTTTACTAATCTTATTTTGAATTTTATGCATTTTATTTCGAATTTTTGCGAATTTTATTTCGAATTTTTGTGCATTTTATTTCGAATTTTGGCTAATCTTATTTTGAATTTTTGCGAATTTTATTTTGAATTTTTGCTAATTTTATTTCGAATTTTTGCTAACCTTATTTTGAATTTTTGCTGATTTTATTTGGAATCCCGCAGCTGCCGCGCCGGGGCCGCCCCAGCCCCATCCCCGCGTTCCGGCGGCGGCAGCTCCGGCTCAGCCTGCACCGATATTCCTCCGCAATTCCAGCGGTTCTTGCCGTGGAAAAACCTCACCCCTGGCTGCGGCACCGGGCTGGGCGATTCTGCAGCGCTGCTGGGACAGGTCAGCAATAAAAAAAAACCTAAAAACCCAAAAAAATCCCAAAAAAAACCAAAAAAAACCCAAATCCTAAAGCCCAAAAATAGCCTAAAACCCCAAAAAGCCAAAAACAAAAAAAACCCTAAAAACCAAAAAAAAACAAAACCCAAAATAAAAAAACCCTAAAAACTGAAAAGTCTAAAACCCTAAAAATCCTAAAAACCCTAAAACCCAAAAAAAGCCTAAAAAAAAAAAAATTCTGAAAACCCAAAAAAAACCAAAAAACCCCTAAAAACCCTAAAACCCAAACAGCCCAAAACCCCCCCAAAAACTGAAATAGGCACTTAAGGATTTTTAATATCCCTAAAAACCAAAAAAAAACAAAACCCAAAATAAAAAAACCCTAAAAACTGAAAAGTCTAAAACCCTAAAAATCCTAAAACCCCTAAAACTCAAAAAACCCAAAACCCCCCCAAAAACTGAAATAGGCACTTAAGGATTTTTAATATCCCTAAAAACCAAAAAAAAAAACCAAAAAACCCCCAAAAACCCTAAACCCCAAAATACCCAAAACCCCCAAAAACCCCAAAAGAAAAAAACCCAAAAAACCCCAAAAACCCAAAAAATACCCCCAAAAACCCCAAAAGAAAAAAACCCAAAAAACCCCAAAAACCCAAAAAATACCCCCAAAACCCCCCAAAACCAGGGGCGTTCCACACAGCACAAACCCCAAATTCCGCCTCCAGTCTGCCTCATCCGGGGCGCGGCAACAACGCACAAACCAAACAAAGCAAATGAATTGCAATTAACAGACGTAATTAACGACAGCCCGTTCCCAGCCCCGCTCCCGAGGCGAGGCCAGCCCGAGGAGCCGCTGGACCTGGATTCTTTCAACACCGAAGTTTTCTTCGAGCTGCTGCTGAGGCACTCCCAGTCCGTCACCGCCACCCTGGGCCGCTTCAAAGAAGAGGTAAAAATTCTAATTCTCCATAAAAATATAATTACTCATTAATAATTAATTTTTTTGCTGGTGCTTTTCGCGTAGAGAAGCCTAAATCGGAGTAATTTTTTTTTTTTGTTTCATCAAGGATTGACTGAGGTAGAATCTTGATTTCGATTTTCAGCGGTTTAGGGCGTGAGAAATAAATCTGTGCTCGTTTTCTGAAAAGTGGGAAGAGGAGTTTTGAGTTGAGTTCTAAGATAAAATATTTTGATTTTCTTGGAATTTCTTCTCTTGGTACTGAACTGATAATTTTTGGAAAGCGACTTCAGCTTCCAGCTTCAACTTTTTATCCATAAAATGAAATAAAAAGCAGATTTTTTTACACTGGAGGTTAAACTGAGGAGAGATGAATAAATGACTTGATGAGTGTAATAAAAATTTTAATTTTATTTTATTTCGAATTTTGCGAATTTTATTTTGAATTTGGGTAATTTTATTTCGAATTTTTACTAATCTTATTTTGAATTTTATGCATTTTATTTCGAATTTTGCGAATTTTATTTTGAATTTGGGTAATTTTATTTCGAATTTTTACTAATCTTATTTTGAATTTTATGCATTTTATTTCGAATTTTGCGAATTTTATTTTGAATTTGGGTAATTTTATTTCGAATTTTTACTAATCTTATTTTGAATTTTATGCATTTTATTTCGAATTTTGCGAATTTTATTTTGAATTTGGGTAATTTTATTTCGAATTTTTACTAATCTTATTTTGAATTTTATGCATTTTATTTCGAATTTTGCGAATTTTATTTTGAATTTGGGTAATTTTATTTCGAATTTTTACTAATCTTATTTTGAATTTTATGCATTTTATTTCGAATTTTGCGAATTTTATTTTGAATTTGGGTAATTTTATTTCGAATTTTTACTAATCTTATTTTGAATTTTATGCATTTTATTTCGAATTTTGCGAATTTTATTTTGAATTTGGGTAATTTTATTTCGAATTTTTACTAATCTTATTTTGAATTTTATGCATTTTATTTCGAATTTTGCGAATTTTATTTTGAATTTGGGTAATTTTATTTCGAATTTTTACTAATCTTATTTTGAATTTTATGCATTTTATTTCGAATTTTGCGAATTTTATTTTGAATTTGGGTAATTTTATTTCGAATTTTTACTAATCTTATTTTGAATTTTATGCATTTTATTTCGAATTTTGCGAATTTTATTTTGAATTTGGGTAATTTTATTTCGAATTTTTACTAATCTTATTTTGAATTTTATGCATTTTATTTCGAATTTTGCGAATTTTATTTTGAATTTGGGTAATTTTATTTCGAATTTTTACTAATCTTATTTTGAATTTTATGCATTTTATTTCGAATTTTGCGAATTTTATTTTGAATTTGGGTAATTTTATTTCGAATTTTTACTAATCTTATTTTGAATTTTATGCATTTTATTTCGAATTTTGCGAATTTTATTTTGAATTTGGGTAATTTTATTTCGAATTTTTACTAATCTTATTTTGAATTTTATGCATTTTATTTCGAATTTTGCGAATTTTATTTTGAATTTGGGTAATTTTATTTCGAATTTTTACTAATCTTATTTTGAATTTTATGCATTTTATTTCGAATTTTGCGAATTTTATTTTGAATTTGGGTAATTTTATTTCGAATTTTTACTAATCTTATTTTGAATTTTATGCATTTTATTTCGAATTTTGCGAATTTTATTTTGAATTTGGGTAATTTTATTTCGAATTTTTACTAATCTTATTTTGAATTTTATGCATTTTATTTCGAATTTTTGCGAATTTTATTTCGAATTTTTGTGCATTTTATTTCGAATTTTGGCTAATCTTATTTTGAATTTTTGCGAATTTTATTTTGAATTTTTGCTAATTTTATTTCGAATTTTTGCTAATTTTATTTCGAATTTTTGCTAATTTTATTTCGAATTTTTGCTAACCTTATTTTGAATTTTTGCTGATTTTATTTGGAATCCCGCAGCTGCCGCGCCGGGGCCGCCCCAGCCCCATCCCCGCGTTCCGGCGGCGGCAGCTCCGGCTCAGCCTGCACCGATATTCCTCCGCAATTCCAGCGGTTCTTGCCCTGGAAAAACCTCACCCCTGGCTGCGGCACCGGGCTGGGCGATTCTGCAGCGCTGCTGGGACAGGTCAGCAATAAAAAAAAACCTAAAAACCCAAAAAAATCCCAAAAAAAACCAAAAAAAACCCAAATCCTAAAGCCCAAAAATAGCCTAAAACCCCAAAAAGCCAAAAACCAAAAAAACCCTAAAAACCAAAAAAAAACAAAACCCAAAATAAAAAAACCCTAAAAACTGAAAAGTCTAAAACCCTAAAAATCCTAAAAACCCTAAAACCCAAAAAAAGCCTAAAAAAAAAAAAATTCTGAAAACCCAAAAAAAACCAAAAAACCCCTAAAGACCCTAAAACTCAAAAAAACCCAAAACCCCCCCAAAAACTGAAATAGGCACTTAAGGATTTTTAATATCCCTAAAAACCCAAAAAAAAAACAAACCCAAAAAAAACCCCCAAAAACCCTAAAAACCCTAAAACTCAAAAAACCCAAAACCCCCCCAAAAACTGAAATAGGCACTTAAGGATTTTTAATATCCCTAAAAAACAAAACAAAAAAAAACCCCAAAAACCCTAAAAACCCTAAAACTCAAAAAACCCAAAACCCCCCCAAAAACTGAAATAGGCACTTAAGGATTTTTAATATCCCTAAAAACCAAAAAAAAAAACCAAAAAACCCCCAAAAACCCTAAACCCCAAAATACCCAAAACCCCCAAAAACCCCAAAAGAAAAAAACCCAAAAAACCCCAAAAACCCAAAAAATACCCCCAAAAACCCCAAAAGAAAAAAACCCAAAAAACCCCAAAAACCCAAAAAATACCCCCAAAAACCCCAAAAGAAAAAAACCCAAAAAACCCCAAAACCCCAAAAAAATACCCCCAAAAACCCCCAAAACCAGGGGCGTTCCACACAGCACAAACCCCAAATTCCGCCTCCAGTCTGCCTCATCCGGGGCGCGGCAACAACGCACAAACCAAACAAAGCAAATGAATTGCAATTAACAGACGTAATTAACGACAGCCCGTTCCCAGCCCCGCTCCCGAGGCGAGGCCAGCCCGAGGAGCCGCTGGACCTGGATTCTTTCAACACCGAAGTTTTCTTCGAGCTGCTGCTGAGGCACTCCCAGTCCGTCACCGCCACCCTGGGCCGCTTCAAAGAAGAGGTAAAAATTCTAATTCTCCATAAAAATATAATTACTCATTAATAATTAATTTTTTTGCTGCTGCTTTTCGCGTAGAGAAGCCTAAATCTGAGTAATTTTTTTTTTCATCAAGGATTGACTGAGGTAGAATCTTGATTTCGATTTTCAGCGGTTTAGGGCGTGAGAAATAAATCTGTGCTCGTTTTCTGAAAAGTGGGAAGAGGAGTTTTGAGTTGAGTTCTAAGATAAAATATTTTGATTTTCTTGGAATTTTTTTCTCTTGGTACTGAACTGATAATTTTTGGAAAGCGACTTCAGCTTCCAGCTTCAACTTTTTATCCATAAAATGAAATAAAAAGCAGATTTTTTTACACTGGAGGTTAAACTGAGGAGAGATGAATAAATGACTTGATGAGTGTAATAAAAATTTTAATTTTTTATAGTAAATATATTCATTTTGCTGCCGAAATCAATAGGAAAACATTTCACAGCCCAAATCTGAGCCCACCTGTGGCACTCTGGGAGCTCCAGGTGAGGTTTTAAAGACAGCAGAGGGAGCTGGATCACAGACAAATAATAAATAAATATTAATTTAATGATTAATAATAAATAACGTGGGGAAAAATCATCATTCCCCAGTCTGAGCCTAACTGCCATCAATGTGCTTGCACCAAAAATTGCCCCAGTTTGGGCTTTAGCACAAAAAGGGAAATTCCACCAAATTATCCCTTCACTCCTAAAATCAGCTTTTTATTTTATTTTATTTTTATAAATTTTTATTTCTTTTCTCTTTGTTTTGTACTTCAGGTGAAAGTTCTGTATCACAGGGTGATGGATGAAATCTCCCTGCTGAAAAAGCTTTGGCTGAAGGCTCTGAGCACCCCAGGAAAGGGGGAGGAAGAGGAGGAGGAGGAGGAAGAGAGAACAGGGGGAAAAGAGCAGGTAGAGCTCAGCTCAGCAGGAGTTATAAATGGAATAAATGAAATAAAAGATGGAATAAATGGAATAACAAATTGAATTCATACATAGAATGGGGAATTGAAATTACACATGGAAAACCAAGTTGAATTTATACACGGAATGGGGAATTGAATTTATACATGGAAAAAAATTTGAATTCACACATGGAATAACAAATTCAATTTATTCTGGAATGGTGAATTGGAATTAATACATGGAATTGTGAATTGAAATTACATATGGAATAACAAATTAAATATAGACATGGAATGGTGAATTGAAATTATACATGGAATAAAAATTTGAATTCACACATGGAATAACAGATTCAATTTATTCATGGAATGGTGAATTGAAATTATACCTGGAATAACAAATTAAATATATACATGGAATGGTGAATTGAAATTACACATGGAATAACAAATTAAATATAGACATGGAATAGGGAATTGAAATTATACATGGAATAACAAGTTGATTTCACACATGGAATAACAAATCACATTTATCCATGGAACGGTGAATTGAATTTATACACGGAATAAGAAATTGAATTCTCTTCTAGAAATTTGAGGCACAACCACGTAAAATGTCACTTTCAGCACAGCAGATGTTTAATATTTTATAGGCAGCAAAACAATTTGTCCATAAACAAGAGGTGACACCCAAAAACTGCAGGGGATCAGAGCAAAATAACAAAATACTTACTCAAGAAAGACACTACATATAAGTCAATATTCAGATTATATTTGCAATATTTCTATTAATTTGGAGGGTGTGAAAAGCACAGAGTTTGGGACAATAACCTCAGGAAAAAGTTTTTAAATTGCTGCAGCATTCCTTGGCCTTGGGACAATCTGTTATTAATCCATAATTTAATTTTTACAAGAAAAGGCCGGGGATGCCAGGAGGTTTGGTTTTATAAAATCCTATTTTTGATGGGTGTCAGAGGCTGTGTGCTGTTCCAGGTGCCTTCCCCTGGGTCCCCACGGGGCTTTGGGAGCTCCCAGAGCCCCAGGATTTACGGCAGCAGTGAAATGCCAAGTGATCCACGGGAGTTCATCCCCCAAAAACTGATCCCACTGCTCCAGTCCGTGCTCCAGATGCTGGAGGAAAACAGAAAAAGCAATTTATCACCAGGTAAGGGAGGGAGAAAAGCCCTGCCACTCCCCCTTATTTTATTCTAATATTATTTCAGCTTTAAATCCACAAGATTCTCCTGCAAATCAGACTTTTTTGTCCTTTTTTGTCAAAGATCTCCTTGGGCTTAATGAGCAAATTAAATTGGTGAAATCACCTGTAGGACTCAGTGTTCCCCGCCAGGCCTCAAAGTTAAGGTAAATTTTGAAGAAATCATTCTTTTTCTTGCAGAAAACCTATTTCCCTCCTGTTTTCTTGCCCAGGCTACTCCTCGAGGAGCACTTTAAAAGCCTCTGCTGCTCGCACAGAGGGGTTAAAAAGTGGAGAAAATGGGAAAACCACTCCAGCTCCCTCAGCATCCCCCGCCCTGCTCCCCTCACCTGCAGCGAGGATCACCCACCTGCAGCAGGAAACGCAGACAAGGTGACAAATCCGTGTTATTCCCTCATTTCTGCTCACAAAAATGCATTTTTTTTGCAAGTTTTTCCCCTCAGGAAGTTTACCTTTGGGGGATTGTGGCTGAGGAGGAGATCCCCGATCCTGTGTGGGCGAGGGCAGAGATTTTTGGGAAGCAGAGGTGCCGGCTGTGCTTTCCAGGCTCTTTGTGCACATCTGCACAGCTGTTTGCAGGTGCCCTGTGCACATCTGGCTGCAGCTTCCTCCGGCAGGAGCACAGCTGGAACTTTATCTTCTCCCGTGCAGATAAACTTTTAATATTGCTATTTCTCCCCTCCTAATTTCAACTTTTTCCTGGTTTTTTTTTTTAGCCCCAAGGAGCAAACCGTGAATTCCCTGCGAGGAGCACTTTAAAAGCCTCTGCTGCTCGCACAGAGGGGTTAAAAAGTGGAGAAAATGGGAAAACCACTCCAGCTCCCTCAGCATCCCCCGCCCTGCTCCCCTCACCTGCAGCGAGGATCACCCACCTGCAGCAGGAAACGCAGACAAGGTGACAAATCCGTGTTATTCCCTCATTTCTGCTCACAAAAATGCATTTTTTTTGCAAGTTTTTCCCCTCAGGAAGTTTACCTTTGGGGGATTGTGGCTGAGGAGGAGATCCCCGATCCTGTGTGGGCGAGGGCAGAGATTTTTGGGAAGCAGAGGTGCCGGCTGTGCTTTCCAGGCTCTTTGTGCACATCTGCACAGCTGTTTGCAGGTGCCCTGTGCACATCTGGCTGCAGCTTCCTCCGGCAGGAGCACAGCTGGAACTTTATCTTCTCCCGTGCAGATAAACTTTTAATATTGCCATTTCTCCCCTCCTAATTTCAACTTTTCCCTGGTTTTTTTTTTTTTAGCCCCAAGGAGCAAACCGTGAATTCCCTGTCCCCCTCAGAGCTGGAGGATCGAGTGGATGCTTTGACTGAGGAGCTGCTGCAGATTGCAGAGGATGAAGAGCAGTTCTTCAGCAGCAAAGGCAACGAAGATCTGCTCTCTTATTACCTTGAAATAACCAGCTTGGAGAAGGAGAGTTTGCTGAAACAAATCGATGCTTTGGAAGAGGAAATAGCCCAGGGCAGAAAGTTGTGATGCTCAGAACTCCGTGGTTGCTTCCTGCTCCTCTGCATTGGGCATTAGGCTCCAGCCCAAAGGAAATCTCTATTTCTGCCTCAATTCCAGTGTTTCTCCTCTCCATCCCAAAGCAAATCTCTATTTCTGATTTAATTCTAGTGTTTCTCCTTCCATCCCAAAGGAAATCCCTATTTCTGCCTCAGTTGCAGTGTTTCTCCTCTCCATCCCAAAGCAAATCTCTATTTCTGCCTCAATTCCAGTTTCCCCTCTCCATCCCAAAGCAAATCTCTATTTCTGCTTCAATTCCAGTGTTTCTCCTCTCCATCCCAAAGCAAATCTCTATTTCTGCCTCAATTCCAGTATTTCTCCTCTCCATCCCAAAGCAAATCTCTATTTCTGCCTCAATTCCAGTATTTCTCCTCTCCATCCCTAAGCAAATCTCTATTTCTGATTTAATTCCAGTATTTTTCCTCTCCATCCCAAAGCAAATCTCTATTTCTGCCTCAATTCCAGTGTTTCTCCTCTCCATCCCAAAGCAAATCTCTATTTCTGCCTCAATTCCAGTTTCTCCTCTCCATCCCAAAGCAAATCTCTATTTCTGCCTCAGTTCCAGTGTTTCTCCCCTCCATCCCAAAGGCTCATTAAATCAGGAGGGAGAGCAGTGCAGGGATGGAAGTGACAAGATTTTGGCTGCAGGAAATGACATTTCTGGCCACATCCAAGCGCTGAGAAGAAATATAGCTGCAAAAATCCCAGAGTCAGGGTTTCCAGGAACAGCAGCAAAATATAGAACCACTCAAGTCCCAGTGTGAAATAAATTATTCTTTAAACTAATGCATCACTCCACGAGGTGTTCTGAGGCCTCTGCAGCTGAGAGCTGCAGATTTCTGATTTTATGACACAGCAAAAACTGCAGATACGGTTACTTGGGTTAATTATTTCTGTTTAATTACACTTAAAGTGCAAGAAATATTCTTTTCCACCACTGAAGCGACTTCTGAAGTCGCCTTGTTTCAGCTCTGTGCTCCCACCCAGCCAGGAATGCACTGCCCAGGACCATTCCTGCTCTTAAACCTGGGGAGTGAGTCTGTCCTCTTCCCAAATTCCAGAGCCAAACCCCAAAACATGAAACATTCAGTATTTCCCAATCAGTGAAACATCAGCCCAGCCTCCAGGGTAGATAAAAAACAAGTGAGGGAAGAGCAAAATCACTCAAAACTCTTTTTTTTTTCCCCCCCCCCCCATCAATACAAAACTCATGGGGGCACAGCAGAATTTAAATATTTTTGTGAGTCACTAAATACCCCAGACACTTCTGCTGGTGACATTTAGGTCTTGGCTTCTGACACCTTTGCCAGAAGGAAGCAAAGTGTTTTTCAAAGCAGCTTGGGGGTGTTTTATCTTCCTTCACCTGCTGGTGCTTGCACCAAAAAATCTCCTGAACACCCTTCAAGGCACCACCAGCAGCTGGCTTTGATAAAAAAACATCAGCAGATTTATTGATTTATGCATTTCCTTTTTAACTCACAAGCAGAGCCTCACATTACATCTTCAGTCTTATGTTAACATCAATTAAAAACATTTAAAATCCAGGAAGAAGAAGAAAAAAACAAACAAAAATCCCCCAAAATATGGATAAATAGAGTCAGAGACAGGGATTCCACAGGAAGTGCTGTTTTTATGAGGTTTTGCAGTGCCAGCCTTCACCCCCTCATAACAGCAGGGCTCCACAAGCCCCGAGGAGCCTCGGCTCTACCTCTTGGTGTTGATCCAGTGGTACCTGTCCACACGTGGGCCAGCGAAGGTGGCCGTGGGTCTGTAGGTCCTGTAGCCCCTGTGCTGGCCAAAGTGGGAGCCCTCGGCCGCGGGGGGCTTCCTGTGCAGGTACTGCCACCAGGGCTGGGGGGGAGCCTTGCAGAAGTCACCAAACTCAGCAGCAAAAAAGGGGGGAAAAAATGTTAAAATGTGCTGGGGGAGGTGGGGGAGCAGTCAGGCCACCCCAGTCCCACCCCAGTCCTTCCAGCTGCCTCCTCCCAAAGCTCATCCCACCCACAGCACCACCGAGGCTGGGAAAAGCCTCCAAGGACAAGCCCTGAGCAGTGTCCCCAAGGGCCACAACTTGGAAACCCTCCCCAGGGATGGTGGATCCATCAGGGCTGGTCAGCACCCCGTGGAAACAACTCAATTCTTCATGGAAACAATTCTTCAAATAGTTCTTACACTGCTCTTAAAACACATGGAGTGATGTAAAGAGAATTAGCAAGAAACAGGGCCACAGCTCCTAAACTTTGTTTCACAAAGCACGGACAAGTTTGACATCTAAAACCAGGCTGTGCACAATTTTTTGGGACAGTGACACCACCTGCCAGGGCTGGAAAACCCTTCCAGGGGACAAATTAAATCTGAACTTCCCTTGGAGCAGCTCAGGGCTGTTTCCTCCTATCCTGACCCTGGGAGAGGAGCCTGACCCCACCTGCCAGGGCTGGAAAACCCTTCCAGGGGACAAATTAAATCTGAACTTTCCTTGAAGCAGCCCAGGGCTGTTTCCTCCTATCCTGTCACTGAGAGAAGAGCCTGACCCCCCCTTGCCATCACCTCTCTGGAGGGATTTTAGGATGAGGAGTCCCCAGGAGCCCCAGCTCACCTGGTAGATGCTGTTGGGGTTGCTGACGGTGGGGATGGCTCTGGGCTCCTTGCTGAAGGTCTCTTCATCCGAGGAGGTGCTGGAGTGACAGTCCAGGGCTGCCCTGCCCACGGCCAGGCTGATCTGCTGGGGCAGCTCGGGGTTCTCCTCGCCATCAAAGTATGCCACGGTGAAGGGCCGGCTCCTCTCGCCGTACCTGCAAGGGCTGCAGGTGGGTGCTGCTGCTCTGCCAGCAGCCAGCTCGCCCCACAAGGCGCCAAACCCTCAGGGGTTAATGCTGGGAGAAGCTTTGGGCTGATGGAACACCCAGCGCCTGGCATTTGTCAGCCCCCAGCTAAGTTCTCCTCGCAGCTCAGTCACACAGAACAATCCTTTTCCAGCCCCAAAATCAAGGGCGCCGCTGCAGCCTCAGCCCAAAAAGTGCAAACAGCAGAATTGTAGGAGAGCAAACTGGGAGGGTGGGACTGCAACACCTGGAGCTGGAATTGGACAATGAACCCAACGTGGAAATGGAGCAAAACTGATAAAAATGTGAAAACTCATGACTTGAGTACCATCTTGGGGGGAGCCTTGGCCAGGCTCCTGTACTGCCCAAGATGCAAAAACCTTTCAATGAATCCCCACTTTATTCCTTTAGCTCTGGCCAGCCTCTGCTCCCAAAATGTCACAGTCATATTTTCTGGAAAAATCTCTTCACCCAGGATTTTTCTCCCGGGAAGCTGAGAAGCCTCAGAGAAAAGGAAAACAATTCTTAGCTCATTTGCTTCTCCTGTGTTGTGCTCATGTGGAATGTGTTTGGAGATTGTTCACCCACAGGTGGTTGTTTTATTGGGTTTTTGCTGTGAGTTATTTTGACTTATTGGCCAATCAGGGTCGAGCTGTGTCAGGACTCTGGAGGGAGTAACAAGTTTTCATTATTATCTCTTTACCCTTCTGTCTGTAGCCTTTCTGTATCCCTTAGTACAGTAGAGTATTTAATAGAATTTAAGACATAATATATATTTACATATTATATATATAATATAATAGATAAATATATATTAAAAGTATATATTCAAAATCTATGTATTCAATATATAATTATATATAAACATATATAAATTATATATTAAGTTATATATTAAATTATATAATAAATGATAAATTACATAAAAATGATATAATACATTAAATTACATAAAAAATGATATAACACATGAAATTATATAATAATAATTTAATGTATTATATCATTTATTATGTAATTTAATGTATTATATAATTTATTATAATGATATAATACATTAAATTATATAATCAATTATATAATACATTCAATTATATAATCAATTATATAACACAATCAATTATATATTAAAACATACAATTCATTATGTCAGGTAACAACGTGTTAAACCACGCGTTAAACCACGCGTTAAACCACGCGTTAAACCACGCGTTAAACCACGCAACATATTAAATTAAATAGTGACATGCATACTCTATTAAATTATATCACATATATTTAATATCTAACACATCATTTAACACGATATGGTCCCAAATGAATAAATTAGCCTCCTGAGCACGCGGCGTCAGACCCGGCACTCCTCCTCCCCACGCCCAGCGCCAGGCCAGGCGGAGCTCACCTGCAGCACACCTGGAAGGGATCCACCCACAGCGTCATCTCCTCGGGCAGGCCCAGCAGCTGGAAGTCCACGTCGCTCTCCGCGCAAGCCCGCTCCAGCAGCGGATCCCGAGCCTGGTGCTTGTTGATCCTGATGCACCTGGGGACGGCAGGGCGCGCCCAAAATCTCCGGTTGTTGTCGCTTTTGGGCTGTTGATGCTCTCCCTTAGAGCCCCAAGCAGAAATTCAGCCTCACAAGATGGTTTATCAGCTCAAACAGGAGCTGGCTTTTAGCTCTCATCAATAGCTGATGAGGCAAGTCGCTGATTTAGTGTTTGAAATAAAACCACCCCAAAAGTCGCTTTGAGACAGCTTGAATTCTGCATCCTGGGAGCCAGGGGCTATTTGAAACACTGGTCTTAAGATTTCCACCTCAGCTATCTAATAACATATTTACAAGTTAAAAATAATTTTTTTTAAAAAATCCACCTCAGTTCTCTAATCCCACATTGACAGGTAAATAAAGATTTCCACCTCAATTCCCTAACCACACATCTGCAGGCAAAATAAAAAGATTTCCACCTCTGTATTCTAATCCCATGTTTACAGGTAAAAGAAAAGAAAGAAAAATCCCACCTCAGTTCTCTAATCCCACATTTACAAATTAAAAAAAATATTTCCACCTCAGTTTTCTAATCCCACATTTACAGGTAAAAAAAAAAAAGATTTATGCCTCAGTTTTCCACCTCTAATCCCACATTTACAGGTTAATAATAAAGGATTTCTGCCTCAGTGTTCCACCTCTAATCCCACATTTACAGGTTAAAAAATATTTCCACCTCAGTTTTCTAATCCCACATTTACAGGTAAAAAAAAAAGATTTCCACCTCAGTTCTCTAACCACACATCTACAGGTAAAATAAAAAGATTTCCACCTCTGTATTCTAATCCCATGTTTACAGGTAAAAGAAAAGAAAGAAAAATCCCACCTCAGTTCTCTAATCCCACATTTACAAATTAAAAAAAATATTTCCACCTCAGTTTTCTAATCCCACATTTAGAGGTTAAAAAAAAAAAAATTCTGCCTCAGTGTTCCACCCCTAATCCCACATTTACAGGTTAAAAAATATTTCTGCCTCAGTTTTCTATCTCTAATCACACATTTACAGGTTAAAAAAAAGTTTCCACTTCAGTTCTCTAATCCCACATTTACAGGTTAAAAAAAATATTTCTGCCTCAGTTTTCCATCTCTAATCCCACATTTACAGGTTAAAAAATATTTCCACTTCAGTTTTCTAATCACACATTTACAGGTTAAAAAAAAAAGATTTCTGCCTCTGTTTTTCCACCTCTAATCCCACATTTACAGGTAAAAAAATATTTCTGCTTCAGTTTTCCATCTCTAATCACACATTTACAGGTTAAAAAAAATATTTCCACTTCAGTTTTCTAATCCTACATTTACAGGTAGAAAAAAATAATATTTCTGCCTCAGTGTTCCACCTCTAATCACACATTTACAGGTTAAAAAAAAATTTCTGCTTCACTTTTTAATTAATAATTCATCTAAAAAATATTTCCACTTCAGTTTTCTAATCACACATTTACAGGTTAAAAAAAAAATTTCTGCTTTACTTTTCCACCTCTAATCACACATTTACAGGTTAAAAAATAAACAAAATAACTTTCACCAATTAATAATTCATCTTTCAACCTTCAGGGGTATCCTGGCGGTTCGCTCTGCATTATTTATTTCACTTGAAGGCCTCCAGGAATTGTCCCTTGAGCCCTCTCACCTGAAGGCTTGGCCTCGGGAGGGGTTGTCCAGGTACCAGTGGTTTTTGTACTTCTCGAACAGCAGCGTGGTCAGCTTGGCTGCAAACTTCTCCATTTTGTGCTTGCTCAGCCTGTCCTCCCTCTTCACCAGCTTGGTGATGAAGAAAACCGTGGCAGCGATTTCATCTTTCATCTTCAGCTGGAGCAGAGAGGGAACGCCACAGCACACAAGTTTAATAACATTAAGGCACGACCAGCTTCCAAAAACTGATGCTGCAAAATCCACACAGGCCAGGACAGAAGGAGCCTGGAGAAGCCTGACTGCCAAACAGCAGATTAAATTTGGGTTGGGATATTTAATGCATTGCTAGAATGTACCTGCACTAAGCAAGTTAAGAGAGAATATTTTAAAAAAAGAGTTTAAAATATAATAGTTCTTACTTGTCACATATATCACAAGCAGCAGGCCTTACAAATAGAGAGCTTTTTATGTAAAAAAAGACCAAAAATGTCACCTTTTCACGGCACAGACACTAAAAACTCGAGATAAACTTCACCAACAGCTTAGAGAGGCACCAAGAAATCAGCTAAAACCCCCAGGGCCCTGGAGCACAGACACAGGAGCCACCCCAGCACCCAAAAACTCCTCCCTCCTTCCCCAGCAGGGCTGGCTCAGGTTTTTATGGAGCTGAGGAATGTAAGAGCCTTCAGGTGGGCAGGAGCTGCAGGTGTGTGTTGGATTAATTAACAGCCAGTTCCAAAATCTTCCCAGTCTCCTTGGTTTCTTTCCTACACCAGCTCCCTCTCTCAGGGTGATTTAACAGACTCCATGCTGAATTCTGTTCTGTCCACCAGTCTACCCCATAAATCCCTGTGGAATATTTAATATTCACCACGAGAAAACAGCACCAGGCTTATTAATTAATTACTAGAATGGTCCTGGACTGCTTCTATTTTTTCCCTTTTCCTGCTTCCTTTTTTTTTTTTTCTTTTTCTATTTTTTTTTCTATTATTTTCCATGTGAAACCCTCACATTTGGCGTTCCTTATTTAGAAAACTGCTTGATTCTGGATTTATCACATCGCTGATCTTCCTAATTCCCATTATCAGCACAGATTTATATCGTTTTTCAGGCGTTTAAAACACAGAAAATGTCTCAGTTCCTCAAATGTTTGGCACAGAGAACAGCTGATTGTTCCTTTTTTTTCCCCCCCTTTTGCTGCCTCAGGAAGTTGTGTCTGCAGAGTAAAACCCCAGGAGCTGTGGAGGCAAAAGAAAAAATGAAAGTAAAAAGAAGCTGAGTGCTCAAAAGTGGCTCCTAAGGGGGGTGGGGATGGTGCAGCCCCCCAGTTCCAGGGCTCACTCCTCAGGCTGGGGTGGTGCCAGGCAGGGGATGAGAAATTCAGAGCCTGAAGGCACAAACTGTGCCCCCAAACCACAAATTTCTGGCTGTTTCTGGATTTCCTTTCTCTCCACTGACACCGCTCCTTCCTCGCTCTTTAATTTTGCTTGCATCACACAGAAAAAAAAATTTGAAAATATTAAAAAATATTAACAATATATTTTTTTTAAATATTAAAAAAAAAAAACAAACAAACAAATAAAAAAATTAAAAAAAAAAAAAAAAAAAAAAAAAAAAAAAAAAAAAAAAAAAAAAAAAAAAAAAAAAAAAAAAAACCACAAGACCAAGGCTTTCAGAAGCAATTCTGCTTTTAAGGAATGAGTAATAAACCACAAACAGTCCCAAATTCTTGCCCTTCCTTTGTCTCACATATCCAAACACCTCCTCAGTCAGAGGGGACCTTTCCCTTTCCACAACCACCCAAAAAAACAGAAACCAGAGTCTGAGACAGAAAAGGGACTCTCAGAAAAAACTTCCTTTATTTTTTTTTTCTCCTCAGACACAGAACCCCCAATTTTGTGACCCCATTTTGTTCTCCTGGGATGATTTTGTTCCCTGAATCATTCCTTCCTTTTCCCTGGAGCACAGAGGGCAGGGCCAGCCTGCTCTGGGCTTTTTTGGGGAATGCTGGAGGACAACAGGAAACTGCTGCTGGGAAGAATTTCCACCCAGCATTCTCTGGCCTCTGTGAGTGCAGCCTGTGCAGATTCTGACTCTGTCTGCATCCAGAATTAGCTCTGGAGCATTCTTGGACAGCCAAAGTGGCTCTTGGTGCCTGAGGGCTGAGTTTTATTCTGGGGGTTAAACTTCCTTTGAAAAGGTCATTTTAACTGAGTGGGTTCCCTTGCAAACACTGCAGCCACATCAGTTTTTCTGTGTTTTTAAAACTCCATTCCATGGTGAGATGTTAAAAAAAAAAACCCTCAAAATAAAAGCTCTCAAGTGACTTTAAAGTTTTGATCACTGCAGGAGAAGCAGGTGTTACAAAAAACCCAGGGCAGCCACCACAGATCTGTGGGTTTTTAACTGAGCTGACAAAATTGGTGTCCAGGGAAATGACAAAGAGGAAGATTTGCCACTTAAAAATGATGGATGATGCGCATAATTTTAATTTTTTTTTAGCTCTTCTCAGTAAATTTAGTCCACTCCGGGTTTCCTAGACAATCCCAGACACAGAGATTGGGATTCCTCTAGGGATGATTTTGTCTTTCTGGCCAAAATCTGGGTATTAAGTCTGATTTCTTTGATTTCACATCATTTTGCCTCAGTATCAGATGGTAACCTAATAAAAGCCATGACCTCTTCCTCTCAACCTTGATTTCCTTTTATTCTTGAGCTACCCAAGCTGAAGCAGCATTCCCACTGGAAAGCAGCAGCAGCCAGGGTGGGGAGAGCACAGTTTGCTCCCCATTCCTGACCCTGCCCCATTTCAGCCCCAGGAATTCCCCAGGGACCCTCCTGCCCCAAACGTGGCTGGGGTCACACGGAGACCCAGCACGGGGCTTTGAGCATCTCCTGCTCCACCTCCTCAATTCCTGTGAGTGGGGAAATTCTGTGATAAGGGGCTGGAATCCACAAGGGACATCAGAGGGAAGCCTGGATCCTGTATTTCAGTATTTAAATTTCCCACCCTGTGATATCACACACTTCTGTTCAAACTCCACACCCACCATCCCAGTGCTGTCCATCAATTTTGGAAGCTTCTCCACGGCCTCAGGTCAAATGCAGAGTTCTTTTGAGGCTGTGGAAAGGCTTCCAAAATTATATCCTTTCAGCACAGGAAGTCTAAAATCCTCAGCAGCCAGGGTTCCACCAGGATCCCTCCTCCTCTTCCTCCCCTTCCTCCTCCTCCTCCTGTTGGGCTCCTTGTTCCCATGACCAGCACAGGAACTGCAGGTGAGCAGCAAACCAAGCCCTCACCTGAGAAACCAGCCAGGCACTGAGGGGATAAATCTTGGATGGGCAGAAGGTCAAATTCTACACGTTTAAAACAACAAACAGGGGGGAATTTGGGCAAAGTTCTCAGCAATTCACCCAGCTGGCTCTGATTGTTCAAATTGTGGGTGAAATGGGGATTCAGAGAACTTCTAACTTGGTGGTTTTGATGCCATGCAGAAGTTGAAGCATTTTTTTCCTGTTAATGTCACAGAAGGCCGAAGAGCAGAGGGTGATGGTGGCACCCCACTGCAGGACAATGTCCCTAATTAACGACTGTCTCGTTTATTAGGGACATTAATCAGGCTCCAATCCTTCCCAGAGCTGTCAGCTGTCGCTGGCTGGAAGAAAACACAGCCCTGGGTGTTTGGGTAATAACTGCTGAGGAGGAGAATGCCTGAACCAAAACTGGCACAGCCACCAAAGAGCAGCCAAAAACTGCTCCCACTGCTCCCAACTGCATCCAAACAGGAACTGCTCTCACCCCAGCAGCTTTAGCAAAACCCAAGGGACAGCCAAGAGCTCTGACTGAGAGGAGCCAGGAGATGAATGAGGAGATGTTTGTGCCTTTTGGAACGTGATGCTGTTTTAATCCTTTTTAGGAATTTTTTTTAAAAAGCCAAACCACTAAAAACCAGCGCCTGGATATCCACGGGACTGATCCAGAGCTGGCTGAAAGCAGGGAAATGTGTCCAAAGCCTTCAGTGGGACTGAAATGGGCCCCCAGCTGGGCAGGAGCATTCCCAGCCAGATTAAAGATGTGTCCCTCGGTCAGCAGGCAAGCCCGGGCTTGAGGCAGGCAGGGACAGACCCAGGGACAGTTTCTGTAGTAACTGCAGCCCAAACCAAGAGCAAACACAGCTCCCCCAAGCACGCTCTGGCAGGACCCACCCCTGCAGGGCTTTGTTTTTTTACAGTTTTCCTGTTTTAAAGGATGAAAAATGGAAATCAAGAAGTGCAGCTCCCCTCTGCAAGGCATTTGATTTTTGTGGGCGGCGGAAGGCGGGCAGTTCCTCCAGGTAAGCAGCTGCAGTTTGTGGCTATTGATATAAAAATCAGGAATGCTGAGTGATTTCCACAGGGAAAAGCATCCTCAGTGACAATCTCCTGAGGGAAAAGCAGCTTGCATTTGTTTGCTCACTGTCCTGGTCACACCCAGAAGCACCAGTTCCACGGACCACTAAATCAGAGGGCAGGAGAAACCTCATGCCTGGAGGTTATAAACTTATACACCTGTACTTAAGACAGTAAAAATAATTATTGTGGACTGCAGTGAACCAGAAGCTGATTCTGATCACCACCACAAAAAGTACTCCATATTGCTAAAATTTTATTTAAGATTTAGTGATTTAAGTAATCAAATAAACCTAAAAACCCCAGTGGGGTTGACCCAGGATATTCTAAAATCAAGCAACAAAGGAAAGACTGCAAAGCTACCTGGGTTTATTTTATGGAGTCTAAGAGCTGTTGACACAACTCTTTAAATTTTCTGGGTTTTCTTCCTGTGTGTGTGCCATGATTTTCAGAGCTGAACAGACCCCAGAGCAGTGGCTGGGCAGACCCCAAAACCAGGGGAGAGGTGCAGGAGGTGGCACAGCACAGGACACCCACCCCTCCCAGCTGCTTTGGGAATTCCTGGTGGGAATGACACCAGGCTGGAGCCCCGGGGACAGCAGCTGGGACCGCCACCAGTGCCACCAGGGCCACCAGTGCCACCAGTGCCACCAGGGCCACCAGGGCTCACCCTCCCCTGGGGCCCTTTGGGTGGGAATTCCGAGCTCTGGGCGTGTTTCCCGTGTTGACTTTGCCCATGGAAACCTCTCTTGCAACACAGCTCCCACGGCTGGGGCCACCTGAGCTGTCCCCGGGTCCCCCTGGCGGGGTGGCCATGGTGACAGCAGTACACAAAGCTCCCAGGCAGGGGCTGGCCCGGGGACACTCGGAGCCGGGAGCACCAGGGGAAAAGGTGGGAGCAACCCAGGGGAAAAGATGGGAACGTCCCTGGAGAAAGGAAGGGAACATCCCTGGAGAAAGGATGGGAACATCTCTGGAGAAAGGATGGGAAAATCTCTGGAGAAAGGATGGGAGAAACCCAGGAGAAAAGGTGGGAACACCCCCAGGGGAAAAGATGGGAACCACCCAGGGAAAAGATGGGAACAACCCAGGAGAAAAGGTGGGAACCCCCCTGGAGAAAGGATGGACACGTCCCAGGAGAAAAGATGGGAACAACTGGAGAAAGGATGGGAACAACCCTGGAGAAAGGATGGGAACATCCCTGGAGAAAGGATGGGAACCACCCAGGGAAAAGATGGGAACAACCCTGGAGAAAGGATGGGAACAACCCTGGAGAAAGGATGGAAACGTCCCAGGAGAAAAGATGGGAACATCCCAGGGAAAAGATTGGAGCATTCCAGAGGAGAAGATGGGAATATCTACAGGAAAAGATGAGAACATTCCAGGAGAAAAAAATGGGAACATCCCCAGGGAAAAGACAAGAGCAAACCCAGGGAAAAGATTGGAGCACCCCAGGAGAAAAGGTGGGAGCATCCACTGGAAAAGATGGGAACATCCCTGGAGAAAAGATGGGAACATCCCAGGAGAAAAGACGGAAACATCCCAGAGGAAAAGATGGGAACATCCCAGGAGAAAAGACGGAAACATCCCAGAGGAAAAGATGGGAACATCCCAGGAGAAAAGATGGAAACATCCCAGAGGAAAAGATGGAAACATCCCTGGAGAGAAGACGGGAACCACCCAGGAGAAAAGATGAGAGCGGAGAAAAGATGGGAACATCCCAGAGGAAAAGATGGGAACATCCCCTGAGAGAAGACGGGAACAACCCAGGAGAAAAGCTGGGAGCATCCCCAGAGGAATTCTGCCAGGGAAAGGCTCCAGGGAAAAGGAACAGGGAAGAATCCACGCATTTTTCCCTTCCCATGGAATCATTTCCATCCAAACTCTGTCCTCTTGGGGATTATTCCCAGGTAAGCTGCTCCAAGGTAAGTCCTGAATTCTTTAAGTTTTCATGGAGGTGTTGGATAATATTTTTTTTCTTGCTTCAGAGGTGATTCCATATAATCCAGTATAATCCTTGGAAGTGTTTTCTTTCATTCCAGGTCTGCATCCCGTGGCTCCAGGAGAAGTCCTTGGTTTGCAGGCAGTGTAGTTAGCTGATTGTCTCCATCAGCCCACAATCACTAACATCACTGCCATCAAAACAAGGCACAGCATTCCCTGCTCCAGGAAACTCCCAGCTCCCTTTTTCCTACTGCAAAGTCATGAATAATGGGATTTATCTGCACCTTCGTTTCCAGAGTTTTACCTGCCCACAGCAGTGTTAGTAATTTGAAGTGAAATCTTGGATTTCTTGAAGTTGGTGCTGAAATCCTCAGGAATTTTCCTGGGCCAAGAATCCTGTCTGGTTTTAAATTATTAATTTACTGTATACTTAATTTTTAACACACACAGACTGGACTATGAATTTTTTAGGTTGCATCCTTCAGCTTCTCTGCCAGATATCAACAATTTTCTTTTTTTTCTTTTTTTTTTTTTTTAATGTTTTATTAAGCAAGGTAAGTGAAGGGAGTTTTGAGCAATGCTTATACTCAAATGCAATGTGGTGCTGCATAATAATTTGTATTTTAGTGTTTAATTGCTTTGCCTTTGCACTCTTGAAATGGTCTTTGTGTTGTGTCCACTGCAGTTTTTATAAGTAAAAACCCCTAAAATGTGGAGTGGATATTAAACTGGCTGGAGGTATAATTACCACTTAGCTTAACGGAGAATTTTAATTGGAGAAAATAATGATTAATGGCAGAACCTGCTGCAGGAGGGGCTTTTGGGAAGGAAAAGCAGGGGTGAGAGGCTCTGCCATCAGCCTGGTTGCCAGGCAGTGTAGTTAGCTGATTGCCCAAAGCAACAATCACTAGCCACACAGCCAGGAAAACAGGTCTGGAACGCTGGCAGCAAAAATTTGGGAGCAGGAATCAGAGCCCCAGCAATGCTGAGGACACCAGGGAGCAGCAGCAATATTCAGGCAGTGAAATAAAACAAGAGCTGTGTTCCTTCCCACTGATCCACCTCATTTCCACTAAAAAACGTGAGGATAAAATTGATTTTTTGGGGTTTTTTTTTCTCCTGCAAATTTGCAGGTTTTGACTCCCATTCTGACTGGGCTGGTCTCAGCCTCACCGAGGCCTCTGTTCTCACAGTTCCCTCCATTTATTCTTGTGGAATAAATGGAATTAAGGCTTGTGGTGCAGCTGTCCCCATCCTTGGAGAAGCTGGGCTGCAGTGGAAAAGGCCTGAAAGAAGATGGAAACTCCTGCTGGAGCCCCAATTACTGACCTGGTTAATTAGTGTGTGTCACCATCAAGAGAACACAAATAAAGCAAACTCAGACTTTCAGCCTCTGCAATTATCTTTTTTTTATCCCTAATTTTAGTAGAGCACTCCCCATTTTTAAAGCAAATCTGGGTTTGGGAGCTGGAAGTGGACTGGAGTGGAAATAGCCTCAAAAAAAGATGGAAACTCCTACTGGAATCCCAATTACTGTTCTGGTTAATTAGTGTGCCCCACCATCAGCAGAACTCCCACAAATAAAGCAATCTCAGGCAAACCATTAAGCACAGAAATTGCATTTTCAGCCTGACTCTGCAATTACGATTTTTTTTATCCCTAATTTTAGTAGAGCATCCCCATTTTTAGTGGAGAGCTGGGTTTGGGAGCCAGGCCAGGCAGAGAATCTGCAGGAGGTGCTGAGCTCTGCAAGCCTTTCCTGCGAGTCAGCAATCCCCCCTTCCCCATCAATAATCCCACGAGGAATCCCATCCATCACCATCCATTAGTCTGCTCTGAACGCTGCCTGCAGCCAGCAGCAGCTCACTGAGGCTCCTGTTCTTTTTAATTTTTTAATTTTTTTTTTTTAATTCCTTGGAAGGTTGGACTTGATGGGTTTGGAGGGGTTTTCCAAGCAGGGATGAAAGCCAGGATTTGCAGCTTTGGGCAGCCAGAAAGATTCATTTAAAGCAGTAAATGGTTTCACACAAATATAGAACACTCTAAAAGCTTCCCATAAGTCTAAGAAAATTCAAATTAATGCAGTGGATAGAATAAGGACAATGTTCAGGTTATTGTCAGTCACGGATATTGCTTAGTGTTCAAATCCAGATTTCAGATTTGATTCAGGCATGGACAAATCCAAAGAGCAAACCTTGGAAATTGTATAAATATGGGAAAAGAATGTGGAAATTCCTCAAGCAAAGAGGATCCTGCAGGCTGGGGAACTCTGAAATTCCAGGCCAGGCACAGGAGGTAAATGAATTTAGGTGAGCTAAAAAAAGTTATTAAGGACAATTTTCTATATCAAAACCACAAGAAATAAGGCAGTGAGTCTGAATTCCTCAGTTTAATATGAAAGGAATCTTTACACCCTGGCTATTGTTTTGGGGTTTTTTTGGGTTTTTTGTTTCGTTTTTTTTTTCATTGTTGTCTCCAAGATTTTCACCCACTGAAACACAAAAACTCACTTTATAACCAAATTACCAAACTGGCTGCTCTGCTCCCTAAAAAGCTCTCAGAAACTGGATTTGAGCAATAAAGCAAGAATCCCATTTGGGGATTTTTATTACTATCAGCAGTGAAATACAGATTTACTGATTTAAAATGGTTTGGCTTGGCCTGGCCGGATGTTTATCAGGAGAATCAAATCCAGGAGTAAGAGGTCTGGATTCTATTAAGGCTTTTCTTTCCTCCTGCTGTAATTCCCAGGACACAAAGCAGAGACAAATGAGTTGAAGGTTAAGAACCAAATATCTGAATTAACACAATTTAATTCCTCAGTTGTGCAGAGTAGCGCTGAGATATTAAAGCTGATAAGTGCAGAGATTGGAGAAATAACCTGGAAAACAAGATTTCAAAAGGTACTTTCAGGAATGACGTCTTCATTTTGGACATAAAAGCCTTTTTTTTTCCTTCCTCCTTATTGAAGCTTTTCAGTTGGTTCCTATTAAGCACTTCCTCTTCTCAAAGTTTATTAAAATGCTGAACTAAGTCTGTCTGCTTGGCCCAAATTCTGGTTTTTATTTCCCTTGGTCTAAATACTCAGATTCTATTTAGGGGAAAAAGATGTCCTGGATAATAATATTATTATTATTATTATTATTATTATTATTATTATTTTCTTAATCATTATCATTATCATTTCTATTACTACAATAACTACTTTTTTATCCTGTACTTATACATATTTTTATAAGATTTAGAAATTAAAAGGCTGCTGCTGTTTTTTTAGACTTTTCTCCTTTTTTTCTGTATATTTCCCATTTTTCTTTTCTCAATAGTGGCCAAGAGAAGGAAATGGCAGCTTCACCATTTTTCAGAAGGAAGCTTCACCATTTTTTAATTTTGCTTTAATTCTGGCTGGAGTTCAGAAAGGCAGGGAACAGAGTGGTTGTGGAAGTATTTTTATTTTTCTGGAAAAGCCAGGAAACAAAGCCAGCAGCTTTCTAACCCTTCCCTCTGGAATTCCTGACTCCTGCCAGCCTGGAGCGAGCTGTTTTCATGGCATTTTAAAGGATTCTCCTCCCCTTAAAAATACCAATTTCAGAATCAGCTTCTCCCTCAGCACAATTCCCGTGCTGAGCTCCCCCTCCCGGGGCTTCCCTCAGGCACCGTGCGCTAAAAACGCCGAGATTTTGGAGGCAATCCCGGGATTTTGCACTTAAAGTGATCCTTGCGGTGATCCCTTCTGACTCAGAATAGCCAGGATATTTAGAATAGTCAAATTCTAGAATACAGATTCCAGAATAGTCAGATTCTAGCATATAGAGTCTCAGAATAGTCAGATTCTAGAATATAGAATATTGATTCTCAGAATAGTTAGATTATAGAATATAGATTCTCAGAATAGATTCTAGAATATAGATTCTCAGAGGAGTCAGATTCTAGAATAGAGAATATAGATTCCCAGAACAGTCAGATTCTAGAATATAGAATATTGATTCTCAGAATAGATTCTAGAATATAGATTCTCAGAGGAGTTAGATTTTAGAATATAGAATATAGATTCTCAGAACAGTCAGATTCTAGAATCTAGATTCTCATAATAGATTCTAGACTATAGATTCTCAGAATAGTCAGATTTTAGAATACAGAATATAGATTATCAGAACAGTTATATTCTAGAATATAAGAATATGGATTCTCAGAATAGATTCTAGATTATCAGAATAGTTAGATTCTAGAATATAGATTCTCAGAATAGTCAGATTTTGGAATATAGATTCTCAGAATGAGTTTAGAAACCCGGGATTGGGATGGATAAAACAGGTCAGTGTTTGGCTGGAGCGGCAGGAAACCATAAAGCTCATCCCGCTTCTCCCCAGCTGGGAAAGCAAAGGAAAAACCTTAAAAAAAAAAAAACAAAAAAAAAAAAAAAAAAAAAACCCAAACCAATCCGAAACGCCCAGCGCGGGGCTGGATCCGCCCGTGGGCGGCTCCTGGTGGGCAGGGGGTGGCAGGGGGATATAAACCGGGAGCGGGGGGATGCGGGCAGGGGGATGCGGGGCGCGGAGCCGGGGCAGGAGAGTGCTCAGCCCCGGGACAACGCCGGCTCCGCGGGGCCGCGGCTGAGGAGGAGGAGGGAGGAAGGAGGCGGGAAAAGGCAGGGGAGCCGCGGGGCCGCGGCTGAGGAGGAGGAGGAGGAGGAGGGAGGAAGGAGGCGGGAAGAGGCAGGGGAGGAAGGAAAGGAAAGGAGGGAGGAAGGAGGAGCTGTGGCTGTCCCGTCCCCGGCGGAGCGATGCTGGCGGCAGCAGCGCTGTGCGCGGCCGCGCTGGGCTGCGCGGCGGGGGCGCGGCTGCTCAGCGGTAAGAGGGGCTCGGCGTGGCCGGGGATCGCTGCGAGAGTGCCCGGGGACCCTCTTTACCCCGAAAAGATTCCCTCCGGCCCCGCCAGCGTCGCCCCTGTGGCTGCGGGGGTCGGGATGCGCGGGCGGCTGTCGCGACACGGGCAGGGATGCTCTGGCTTGGCGGCGGTGCGGGGGGAGGCTGGGTTCGCTCGTTCTGGAGGTTTTCTCCAACTTTCCCAGCTGATTTTCCCCGCTGCCCTGCCCTGGGGAGCTGGCTGGAGCCAGCGGCACATCCCGAGCGAGGATCAGGGGCAGCACAAGGAATCCTTTCAGCCTTGCTCAGAGCTGCGCGTTCCGGCTCCCGAACCCGGCCAGGAATCAGCTCCAGCTAATTTCCGTAGCTGAAAGTAGTGGCAAGCTGGCTGATAAGGCAGAGACTTTCTTCCTTTTTTTTTTTTCCCCTTTTTTCCCTTTTTTTTTTCTTTTTTTAATGCGGAGAAAACGTGTTTGTGGATCAGGGAAGAGCCTGAGAGCGGTTTTTGTGACGCTGTTTCTAGAGAGCTGCAGGTTTTTAATGACACTCTGCTGTCTGTGTTTTCCTTTTGCCTCTCCCAGCAGCAGTGGACATTTCCCTCAGAAGAGGTAAGGGGCTTTGCCTTTTTCTCCGGGTGTCAAATTCCCAAGAGAAGCACAGGCTATGCTAGAAATGTATTTTTAATAGTGCTGTCATAATAAAAATCCTGCTCCTATTGTAACCCCTGTGCAAAATGTTAGCAAACTCCATTTCTGGCTGTTTAACTGCTGAAAAATTCCAGTGTGAAAGGTGTTGGAACTCCCACTCCTACAGATCAACATAAAAGGATAAAGCAAAGCCAGCAATGATCCCATGGCAGGGTTTACAATGACCTGTCCTTGTATTATCTCATTTGTTCCAAGCACACCACAAGTGTTGCTGAATGTTTTCCTTCTGTAAAAAAAAAAACAAACATGTAGGTTAGCAGATTGTGCCTGCAAAGAAATATTTACTGAGCAAAACAAAACTGTTTGTTTCCACAGTCTAAATATTGGGACTGCTCTGCTGAAAAAAAACCACCCGAGTGCATCATTTTGGATGATGTGTCTTTTCACTTTGATCTTCCCTCGGAACCAAAATAATCTCTGCTGCTTGTGCATGAGACAGCCTGAAAACAGACATTGTTTACTCCCTGGGCAGGCAGAAACGCTGCAGAGCTGGAAATTGGGCTGTGGGAGCTCATCCTGTGATCCCCAGCACAGACACTGGAAATGAAAGAGTTTGAGGTTGGGTGTAAATAAGAAATTCTGTGTGGTGAGGCCCTGCTTGGCCAAAGCTGGGGATGTCCCATCCCTGGGAGTGCCCAGGGCCGGGCTGGACTGGGCTTGGAGCAGCCTGGGATGCTGGAAGGTGTCCCCATGAGATGGTTTTAAGGTCCTTTCCAACCCCAAATGTTCTGGGATTCTATGGCACTGCAATACCCATTAAACCATTGCATATAATATATATCTATATTATACCTATATTGCATAGAGATATAATATATATTATAGATACAGTATTTTATTGCATAGGTATATATTGCATGAAAGATAAATTCTTGCTATCTCTGCTTCTATAAGGAAATCTCTAATTTTGACCATTTAACTCCTTAAAAATAATCATCATTTTAAAAAGCCTCTTGGAACCCTTGCAAGAGAACTTTGCTTTTCAAGAGGTTGCATGCATCAGTTTGCTCTGGCACAGTGTTTCCTTGGGAGCTGGGAACTCCCAGGATCTGCAAATCCCAGAAAAATCCTGAGGGAGCTGAGAACAGCAGGACATGAAAGGACCAACCTAAACTTTGAGACTCAGTAACAAAAATTTGGAGATGCCATTTGCCAAGGCTTTCACCTGCGTTGTCTTTTCCATACAAACAGCCCAAAACTCACCCAAACTGATGTTTCACCCTCAATTTTTGTCCCGTTTAACGCCATTCCTGTACCGGTTCTCTCTCCCTCCCTGCAGGGCAGACGGTTTGCAGGCGTGGCACGCAGAAACCCTGCTACAAAATCGTTTATTTCCACGATGCCTCCCGCAGGAGCAGCTATGAGGAAGCTCACCTGGCCTGCAGGGCTGACGGGGGACATTTGCTCAGCATCGAGAGCCCGGCAGAGCAGAGGCTGATTGAATCCTTGATCAGGAGCCTGCTGGCTTCCGACGGAGACTTCTGGATAGGGCTGAGGAGGAGGAAGGAGGAGGAGGAGAACAGCACCGAGTGTCACAGCTTCTACTCCTGGTCAGATGGGAGCTCGTCCCGATTTCGGTGGGTACCTGGGAGTGGCACTGTGGGACTGGCAGGGCCCTCAGGAGTTCAGGATTTTGTCCAAGGGATCCAGGCAGTGATGTCCCAGCTGTCACTTGGGCTCCCTCTGTGTTGTATTTTCTGAGACCCCCGTCGTTGGAAGGAACGATGGGTCTGACTCCATGGTCTTAGAAGGTTAATTTGTTATTTTGTGATCTGTATTATATTAAAGAATACTGTGCTAAAGGATACAGAAAGGATAGGAACAGAAGGCTAAAAGATAATAATGAATTATTTTATGATCTGTATATTAAATTATATTATATATTATATAGTATTATATTAAAGAATACTGTGCTAAAGGATACAGAAAGGATAGGAACAGAAGGCTAAAAGATAATAATGAATTATTTTATAAATTATATTATATATGATATAGTATTATATTAAAGAATGCTATACTAAAGAATACAGAAAGGATATGAACAGAAGGCTAAAAGATAATAATGAATTATTTTATAAATTATATTATATATGATATAGTATTATATTAAAGAATGCTATACTAAAGAATACAGAAAGGATATGAACAGAAGGCTAAAAGATAATAATGAATTATTTTATAAATTATATTATATATGATATAGTATTATATTAAAGAATGCTATACTAAAGAATACAGAAAGGATATGAACAGAAGGCTAAAAGATAATAATGAATTATTTTATAAATTATATTATATATGATATAGTATTATATTAAAGAATGCTATACTAAAGAATACAGAAAGGATATGAACAGAAGGCTAAAAGATAATAATGAATTATTTTATAAATTATATTATATATGATATAGTATTATATTAAAGAATGCTATACTAAAGAATACAGAAAGGATATGAACAGAAGGCTAAAAGATAATAATGAATTATTTTATAAATTATATTATATATGATATAGTATTATATTAAAGAATGCTATACTAAAGAATACAGAAAGGATATGAACAGAAGGCTAAAAGATAATAATGAATTATTTTATAAATTATATTATATATGATATAGTATTATATTAAAGAATGCTATACTAAAGAATACAGAAAGGATATGAACAGAAGGCTAAAAGATAATAATGAATTATTTTATAAATTATATTATATATGATATAGTATTATATTAAAGAATGCTATACTAAAGAATACAGAAAGGATATGAACAGAAGGCTAAAAGATAATAATGAAAAGCTCATGGTTCTCTTCTCAGAGTCCAACACAACTTAGCCCCAGCTGGTCATTAAGTCAAAACAATTCACATGAATCCAATGAAACAATGTCCAACCACATTCCAAGGCAGCAAAACACAGGAGAAGCAAATCAGATAATATTGTTTTCATTTTTCTCGGAGGCTCCTCAGCTTCCCAGAGGAAAAATCCTGGGCGAAGGGATTTTTCAGGAAATATGACAGTGACACTTCTGCACCCATCCCATCACCCTCCTGCTGGTGCTCCGTGGGAGTGGCTGCTTTAGGCTGAATTGGTCATTTTTGGGGGCTAAAAGGAGGGGAAACAACGAGTGGTGCAGCCTTAAAAATCTCTCATTAGGCAGCTACAAATGACCTGAAGATTCCTGCACTGCAGATCTCATAAAGTTTATGCCTGCTGTCCTGAAAAATGAAAAATTTTATTCCCTTACTGAAGATTCCTGCACTGCAGATCCCCTGAAGTTTATGCCTGATGTCCTGAGTAATGAAAAATGTGATTCCTTTACTGAGGGAATCACATTTTTTCCTGTGAGACAGCGAAGTATTAGAGCTGCAGTATTTATTGCAGCCATGGAAAACTGAAGTCTTCACAGCACTTTTTAGATTTCTGCCTCCTTGTCTTAAGGAACCACAGGCTTGGCTATAATTAAATTATAAAAGCAGCAACATTGACACCAATTTGCATCCTTATATCAGACATGTAAAAAACACCTTGGAATTGTGACCTTTTTGGCCTAGGAGCCCATAAGGCATTTCAGTCACTCAGAAATGAACAAATAAAAGCAGGTTTTAGCATTATTTGATATTTTAAAGTCTCTCCTGTGGTTCAGACATTGGGGGTGGAACCAGAATCTGCTGCTAAGAAACAGGCACAGCTTTCCTGCCTTCCATTGGTGAGACACTCTTCTTTCTGCTGAATTATAAAGCCAAGGAAAACACCAGGGGAGGAAGGAAGTGAGGGAGGAATAAAGCATTGGAATGGTTGGAAAAACACCACTTAAAATGGGTGTCCTCCCATGCTGATTACCCCGGGATATCTGGAATTATTTATGTCCTGTGGATCAGCTCACAGCAAATTCTTGGCAGGCAGAACATTCAGAATCAGCGGGGATTGAAAATTGGCAAAATCGGGGCACTTTTAGAGGTGTTTTCTGAGTTGCATAAAACATCTCCTCACCAACAGTGATTTTTACAGAGCTGCCTCCTTCCTGTGCTCTGCTTGGAAAAGCAGCACAGGTGGCTGGTGGTGAGGTTTATTCTTAGAAAACAAAACAAAAAAATTATCTGCAAGGCTGTGGTGGTGCATTTCTGACAGAGGAAGCCGAAGCAGCACAGGTGGCTGGTGGTGAGGTTTATTCTTAGAAAACAAAACAAAGCAAAAAAAAATTATCTGCATGGCTGTGGTGGTGCGTTTCTGACAGAGGAAGCCAGGTTTTGCTGCAGATTTTTCATTTTTTTTCATTAAATAGGTGCCAAAATTTTGCAGGCGCTGAGACCGAGAGAGCGAAAATGATGATTTTGCACAGGTTTGAAATTGTGTGGAGAAACAACTCTGCAAGGCTCAGTGAACTCAGGAGAACTTGGACTTTCTCTACACAATTGCAGCTGATTTTGAGCTACTTTAGTGTTCAAGAAAGGACCTTGTCTACAAGAAAATAGTGAATTCTAAACCACGTTCTTAAGATGTACGCAGGGACCGGAACTGAATCCTCATTTCTGGTTTATTCCACGGTCTCCGTGTTCATTGCCACTATGTTTAAGAAATAAATCTGTTTAAAAATAGTTATAAAATCTGTTAGTTGTGCTAGCTGAGATCTTTTGGTAATGCTGACGGGGGCAGGAAGGAGGGAAGGGGAATTGCGAGGAGCTCAGCCCTTCGCTCGCTGATATTTGTCGCTTGCGGAGCTTGAAAAATCTGAATTAAAACAACAAATAACTGCATTTCATCCCTCCCATTTTCCCCGCTGGAAGCACAGGGTGTGCCATAACCCCTGGAATTCTGCTTTTTTTCCCCCTCCAAGCTGCTGGAAGGTGGTTTTTTTTTTTGTGTGTTTCCCCAGGAACTGGTACGCGGACGAGCCGTCGTGCGGGGGCGAGGTGTGCGTGGTGCTCTACCACCAACCCTCTGCCCCGCCCGGCCTGGGGGGGCCCTACATGTTCCAGTGGAACGATGACAGGTGCACCATGAAGAACAACTTCATCTGCAAATATTCCCTGGGTGAGGAGGCTCCCTGGGATTCCAGCCCCGGGAGGAGGAAGGAGGAGTGCGGTGATGGGGAAATCCAGAGGGGTTTGAGAGCCGGCCTGCAGGCAAAGCTGAATTAATAGAAGAAATTGCATTGATTATTAAATAACAGCTGATTATTAAATAACAATTGATGATTTTCAAGTCTGTCTGTACCAAGGAAGGAGACAAGGCCATCAGCATGGGAACAGATTAGAAAAGATACGTGAAAATGTTTGTGAGCTAGACTACGTGCCTAAGTAAATGTGTATACATTCCTCATTAAACTTCTGTCTTTTACCAATTATATTGGCCCTAATTGCTTCTCACCAATGAAAATAATAAGTTCTTGTGGTGTAGTTGTCTTAATGTAGTTAGCTTAATGATCATGTTTTTTTAAAGGTATATAAGTTAGAGAACATGCAGAATAAAAACTTTTTCTCCTTAGATACTGACCACGTGTGTGTGTGTGTATATCAGGGCCAGCCTAACAGGGAAAGGAAACCCTCCCTCAGTTTTTAATTCGTGCAGCAAATGAGGAAAAAATCCCAGTATCTGTAGCTGCTTGTGGTTGGCATAAATTCCCTGATGGTTTTTGTGAGGGGTTTGAGGTCTCAGACTGGGGGAGAGCAGTGCTCAGGTAGGAAATTGTGCATTTCACTCACGAGCAAATTCTGCATTTCTCTTTTCTTCCAGAGAAGCCAACAAGAGCTCCAATAGACAATTCCCGAAGAGGTGAGTTGGACAGATTTGTTTGGGATTTTCCTTTGTTTTTTTAAATTACTGCTGACTCCCAGTAGAAATACTCTGCCATTCGTTGTCAAGGACACCCAAAAAACACCCTGAGCAAGGAGCTCCCCTGCAGTTTGCACTTCCCCTGTGCTGTCCCGTGATAAATCCTGCAGGGAAAATCCTGCAGGGAAAATCCTGCTGGGAAAATCCTGCTGCTGGTGATGCTGCAGGGATTGAAGTGCAAGAGTCCCAGTGCACCTCGCACATCTTTGCAGCTCCCAGCCTCTTCAAACTCCTCTCAGCATCACTTTTTTTATTATTTAAAAAAAAAAAATCTGCAGAATTAATGAAGCTGCTTCTTTCCAGCTGTGGCAACAGAGCCCTGGAAGGCAAAATTCCCAGAGGAACGCTGGAGGAAAGGTGCCAATGGAACAGCTGGGGGAGCCAAAGGTGAGTTGTGCTCTCAAAAATTCATTTCAAGTGTTTGGCTCAAAACGTGGAGGACTGAATGTAGAAAACAGCCTCTGGGGAAAAAAAACTTCCCTCAGTATTTCCCAGGACAGAATAAGGAGGTTGCTCTGGTTGTAAAATGTTCAAAATGCTTATATTATTATTATTGTGAATTTTATTATTGTATTTATTGTGAATGTAATAATGAATATTATTATAGTGAATTTTATTATTATATTTAATGTGAATCCAAAGCAAAGTATTTTGGGTGTGAAAAAGCCACTTTTATTATTTATTTATTTCTTGTGAATGATATTATTATATTTATTGTGACTATTATATAATTAATATTATAATATTGTTTTTATTATTACATTTTTTGTGAATGTAATAATGAATATTATTATTGTGCATTTTATTGTTCTATTTATTGTGAATGCTTTGTTTCTACATCTGTGATTAACCATGAAAAACTTGCAATTTCTTCTCATGACCCCAGAACCTGTTCAGGGCCTTGCCTTCATCCTCATTTCCAGCATTCCTGTGCTGCTTCTCCTGATGGCCATCACAGGCATCTCCTGCTTTTGGCTGTCCATGAGGAGGTGAGTGGCACTTTTGTGTTCTGAATTAGCCGTGACACCTCGTCCTGCTCACACCTCATTTCCCCATCCTGTAAAAAGCTCTGCACAGGAACGTTTGCAGCCAAAGAAATGCTGGAAAAGTGGTGTTGATGCTCCAGGCTGAGTCAGTTGGGAAGGAAAATTCTCAGTAAATCACTTTATATTCTTTTCTTGCATTCACAGACATAGCAGGCAGGAAAAAATGTCACCAAGATTACGATTTTGATGTGTTAACCCTTCTACTTTTCTTATTCAAGCTTTGAATTATCAGAAGTTCCCCTTCAAAAGCGAAAAATGCAGCAATGGAAACAAAAGGAGAACAATTTGGGGCAGAGAATGTTTAGCAATGTCCTCTCCCTGCTTTCCCTGCGTGCCCAGCAGCTCGGGGGGAATGCTGGCTGGGATTTTGGGAGTGTCAGAGGAGTTTTGCTACCCTGAGCTCAGCAGGTCCTGCCCTGGGGTTTCCCAGGAGAGCAGCCTGGAATAAGAAATGCCCTGAGCCCAGCTTGGCTCCAAGCTCATCCCTGTGAAAAACGCCAGTCACTTGTTTTTGAAATTTTAAAAAGTTTAATAGTAGTAATATAATCAGAATAATAAAGTTTGAACAATTGAGGTTAGGACAATATGAGACAATAAAAACAAAGAGCTGTGGAAGTCCGGGTACCTTTTTCTGGGCATCACGAGCCCGAAAAAGGACAGCCATTAACAGAGGATTGACCCTTAAAAACAATCGCCTGTTGCATATTCATACACCTCATACATGATGCATAAATTCCATTCAAACACAGGATTCTGTCTGGTCACTGTCAACTTCTTCCTCTTAATCCTCATGTCGTCTTCCTGTCTGACCGAGGTGGGAAGAAGTTAGTTTTCTGCTGATAAGGGAGCAATAAATTCCCTTTCTCTGAAAGATTTAGGTGTCCTGTGGCATCTATCCAGTGCAAGTCCTTTCTTAACCAAATATCTTACATAGCATAGTTGCTATTTTAAAATTATGTTATAACCTAAACCAGTATTTAATAGTTAATTTAACACTTAAGAAAATTAATCCAGCATAACTTTCTAACATAACACACACAATACTGATTTTAATACTTGCGAAAAGCCAATGATAAAACACACATTTTTCGCGTCCCCAAACCTCTGCCAGAGCTCTGCTGCTGGTCTGCCTTTCCCTCTGTGCTGCTTCATGGCTTCTCCCTCTCTCCCTGCCCTCCAGGAGACAGCAGCTGCTGGATGTGACCCCGAAGGGTGACGAGCCCTGGCTGCCCCAGCCCAGCCCCGAGCTGGACATCTACAGGGTGATCAACAAACAATCCGAAGCTGACCTGGCTGGGGCCAGGCCTGGCACCAAGAATTCCTCCTTCCGTGCCCACGAGGGGCTGCAGAGCCCCTGCAGGGACGCCGAGGACACCTCCAGCAGTGGCTTGGTGACGCTGGCCAGCGCGGAGAGCGGCTTTGTCACCAACGACATCTACGAGCTCTGCGGGGACCGTGTGGGCAGGAGCGAGGAGTCCAGCTGGGTGGACAATGAGATTTATGGATACTGAGGAAATGGACCCAAAAAAAAACCCACTGGAGTTTGGATTTCGGGTGTCGACACGGGTTGACTTGCCCTCTCTATGCACTTGTTTAATAATGGTGTGTGTGGTGTCTGGCCTGGTTTTGCATTGTGCCCTTGTTCTTCTATTTTCTGCAAGAATAGGGGTTTTTAAAGATCCAAACTGAAAAGATTTTGCTTTGCACCAAGCCCCCTTTGCCCCAGGAATGGCTTGTTAATACCCTCCATTCCTTTTTGTACCAAAGATATGCCTTGAAACTGAAGGACAATCCAAAATCCTTATTTATTTATAGACCTCCTCCTCCTCAAAGGTGCTAAAAGTTCCTGTGATGTTTGATCCTGCTTTCCTGGAGATGCTGAACATGGCAGGTGGGGAAGGAATCCCTTGGTTTGCTTTGCTTGTGTGTGAGACTTCCACTGTGCCTATTAAATTTCTTTATCCCAACCCATGAGTTTGTCCATTTTTACTCCTCCAGTTCTCTCCCTCATTCTGCTGGAAGGGACAGAGACCAAGAAGTGGAGGGGGAATGAATGACCAAGCAGGCAGGAACACAAATATTTCACACATTTTGTTCTGCAGGTGATTTTCTGGCTCCAGGAGAGCAGCACTGCTGCAGAACAGAACTGTGAAGCGCCTAAAATGTGTTTTGGTTGCCTAAAAGTTTGCTGTTCTCCATTGCACGTCAATAAATAAAAAGGAAAATGAAAAGAAAATAAAAATCATAAGCTAGGAGGAAACAAAGGTTTGGCAAAAAGGTGTTTTAAATGTGGCTGAAACAACAACAGGACTGAGTGCAGGCATAGCCATGAATCTCTTCTGCCAAAATAGGCAGGAAGAAGTTTTTAGATCTCTCTGAGCTGTTGCTGGCTGCTGCAAACACTGAAATATTCCAGTTGTCACAGCTGCTTCTCACTTCCTAAATGTCCCAGGTGCTGTGGCTGCAGTGTCACAGCGGCTGTTCCCCCACCAGGACATGGGGCAAATAAAGCCCTGAAAGGAGAAATCCCTTTAAAAAAATAAATAATCTTCTAACTGTTTTGAAAACAGCATCGAGTGGGCAACAATTTCACCTGAAAAGCAAAATCCTGGTACAGGAGATTGGTCAGGGCTGGGCACTCACAATATCTGGAATTTCTAATGCAGTAATTAATGCAAATCAAGCAAAAGTCTGTCCATTTTTAATCCTGTATTCCCGGTCTCCTTATTTTTTTTTTTTTCTTTTTGGCAGCTATTAAGCATCTTTTAGGCACTGAAAAAGAGGAAAGTGATGGGGAGAACTTGTCAGATGCTGGAGTTCAGCTGTGTAAAGCCGCATTTTGGCAGCCAAAGGTGTGATCCGACCTCTTGAGCCGCCCGTTGGGCTCTGGCAGAATTATTAAAGCGATGAAATTTTATAAATCCGGCAGTTTTGACACCTCCTTTGGGGCATCCCAGCTGCGGGAGGATTTGCGGGAGCGGCGACCACACGAGGGCATGTGCGCTCCACGTTCGTGTCCTGGAAAATCTGCTCAGCCCCGCTTTGGGAGGGGTTTGAATCCCATTTCCTTGGAGCAGAGCAAAAAGCATCAGCGGCCGCTGAAAGCTGCCCTGCAAAGGATTTTTAAATTTTTTTTTTAATTTTTTTTTGTGGGTGCAGTTCCTCTCGCTGCGTTTTTAAGCCGTGTTTTTGTGACCTGAACTTTCCGGCTTTGTGGTGGGGTTTCTGCAGGAGTTTTCTCTTCCGAGCACCAAAATCTGGCTCAATCATTCATTCAGGATGAAGATCAAAAGTGAGCAGGAAGCAAATAAACGTTTGCAGGCTAAAAAACTTCATTTAGGCTGACGTGACTGAGAAGGAGCATTAGGTAACATTCTGTAGGGGAAAAAAGTCACTTTTGACTTTGGATGGGAAGAAAAGGTGAAAGAGGAGTGAAATTTGGCAAGTGGCAGCTCGGGATGACACCATTTGCTATTCAAAGAGGATTCTGGAAGGCTCTCTCACGTACCCATCAATCACTGAAAGGGTGGATGGCTGACTAACCCGAGCCATCAGTTACTCACTGCCAGAACTTCTGCAGGGGATAAATAGAGCAGCAGCAGCTCCCCGATTCTCCATGGCAGCCCGAGCCAGCAGCGTCATCCCCAAATGTCACTCCTTGGAGGAATCTCATCAGCAGTGAAGGACAAGCATTCATTTCTGCACGGAGATCTTGAACAGTCATCGCTGCTCGACACGGAACAAAAGTAACTTTTCACAAGGATGAGGCAGCTTTACGTGTAAAACCTGTCTAAAAAGGGAAAGAGCGACACAACTTTGTTCCTTGCATTCCTCCACTCTTTTTCTTTTCTTTTTTTTTTCGTGTCTAGGCTCTGTTTTGAGCTGTTTGTGTCCACTCTGCGTGTTCACAAAGCTCTGTGGCTGATTCAACAGGCACGTGCTGTGCCATCAGCTTTGGGATGAGCCTTGTTTAGTCAGGGGAGCTCAGCAAAGATCCCAGGGGTGATTCCTGCTTCCCAAATGCCAGGAAGGCAGCAGTCCTCCAGCCTGGGATGGAGCAGGGGAGAGGGAGGGACAGGCATGAACTGGGGGAGCAAAGACTGTGGAGTTTTAAAATGTAAGTGCACACCCGAAGCAGAATCAGTGGACTCAGCACTGAAAAGGAAATTCAGCAGAAAGGGCCTTAAATTTCTTCAAACATTCTCAGCTCTGATGGTCCTCGGGCCATTTCAGGTCAAAGGGACCAAGAGAGCTTCCAAATCTGCCCTTCCGAATGTGCAGGAAACAAACGAGCAGAGTAATTCACTGAGAGAGGACCTGCAAAAATCACCCTGCGCACCTGCCTGGCCAGGACAGACAGCAGGGCTGGACAGACAGACACCTGGGCTGGACAGACAGACAGCAGGGCTGGACAGACACCTGGGCTGGACAGACACCTGGGGCTGCCTCATTCCTCTTCATCCAGAAACGATCTGGGCGTGTTTAGCTCACAGAGGCTGGCAGGATGTCACCAAGGCGTGCAAACCTCTCCAGAGGGGTCAGAGGATGGGGCCAGGCTCCGCTCAGCGTGACAGGACGAGGAGCAACGGCCAGAAATTAAAAAAAAAAAAAAAACAAGTTTTTTAAACTTGTCAGAACTTCCCATGGAGGGTGGCAGCGCTGCCCAGGGGCTGGAGACCCCCGAACCCCCCGGCCACTCTCCTGTGCCACCTGCCCCAGTGACCTGCCCGCTGCCAGGGCGCTGCTCTGCGCGATGCCAGCGCGGAGGGGTCGCTCCGGTGGCTCCCGAGCCGCGCCGTGGGGACACAGCTGGTGGCACTGGCGGCGTCACAGCGCGGATGTCGCTGTGTCCCCCGGGGTTGGTGGCACTGCCCTTAGCGCGGGTGCCCCGGGGCTGGTGGCACTGGCACTGTCCCAGCGCGGTGCCCCCCGGGGCTGGTGGCACTGGCATTGTCCCAGCGCGGTGCCGCGGTGTCCCCCAGGGTTGCTGGCCCTGTCCCCGCGCGGTGTCCCCCAGGGCTGGTGGCACTGTCACTGCCCCTGTCCCCTCGCGGTATCCCCCAGGGCTGGTGGCACTGTCATTGCCCCTGTCCCCGCTCGGTGTCCCCCAGGCTCGGTGCCCCTGTCCCCTCGCGGTGTCCCCCAGGGCTGGTGGCACTGTCCCCGCTCGGTGTCCCCCAGGGCTGGTGGCACTGTCACTGCCCCTGTCCCCGCTCGGTGTCCCCCAGGGCTGGTGGCCCTGTCCCCGCTCGGTGTCCCCCAGGCTCGGTGCCCCTGTCCCCGCGCGGTGTCCCCCAGGGCTGGTGGCACTGTCACTGCCCCTGTCCCCTCGCGGTGTCCCCCAGGGCTGGTGGCACTGTCACTGCCCTGTCTCCTCTCGGTGTCCCCCAGGGCTGGTGGCACTGTCACTGCCCCTGTCCCCGCTCGGTGTCCCCCAGGGCTGGTGGCCCTGTCCCCGCCCGGTCCCCCTCGCGGTGTCCCCCTGTCCCGGCGGCGGGCTGGTGGCACTGTCACTGCCCCTGTCCCCGCTCGGTGTCCCCCAGGGCTGGTTGCACTGTCACTGCCCCTGTCCCCTCGCGGTGTCCCCCAGGGCTGGTTGCACTGTCACTGCCCCTGTCCCAGAGCGGTGTCCCCCAGGGCTGGTGGCCCTGTCACCGGCCCTGTCCCCTCGCGGTGTCCCCCAGGGCTGGTGCCCCTGTCCCCGCTCGGTGTCCCCCAGGGCTGGTGGCACTGTCCCCGCTCGGTGTCCCCCAGGGCTGGTGGCACTGTCCCCGCTCGGTGTCCCCGTGCCGGTGCCCCTGTCCCCTCGCGGTGTCCCCCAGGGCTGGTGGCCCTGTCACCGGCCCCGTCCCCGGCCCTGTCCCCGCGGCGGCGGCGGCGCGGGGCGGGCCGTGGCAGCCCGGTTGCCATGGCGATGCCCCGCCCGCGGTGACGCGCGCGGTGACGCCGGTCGGTGGCGGAGGGGGCGG
>NW_024501792.1:1542862-1728757 GCF_017590055.1 Onychostruthus taczanowskii | reverse complement strand
GAGCCCGGAGCCGGAGCCGCCGCCGCCGCCCCCCGAGCCCAGCATGGTGATGGCCGAGCCCCGGCGGCCCCCGGCGCTGCTGCCCCGCGGGCTCGGGCCCGTCCGCGTCGGCTTCTACGACATCGAGGGCACGCTGGGCAAGGGCAACTTCGCGGTGGTGAAGCTGGCGCGGCACCGCATCACCCGCAGCGAGGTGGGCACGGCGCGGGGGGCGCGGCGGGGCCGCGGGGGCTGCGCGGGGCCGGCGCCGCCGAGCGAGCTCCGAGCCGCTTTTGTCCCTTCCGGCACCTCCCGCGGGGACACGGACCGCGGGCTCCCGCTGCCGCGGGGGGGGTTCTCCCGCTTCGCATCCTCACGGGAAGGGCAGGACGCCTCCGAGGCCGCGGGGGGATGTCACCCGTGGGGTGCCACCCGTGGGGTGTCACTGCCCTACCCGGGATGCCAGCACGAAGATGGCATCCCCCGGGATGTCACCCCCGGGGTGGTGGCGTCGCTGGCGGGGTGGCACCCCCGGGGTGGCGGGATGGCACCCCAAGGATGCTCCGGCGCTGCTGGAGCGGCACTTTCTGCTCCCTGGGAAGGGTCAAAGCTTGTGCTGCGCCTGCCGTCGTGCCCCGGGTGTTTTGGGCTTTCCTGACCTGGGCAATGCTGGCTTACGGGGTTCGGCAGAGGAACTTGTGTGTCTGTGTGTGTGTGTGTGCCGAATTCTTCAGCGCCGCATCCTGCAAGTTCTCCAAATCCAACCATTTTTAGCCTCTTTGTTTAACCGCCCCCGTGTATTACCGGGTGATTATTGTTAATACCTGGTGCTTTACCTACAACAAGAATGATTGTCAGTCTGCCTGGGTAAAAATGGATGGGTTTTCATTTTAAAAAAAAAAAAAAAAAAAAAAAAAAAAAAAAAAAAAGAAGGAGGTATTTGATGAGAGTAATGGCTCTGGAGGATCAGCTTCCTCTTCTGCGTTGTTTTAGGTAGTTTTAGTTGCTACACCTAGAGGTGAGCTTTTTGTAAGGCTCCCTTCTGGTCGCTTTCATTGTTGGCTGAAGAAGAGGTTCCTGCGCTGCTCTGTACTTGACAAAAGTCATTAAAACATTAAAACACTGTCCCAAGCGCAGGTATTCATCACCGTGAGCTCGTGGGGGAAAAATCATCCCTTAAGGAACGGGAACATTCCTGAAATCCGGAGCTCAGCTGAGGACAGCAGAGCCCTGGTGCTGACAGGGCTGTGATTGATGAGCTCCGCACCGCAGGGCTTGAAAGGAGCTTCTCCTCTTGCCTCATTTCTCCAGTTCATCACAAACCCGGTTCTTTCTGAGCCCTTCTTGCTCCTGCTGAAGAGCCGAGCAGTGCCAGCGTTCCCTTCCCAAGTTTGGTGCCATGTGCCAGAATTGCAAACGCTCCTCTTGAAGATGCTCGCTTGTCCTTGCTCTTCAGCCCTCATTTCTTTGGCAGGCTTTGTGATGGAGATGAAAACTTTAATCCTCGTTTTTGTTGTCGTTTTGGAAAGCCCGTTTCTTTAGCGTTGTTGGAAATAACAAAGGTTACAGAAAGCACAGAGCTTAGAAAGCTCCCCGATTCCTGGGTGATTCTTTCATCTGTGTCCTAAGGAACTGCTCAATTCTCTTAGTCTTAAATTTTTTTTTAACCAGCTTTTCTGTCCAGTCTGCAGCCTTTTTATTTTCCGTGGGATTTTTACAGCAAATTTGCCTGTGCTGGAGGATTTTTTTTTTGTCAAGGTCTTTGATTTTTTGAGTCAGCTCTGACTTCTGCAGTGAGAGATGCAAGAGCGTTTTTCTGGAACTGAATTGCTGAGTTGGTTGCTGGAAGTATTTACACAATCTTTGAGGAAGGGGAACCCTGTTAAGATCACTTCTGGTGATGTCAGAGGAAATTAATTCCAGCCAAATACTCTTTGGAATAAGCACTTCCAGTTTGGAGCAGCTCACCTGATTGTTGGATCCCTGAGCACACACAGAGTGGAAATCCTGCTTGTTAATGACTCCAGCCCGAAGGGTTTGCATATTTCAAGCTTCTTCTAAACTCTTGCTTAAGTTCCAGTGGAAGAATATTCAGTTTTTAGGTGCTGGGAGGGCTGTGCTGGCCTGTGCTGCAGGAGGATGCTGTGATGCTGCTGAGATTTGCTCAAAAATCCTGTTTCAAAAGGATTCCCTGTCAAAGTTCATCCTGAATCTCCTGATTTGAACCCTTTAGATTCAGAACCTGTTTGTTGCTGGGATTTTCTAGCACTGCCACTTTGAAATTATGTCTTACATGTTTTTGACCTATAAAGTATTTGCTTTTTTTTTTAACACAACTCTGCCTAGCCAATAACCATCAAATTAAAAAAGATGGGCCCTTATTACCTTGTTATGGATTGTGCACAATCCATCCTGTCTATGGAAAGACTACAGATGAGAAGATAAAATTGTTGCCATAAATTGTAAGCAGAGGTGGAAATGAAATGAAAGCAGCCATGAAGCAGGAGAACAACACAGGGTGTGTGCAAACAGAATCAGAAATCGTAATTTGAATTAATGCAAGTCCTAAACAACCATACAGAAGTGTGAAAGTTGGAGAAAATGGGGGGATTAAGAAAGATACTAAGTGGTAAAAGTATCAGTAATAAATAAATAAATAAATTAAAGATAGAATAGGGGTGTTGGCTGACCCTTTTTACTGCCAGTCCACCCAGGGGGGAATTAATAAAGATATTAGACAATAAAGATATCAGGAATAAATAAATTAAATAAAGTTATGTGGGAATAGAGGTGCTGGCTGACCCTTTTTCTGCCAGTCCACCCGGGGGGGATTAATAAAGATATTAGGTGATAAAGATATGAGGAATAAATAAATTAATTAAAGATATTAGGAATTGGGGTGCTGGCTGACCCTTTTTACTGCCAGTCTATCCAGGGGGGGATTAATAAAGATATTAAGTGATAAAGATATCAGGAATAAATATATTAATTAAAGATATTAGGAATTGGGGTGCTGGCTGACCCTTTTTTCTGCCAGTCCACCCAGGGGTGGCTGGACCTGACCTTTGCTTGGCTTTTTTGGGTGTTTGGTGCCATTTGAGTGGAGGCCACGTGGCTTTTTCCTGCCACGCTATTAATAAAGATATTAAGTGATAAAGACATCAGGAATAAATAAATTAATTAAATATATTAGGAATAGAGGTGCTGGCTGACCCTTTTTTCTGCCAGTCCACCCAGGGGTGGCTGGACCTGACCTTTGCTTGGCTTTTTTGGGTGTTTGGTGCCATTTGAGTGGAGGCCACGTGGCTTTTTCCTGCCACGCTCCTTTCTTTATCCTGCTGCCCAGAAATCCTGTGATCCCAGGGCAGCTCCTGCTAATGAGGCGTGGAAATGAGCAGAGGTTTTCCTGGGGAGGAGGAGAGCAGGGAACGGGAATAATTGGGAAGTTGGAGAGGATGGAGATTTGCTTCCAGTGAAACGGGATGGGAATGGAAGAAGGAAAAGGTTTGGAATGGAGGGAACAGGGAAAAGGTTTGGAGTAGTGAAGATGCTGCTTGGAAAAAGCAGGGAATTTGGGAGCCCACCCCTAAAACTCTTAATTAACCCCCCCCAAGGATTAATCCAGAGGAACTCTGCTCGCTGCTCCCCAGGGGAAAATAAAACCTGGCTCTCCCTGTGGCTCCCAGGTGTGCTTTCACCTGGCTGCTCTTACAGGGAATTTGTCTTTTTCTCTGGAAAAAAGTATGAAAAATAAGCCTGCAGCCCCTGATTTGATCTGTGGCACCAGTTCTGGTGTGCTCAGGTGTTTGCAGGGTGAGTAACTCCAGCAGAGACAGCAGCTCCCTGTGCCACACAACAAAATGTGGAGTTTTTCCAGCCTGCAGGAAGTTGTGCTGGTTAATTTTAATGCATTTTATCTATTTTTAAAATGTCCTGGGTTAACAAATCTGAATTTCTGTAACCTGCAGGGACAAAGCTCTGTTCGAATGTGAGTTTGTAGCAGGAGGTTGTGTTGTGGTTTTGGGGTTTGTTTTGTTTGGGTGTTTGCTTTTTTGCCTTTGTTTTTCCTTTCTAGAATTAAATGAGTAAAACAAAAACAGTGAAAACTGACAGTTGGAGTAGCCGAGGAGCAGAAGAACTTTCATCTTTTCTTGACAAGCATTTCATCCTCACTGCTTGGCAGTTGCAATTCCCAGATGTCAGGGGAGGATTGAGCAAACTCCCATTCCCTGGGCCCTCAGTGGGAAAGGGAAGGAAATAAGTGCAGTTCCTGGGGTTTTTAAATGAGGAGAAACCATGAAAGCTGCAAAGATATCTTGGAATGTAACTCCTTCAGCAGCAAAATCTGGTGAGGGGGTGAGATCAGGGATTCCCTTTTGGTTTTCCTTGCCAGGTGAAGGATGTGCTGACATCATGTATTGAAATCTGGGGATTTTTTTGTTGTTGTTGTTGTTGTTTGTTTCGAGCTGCTGCCAGTAATTTTTGGCAGGCTGCATGTTTAGGAACAAAACACACTTTTCAGATAGGAAACTGCTCCGTGGCTTGAAGGAGCTTCTCCACCTCTAAGAATTACATCCCTTTTCCTGTCATCGAGACACAGCCGAGCTCAAAAAGGAGCTGCTGAATTCCCTGCTCCTCCTCACATCCTTGGGAAGACTTTGCTGGATTTTAAGTGCTTTCAAGTGGTTCTTCTGTAAAATCCCCCCTGGTCCTGGCAAGGTGAAGATGCAGAATGAGCTGAGGTGTTTAATCTGCATTTGAGTGCTGCTCTCCCATGGTATATCCATTTTATGGACAAATTTCAGGCACACTTGAAGTTGCACATTTCCCTGGGAGCTGGGCAAAGGAAAGAGATTTTTAAAGAAGGAAAATCAGAGTGAGCTGAAGTCAATAAAGAGTTAATTGTGAACTCAGGTGGGCGCATAATCAGTGTCAGCAGATAATGAGGTTCACCTCCTGTGGATTCCTGTCTCCTGTGCAGCAGCTCTCCCCTGTTCAACAGTTTGTGAAATTCTGTTATAATTGGAAGCATTAGTGGGGCTTACATTGTTTGCTCCTGTTTCAGCATTAATAAAGTGACATTCAGGGTGAATAAACACCTTTTATATTCAGCACTCTTTAGCATTTTTACCTTTGCATGTGCAGGGGCTGTATTTGCACTTTTCTTCTTGGTTTCAAATTTAAATATCTACTGTTGGAGCTTTTTGCTCCCCTCAGCATCTGGAGTTACCTTCCCTTTGCATTTATTGGCTGAAAGCAAGGTCAGCAGGGCCAGCATGTGTTTTGTGAACTAATTGAGATGTGTTCCCAAGGTCTGACTGATAAATTCATCTGCAGAGTTTTTCCTCTGAAGGGATGAGCTGCAGATCCCCTTTTACAACAGCATCTAAATTAATTAAACATGTCACAGCTGCAGCTGCATGGATCCCCTAGGTTTGGATTGTTCGTGTGGAGCCAACAGTTTTTCTCTTAAAATATCATTTTGTGAGACTCAGATTCATCAATTTGACTCCAGAAATGGGCACCATTAAGAAGATTTTGGTCACTGCAAATTGCTGATTTAAGAGCATCTGGAGCCTCCCTCACCTGTTCTGTGCCTTCCATTCCATTGAAAACCTGATTATTTTCATGGAAAACTTGCTTTTTCTCATAGAAATCCTGCTTTTACTCACTGAAATCTGTTTTTTTCTCATAGAAAATCTGCTTTTTCTCCCTGAAAACCTGCTTTTCCTCACATGAGAGCCCTGCAGCCCCTTGGAGGGACCCCAGACACTTGCAGTGCTGCCCTGCTGTATTTTTCAGCCTGGGATTTGTATTTCAGAACTCCCCAGAAAGCCTCCAGTTACCTGGGGCTGCATTTTTCCCTCTCTAATGAGGCTGAACTCACGAGGAGCACGCTGGGGGAGTTTTTAAAACCTCATTTTTGCTGTTGGTCTGCAGGTGGCAATAAAAATCATTGACAAATCTCAGCTGGATGCTGTGAATCTGGAGAAGATCTACAGGGAGGTGCAGATCATGAAGATGCTCGACCACCCACACATCATAAAACTCTACCAGGTAGGCTTAGAGGGAATTTTCCCCTTTTTTTCCCCCTTTTTCCCCTTTCCCCCCTTTTTTTCCCCTTTTCCCCCCTCTTCCCCCCCTTCTTTTCCCCTATTTCCTCTCTTAGTTCTGCTAAACAAAAATGAAGATCCCACTTAAGACCAGTTCATTTTTATGCAAAAGAAACTGGCCTTTAAAATATTTTTAAAAAGAAATGGTCTTTCATTTAATGGTGTATTTAAAAAATAAAAGTGGTCTTTAAAATGTTGGTGTGCCAGGTAGAGGTGGAGCTTAAGGAGTTAAATTTGCAACTGCCTTGATAATATCTCCCCTCAGTTCCCTTCTGAATGAGTGACAAAAACAGAACAAAAGTGGCAAAAGAGAGGTTGGGAATATTTAAATGAAGTCTGAAGATCAGGGTGATGCTTGGGTGGTGCTCACTCCTTCAGTGCCTGCTTAAAAATGCATTTGATAAATGAGTTTATTTTTAAAACAGCCTTCAAATGTCTCCCTGGTTTGCTTTTATTTGTGAGCAGTGTCTTGGGACTTTCAGGCCAGTTCATAAATAAAATGTAAAATGAAATTCACAAAGTTTCTGCCCGCAGACGAGTTCAGCTGATGCTGAAATGTCTCTCTAAGGTTGTTGAAATAAACCCAAAACACGCTGAAATTGTCCTGAACTCTGAAATGACTTTTTGAAGTGGAGGATTTTTCACTCTCAGTGAAACTCTTGATTGTTTCGTTTGCACACAGCAAAGGAAGGTTGTGAGGCAGAATTTCCCAGCTTTAGGAGAGAAGCATAAAAATAAGGATCCTTTTGGGTGCTTTTTGGCTTTTTTTGCTTTTCCCACGAGCCCTCATGTGGCTTCTGCATCCGCAGGTGATGGAGACCAAAAGCATGCTGTACCTCGTGACAGAATTCGCCAAAAATGGGGAGATTTTCGGTAAGCAGGAGAATATTTCCACGTTCAGTTTTCAGTGCACTCCTGGTCTCTGCGTGAATAAGAATCTTTTGGGTCAGTTCTTAGAGATTTCATATTTCTGTGCACCTGCAGAGTTGAAAACCTGTTAGTTTTAAATTCAATTTCCTCTGTTTCTGTTGGTTTCCACTGCCTCTTGTCCTTTTGCTGGGCTTTGTCTTGGGACAAAAATGCTGCTGCTTTGGCTGTGAATCTAAAATCACTTTTGGCTTCTGTTTTATTATAATAAAATTTAAAAGTTATATAAAATTATATATATATATACACATTATATGTATAATATAATATACATTACTTGTATGTATATACATTTAATATATACACACTTGAATATATACATTGGATATATTCCATGTGTATTATGTAATACATATATATTGTATATATTCAATATGTATAATATAATATAATATACATTTCATTATATAATACATGCATTATATGTATCATAATGCATATACAATAAATAAATTATTATAATAAATATAAATATATTATTAAATGATAATAAAATAAATAAATATAAAATATATAAATAATTTAATTCTGCTAAAATAATTTTATTAATAAAACTTTATTAAATGTTTAAATTTTATTTAATTTTTAATTTAATTTTTATTTAATTTTTTAATTTGATTTTTTATTATTGTACAATAGCAATATATATATTTAATATGCTTTTAAAATATAATAAATTTTGTTAAATATATTTTAAATATAATAAATTTTTTTAAAAACCCTGCTGCAGAAAGGTGTAACCAGAGGGTGACACCAGGCTGAGATGAATGTAGAAGATTTGGAGCTTCCCTGGCAGAGGTGCCTTTGTTCTTCCAGCCTCTCAGGATGCCCAGGGCTCAGCTGAGCTGTGCCACCCACCCTGGCTGTCCCCAGCAGTTCCCTGAGCTGTCCCAGCCGTTCCTGGGGTGTCCCCAGCCCATCCTGGCTGTCCCCAACAGCTCCCTGGGGTGTCCCTAGCAGTTCCCTGAGCTGTTCCACCCATCCTGGGTGTCCCCAGCAGCTCCCTGAGCTCTCCCAGCCCACCCTGGCTGTCCCACCCACCCTGGCTGTCCCCAGCTCATCCTGGGGTGTCCCCAGCGGTTCCTGGGCTCTCCCAGCCGTTCCTGGGGTGTCTCCAGCCCATCCTGGCTGTCCCACCCACCCTGCTGTCCCCAGCCGTTCCTGGGGTGTCTCCAGCCCATCCTGGCTGTCCCCAGCCCACCCTGGCTGTCGCACCCATCCTGGCTGTCCCCAGCGGTTCCTGGGCTGTCCTCAGCCATTCCTGGGCTGTCCCCAGCCCATCCTGGCTGTCCCACCCACCCTGCTGTCCCCAGCCGTTCCCGGGGTGGCTCCTGTGCCCGGGGCTGGCACCGTGCCCACCCCAATCCCTGTTTGCTCCCTGGTTAATGCACAACCCCCGGTGCTGCAGGGGCAGAGGGCTGAGCCCAGAACCCAGGGGCTGCTCTGGGCACACCGAAGGGAAAAGATTTAAAAGATTTGGGATCTCTCAGTGAGTCCTGGCAGGGCAGGGCCAGGACAGCAAAGGCCAGCCTGGCTTCTTGAACTTGTTTCTGCACCAACAAACGATGGATTAACAGCTCAGGGCTAATGGAGTTGGTGCCTTTGATGTCTGACTTCACCTTGATATCATATGATTTGTCAGTCACTCTGTGACTGAATGATATTTAGCTTGCAAATATTATGATCTCTCCTTACTGCCAGGCTTTTGTTTGTTCTTGTGCTTTGCCAAGTGGAGCCAGCTGAGTGTGTGCGAGGTGGGGTGCGAGCTCTGAGCTGAGTTTGCAGAGCTGCAGCTCCCACAGACCAGCCCTGACCACAGAGAAAAGCTGAAATGAAAATATTGCCAAAGTTACAAAGCCCCTAAATCATGTTTGAAGCAAAAATCCCATAAAATACAGGCTAACAAAGCTCCCCTAAATGATATTTGAAGCAAAAATCCCATAAAATACAGGCTAACAAAGCTCCCCTAAATGATGTTTGAATTAAAAATCCTATAAAATTCAGGGTAACAAAGCTCACTAAATGATATTTGAATTAACAGTCCCCTTAAACACAGGCTAACAGAGTACCCTCAATGCTACCTGAATTAAAAATCCTATAAAATACAGGTAACAAAGACTTCTGAATGATATCTGAATTAAAAATCCTATAAAACACAGGCTAACAAAGCCCCTGAATGATATTTGAATTAAAAATCCCATAAAACACAGGCTTACAAAACCCCTAAATGATACTTCAATTAACAGTCCCCTTAAACACAGGCTAACAGAGTACCCTCAATAATATCTGAATTAAAAATTCTATAAAACACAGGCTAACAGAGCCCCCTAAATGATATTTGAATTTAAAATCCTATAAAACACAGGCTAACACAGCCCCTTAAATGATATTGAACTAAAAATCCTATAAAACACAGGTAACAAAGACTTCTGAATGATATTTTAATTAAAAATCCCATAAAACACAGGCTTACAAAACCCCTAAATGATACTTCAATTAACAGTCCCCTTAAACACAGGCTAACAGAGTACCCTCAATAATATCTGAATTAAAAATTCTATAAAACACAGGCTAACACAGCCCCCTAAATGATATTTGAATTAAAAATCCTATAAAACACAGGCTTACAAAGCCCCTAAATTATATTTGAATTAAAAGTCCCCTATAATACTAACAGGCCCACCTAAAAAAAGTCCCCTAAAACAGGCTAACACAGCCCCCTAAATGATATTTGAATTAAAAATCCTATAAAACACAGGCTAACACAGCCCCCTAAATGATATTGAACTAAAAATCCTATAAAACACAGGTAACAAAGCCCCTAAATGATATCTGAATTAAAAATCCCATAAAACACAGGCTAACAAAGCCCCTAAATGATATCTGAATTAAAAATCCCATAAAACACAGGCTAACAAAGCCCCTGAATGATATTTGAATTAAAAATCCCATAAAACACAGGCTAACACAGCCCCCTAAATGATATTTGAATTAAAAATCCTATAAAACACAGGCTAACACAGCCCCCTAAATGATATTGAACTAAAAATCCTATAAAACACAGGTAACAAAGACTTCTGAATGATATTTGAATTAAAAATCCCATAAACCACAGGCTAACAAGGCCCCTAAATGATATTGAACTAAAATCCTATAAAACACAGGTAACAAAGCCCCTAAATGATATTTGAATTAAAAATCCCATAAAACACAGGCTAACAAAGCCCCTAAATGATATTTGAATTAAAAATCCCATAAAACACAGGCTAACAAAGCCCCTGAATGCTATTTGAATTAAAACCCCACAAACACAAGGAGAAATGCCATGGGCAGGGCAGGTTTGTGCTGGGCAAGGTGCTGCTGCTGGATCTGATGTTACTCGAGTGCTTTAGGAGATTAATTAATCCCAATAAAAGCTCCCTGCACTGGCTGCTCCTTGGCCGTGGGCTGCTCTGAGCCCACCCCAGCTGCTGATTCTCTGATTTTTGCTCCTCCAGGGCAGGGCTGGAATTGGCCCCTTGGTTTTGTTCCTGAGGGTAAACGGAGTTTTTGGTTTCAGGGCTGACATTGCTTTGCACTGTGTCGTCAAATATGAAAACAAAATGTTCTCTCTGCCCGTGACGCAGCGGAGAGGAGAGAGAGGTCAGGGTGGGCACCTTTGGGGTGCTGGTTTTATTCCCAGAAATTAAAAAAAAAATTCATTTATCCACCACACAGCCACTGCTGAGGCTTCAGAGGGGGAAGTGTGGTGTGAAACTCAGAGGAATTAAAGCTTGAAGTGTCCAGGATGGTGAAGCAAATTATTCCAAGTATTCCCCATGAATTGTGGTGTGAAAATACTGACTAGGATGGTGAAACAAATTATTCCAAGTATTCCCCATGAATTCTGGTGTGAAAATACTGACCAGGATGGTGAAACAAATTATTCCAAGTATTCCCCATGAATTCTGGTGTGAAAATACTGACCAGGATGGTGAAGCAAATTATTCCAAGTATTCCCCATGAATTCTGGTGTGAAAATACTGACTAGGATGGTGAAGCAAATTATTCCAAGTATTCCCCATGAATTGTGGTGTAGAAATATTGACCAGGTAGCTTTAGAAGAAGGAGCAGAGAGGAGTTTCCTCTTTTTTTTTCATTTTTTTAGAGGGTTGAATGGGAGAACAACAAGTTGGAAGCTGGTTTGAGTTGCCTTGTGCTAATTGTTTAGGAGAAATTAAATTTCAGTGTTGATGCTTGCTGCCCAGTCCATTTAAACCTGATTTATTATGATTTGAGTTCCCAGGTTGTGAAAATATTGACCAGGTAGCCATAAAAGAAGGAGCAGAGAAAAATTTCCTTTTTTTTTTTCCATTTTTTTGAAGGGTTGAGTGGGAAAGCAACAAACTGAAGACTGGTTTGAAGTTCCTTTGTGCTGATTATTGGGAAGAATCATTGAGTTTCAAGCTTGTTGCCTAAATCCATTTAAACCTGATTTGCTTGATTTCTGCTGCTTTTATTTCTCAGATTACCATGAGCTCTATTGTGAGAATATTGTAAAAATATTGCAAAAATACTGAGCAGGTAGCTATACAAGAAGGAACAGAGAAAAAAAATCCTTATTTTTTCCATTTTTTCAGAGTTGGCTGGGAGAACAACAAGCTGGAAGCTGATTTTTGAGTTCCTTGGTGTTAATTACTGGGGAGAAATCACTGAGTTTCATGATTGTTACTTGCTGTCCAGCCTGATTTAAACCTGATTTATTGGAGTTCTGCTGCTTTTATTTCCCAGTTATGAAAATATTGTGCAAATATTGACCAGGCAGCTATAAAAGAAGGACCAGAGAAAAAAACTTCCTTTTTTTTTTTGAGGGTTGGCTGGGAGATTAAGAGCCTGGAAACCGATTTGATTTTCCCTGTGCTAATTTTTTTGGGGAAAACCATTAAATATCAGCGTTGTTTCCTGCTGTCCAGGCTGATTTAAACCAGATTTGTTTGATTTGCGCTGGTTTTATTTCCCAGATTACCAAGAGTTCTGTTATGAAAATATTGTGCAAATATTGACCAGGCAGCTATAAAAGAAGGACCAGAGAAAAAAACTTTTTTGCATTTCTCGCGGCGTGTCAGCTGCAAGATTAAGAGCCTGGAAACCAATTTGATTTTCCCTGTGCTAATTTTTTTGGGAAAACCATTAAATATCAGCGTTGTTTCCTGCTGTCCAGGCTGATTTAAACCAGATTTGTTTGATTTGAGGTGTTTTATTTCCCAGATTACCTGGCCAGCCACGGGCGCCTGAGCGAGCCCGAGGCGCGGCGCAAGTTCTGGCAGATCCTGTCGGCAGTGGAATATTGCCACGGCAGGAAAATCGTGCACAGGGACCTCAAAGCTGAGAACCTCCTGCTGGACAACAACATGAACATCAAAATAGCAGGTATTCCACGTTGGTTTTGTGTATTTTTTTATTAAAAACCCCCTCTGGTGCTGCTTGAGATTCCGTCGTGGTTTTCCACGTGAATATTTTTCCATGGTGGGTGTCAAAGTCCATCCAAAATTCCAATATTAACTTCCAGAAAAAAATAAATTAGTCTTATACACATTTTTTTTTTCTTTAAAGCTGCCAGATATTCAGGTTAAAACAGAGTTAATCAAATAACTCCTTTCAACATTAAAAAAAAAAACCAAACTCAAAATGGAAGCTTATTGATTTTTTTTTCTCCTTTTTGCATGCATGATTTCACTTTAATTATAAATTTAGACACAGCAGATGTTGCTAGCAATAGAAATCATTTTCATTACAATTCCACGGATCCTTCCATGCTGACTTTAGCCCAGAGAGGCTGGAAATGGGTAAAATAGAGAATATCTTGATTTGGGGGACTGTTGAACTTCAGCCTTCAATAATAGGAGAGGAGGAAGGGAAGAGGAGTGAAGGAAGGAGAAGGAATTTCCCTTTCTCAGGCTGAGAAGGGTGAAATGATGGAACATTTCTGCTCATTCCTGGGTTATTTTACCTTTTCATTTCCCTGCTGGGAAATGGTGAAGTTTCTGGGATGGTGGGAGGGTTGTGGAGCGTTCCCCAGGTGGGTTCATCAGTGCTGCCATTTGTGGGGTGCTTTTCCTTTGCTCATTTCTCATTTCATACTTGAATCCACCTCCAGCAGCTCCTGGCAATCGGAGCTCCTGGAGGATCATGGCTGAGAGATAATTGATTCACCAGGCCAGTTTATACTGAATAAATCCTAAATACAGTCTGAGGGCTGCGCTTGCTCTGAGGAATTGAGCTGAAAAAAGGGAATTTCTATGCTGATGCTCACCTGTGCTTTTTTTCCTGCCTCCACTGGCACGTTTTTGCCCTCTGATCCCTCTGCACAGCCGTGTGCAGCTCAGCCTGGCAGAGTTTTCCAGAGCTCCTCAGGGGTCTCAGCTCCTGCACCCAGAGCTTTTCCTGCCCTGGATGTCCTGAGCGCTGCAGGGATGCAAATCCCCTGGGAGAAGCTCCCTGCAGAGCATCTCAGGAGAGCCATGAGCTGCTCTAGGAATTGCAGTGCTGGAGATCTGCAGGGGCTCCAGTGAAAGGGCTGGAGATGGGGTGAGGAGATTCCACCAGCTCTGCCCTGCCCCAGCCGCTCTCCTGCTCCACTTCTCCAGAGCACAAAGTTAATTACAGGTGGGCTGCATGCAAATGAGCCCATTAAGTGGCTCCTCCGTGGATCTCAGTCAGGCTTTATCAGGTTGGTAAGAGCTCCCCGTGTCCAGCCTGGCTGCTGGAGGAGCTGGAGGAAAGTTCAGGCTGCTGGAAACTTCGTCGTGATTTGTGCTGGGTATTTCACGATTCACGTCGTGATTTGTTGGGTTTTTCATGGCAGAGGAGAAGGATGACGAGCTGCACAGGGATTATCTGGGATTTTTGGAGTTATCTGGTGCTGTGCAGATCCCTGGGAACAGCCTCTTCCAGTTGTTCATGGCTCATTTATCAGGCTGGGGAGGGACAGAGGGCAGCCAGGATCCCAGCTCTGATAGCTGGGGCTTTCCTCTGGTGTCAGGTCATGTAGGAATTAAAAAAAAACAGCACAATAACTGATGAATTATTTTGATAAAGCTCTTCTTAGCTTCCAGTGGGCCTCTTGGTTTGTTCTGATGCTTGCAAGACTTTTATTGAAGCTTTTTGCTCCTCAGGAATACAACAGTGTTTAGTCAAGCACTGAAACATGCACAAAGTCACCTCTGTATTTCAGCCACCAGGAGGATAAACTAACATTCAAAAGTGTTCCAAAACCTGTGGGTTCATAAGATTCCACCTTTGATAACTGAGGCTGGACTGAAATCCAGATTTTGTTAATATTGCTCTAAGAGGACAGGGACAAGCAGAATTCAAAGGATGTTTTCTCCCTCACTAACTGGACAACAAACAGGATGAGTAAAGAACTTGAGGCGAGAGCTTTGATAGGTTTATTTTCTAAAAGATATGAGGTTGTTGGGAGCAAAACCCTTGTATTTTAGTGTAAGTAGCAAAACTGAAGGTACTAATGAGACAAAATGCCCATTGAGAAGGGGGAAGGTGAGGAATTCCCTGCCAGGTTTAACGTGGAATTTGCTTAGCACTAGCAAGGCAGTCCTGCCTGGTTCTCCCCAAGGTTAAGCAGCTTGGGTTCTTCCCAAGGTTAAGCACTGGTGATGTGTCCTTTGGATCTGCTGCTTTTTGAGGGCACCACCTGAGGCATCCCATCTCCCTGTGCTCTCTCTGAGCACCACCTTTGCTGTGCAGCTAGAAATCCAGCAGTGAAACCCAAACCCAGCTCGGAACGGGGACCCAGCTCCTGTTTTGCGTCCTTCCAGCCCCAGACCGAGGTGCCTGCAGGAAATTCTGCCACCCTGCAGCTTGCAGCAGCCCAGGTAGGCAGAGACTGTTATTTTGAAGGAAGCTGGAGCTGCTGCTGGACAGGGAAAAATGTGCATTGACGTCAGGAGAGGCTGCTCAGCCCCTGAAGTGGGTCAGGTTTGTTGCTGCCATACCTCGCCTTTATCAGCACCTCTGTGCCCATTATCTGCCAGGCTCACATTTCTCCTCCAACAAAAGCTCCCTGTGGCTCTCTGCAAGGCAGGCAGATTGAGTTCTGCGCTCCTCATTTCAGGATTAATTATAGCTCTGGAGCTCCTTCCTGGAGGGTTCTGGAGGTACAAGTGAGAGGCTCTGGATGCTCAGCAGAAGTTGCAGTGGCTCTGGCAGGGAGCTGCCGTTTCTCAGATTGCAGATGGGGCTGAAATCTCAGGCTGTTTCCATTTTTAACGGGAAAACAGATTCCACTGCCGTGATGGGCGCTCAAAAAAATGATACCTTCGAAATTCAGGATAATTCTGGAGGGGGTAATGAGATTGAGAAACCAAATACCACAACTGTGGAGAGCCAATATTTGCAGATTGCACAAACACGGAGTTTATTCAGCTGAACACAATGCTGCAAATGATGGACTTGTTTGGGGGTTTTTGTTGGTTTTTTTGGTTTTTTTTTTTTTAAAGTGCAGATTCAGGGAAATGTTAAGAAGATCACTCCATTATATAATCTCAGTCCTCTGGTAATGAGCCCAATTTCAGTCCTTTTAGAATTCTGTCCCTGGCATATGTTTGTTTTGGTTTGGTTTGGGTTTTGAGGGCTGGCACATTTTTTCCCTCAAATATCAGTGATGTTTCCTCTGGTATGAGATATTTTTGGGGTTAAAAATGACCACTTTGGATGCAGAACGGCTGTGACAGATCAGAAATACCAAAGAGGAACAAGGTGGAAGGGGGAGAATGAGAGACTGATGATTGTTCTGTGCTTAACTGAATCCTGGCCACTCCAAAAAGTGGGGCAACTCAACTGGCAGTGCAGTAATTAAAAATTGAGGAAGCCCCATGGAGCAAGCATCCAGCATCCTGACTAAATCCTGATTTTTTTTTTTCTTTGAAAGGGTTTTCATGGATGTTATCCATGCTGGAGTGCTTACAAATTGTTTCCCAGCCATTTGTGTGGGGAGAATAATGGAGACAAAAGGGGTGACCACAAGAAGTTGTGTACCCTAACAAATAATGCTGATCTCCCCCACCCAGGGAATTATTTTGTCCAACAAGAGAACAGAATTGGATTTTTTTTTGAAGCTAAGAGCCAGTTTCTGACATACAGAGCACTGGTTTTAATTCGTATGTGACATGAAAAAGCCCAGTGCCAGTCAGGAGGTGTCTGGCAGAGCTTTGTGTTGTCAATTCACATCTGAAGGATTCTGGTGTTCCACTGGTCATGAAAAGGGAAGAAATTGGAACTTTAGGAGTGCAGGGCTGAGACAGAGTGGGGAAATCGTGGTCCAGGTGTACAAGGCACCGCTCCAGGCACAGGGGCTGCTGAGGAATTCCCTCTGGCTGTGGCTGCTCCTTCTGGTGGCAGTCCCAGCCTCTCGCTCATGAGTGGTCTGATGAAGCTCTGTGCTGTCACAGGAGCATCAGAGCTGCTCTCCCACCCAGTTCAGCGCTGCAAGTGCTGCACTTCTGCTCAGAGAGGCCACGAGCACCTCCAGCATGTCCTTGCTCCTGAGGTGATCAGAAATAAAACCTTTATATATTACAAAATTCATCATCTGAAGTTAATACCTGAGGCTTGCCTTATATCGGTTCTGTTCCTTTTGCTGCTCAGATTTCTTCATGTTTCTTTTTGGTGATTTCTTCAAAGAGGTGACTTTAAATCCCAGTCTGGACAAGCAAAGAATTTCACTTTTTTTTTAGGATTTGAAATCCTCCCAAGCAGGTCATGCTTTCTTTAGCTGTGCTTACAAATAAATGTTCTTGTACTTGTGAATCTGATAGGAAGATTTATGAGGGTGGCACCCGAGGGAGAGCTGCAGCTCTGAGATAAAAACCTGATGTTTATCTGCACTACGAGGATGTTGAAAACCTGACAAATCCGAGATAAGTGAGGGGAGAAATCAGATTTAAATGACACCTACACGGAGTGGCAGAATGCTGCTGTGGAGAGCAGAAATGGCTCCGTGCCTCCCGAAGCATTGCCACCGTTGCCAAGCCAATTCTGTGGGAAGAAAAAGTCTTCTCAAAGGGAATAACGATTAAAAAAAATCAAAACAGCAGTCTGGCTGTGATAGGGAATAGGTGAAAAAGGGAAAAGGTGAAAAAAGGGAAAAGGTGAAAAAAGAGTGATGTGTTTGTGGGTCCCAGGATGAGGGAAGAGATGAATCTGACTCCATATTTCTTAGACGGCTGATATATTATATTAAATTATATTAATCTATATTATAATCTATATTATAATCTATATTATATTTTCTTTATCTTATATATTTTGTATATATTTTTATATTTTATATTATATATTATCTTATATTTTATATTTTATATTCTATTTTACATTAGATTTGATATTCTATTATATATTCTATTGGGCTCTGCTGTGCCACGCTGGGCTCTGCTGTGCCACTCTGGGCTCTGCTGGGGCACTCTGGGCTCTGCTGTGCCACGCTGGGCTCTGCTGGACCTGACCTTGGCAGCAGCCCTGGCAGCCAGCCTGGCGGAGCAGCCTTTGGTGGTGCCAGGTGCCAGGAGCTCACCCTGCAGGGATGGGGTGTGCTGACCCCTGGGGCACTCGGGGTTCCGCACGTACCAGGGATTTAGGGCACTGCAAGGGGTTCATTCCCAGCTCCAAAAACCAAAACTGTTCCCAAAATGCTTCGTTTTTGAGTGGTCTTGCAGGTGGGGTTCCATCAGAGGCTGCTGGAGCTGCTGCTGGGAGCAGCCCCCGCTCCTTTCCCCCAGAGCTCTGCTCTGCTGCTCCAAACCAGCTCCAGGGTGACTTTTTCTGATTTTTTTGTTACATCTCTCTCTGTTTCTCTGCTTCTGAGGGACCTCCCATGGTTTTCTGGCTCCTCTGAGCAGCACAGGCGACACAAACGGGGTGAATGGGGTGGCTCAGCAGAGCCTGTGATAACCACAGCGTTTATCAGCTCTGCTATCTGCTGGTCAGCATTCCAGCAGCCTGGGAGCATTCCGAGCTGCATCCACAGCCTGCTGTCACCCTGTGTGTCACCTCCAGGAGCATTCAGAGCTGGATCCACAGCCTGATGTCACCCTGTGTGTCACCTCCAGGAGCATTCAGAGCTGGATCCACAGCCTGTTGTCACCCTGTTTGTCACCTCCCAGCATCCCTGGGAGCATTCCAAGCTGCATCCACAGACAGAACCCTGTTTGTCACCTCCCAGCATCCCTGGGAGCATTCAGAGGTGCATCCACAGCCTGCTGTCACCCTGTTTGTCACCTCACAGCATCCTTGGGAGCATTCATCTGGATCCACAGACTAAACCCTGTTTGTCACCTCTCAGTGCTCTGTTTGTCACCTTACAGGAGCATGCAGAGCTGCACCAGCAGCCTGGTGTCACCCTGTTTGTCACCTCCAGGAACACTCAGAGCTGCACCAGCAGCCTGAGCCGTGCTTGTCACCTCCCAGAGTCCTGTTTGTCACTTTACAGGAGCATTCAGAGCTGGATCCACAGCCTGAGCCCTGTTTGTCACCTCCCAGCATCCCTGGCAGCACTCAGAGCTGCACCATCAGCCTGGTGTCACCCTGTTTGTCACCTCCAGGAGCATTCAGAGCTGCCTGAGCCCTGTTTGTCACCACTGTCCCAGCAGATGCCCAGCTCCAGGGGAGAGGCACCAGCCTCTGTCTCTGGGTTGCTTTTGCTTCTCACCCCTGAATTATAAAAATTCTGATTAATGTCAGACTGCAGCTGGTCCTGCACGAAGCCATAACATTTAAAAGAAGGTTTTATTTGTGGGCTGGTGGCTCTGAGGGCTGCAGACAGCCCCAGTAGCAGTTCCCTTCCCAGCTAAAGTCCCCGTGCTTTCCCTGCCTGTTGCTCTTGGCACAGCTCCTTCCTCCCAGCTCCAAAGCTTGTCAAAATTTGCTGTGTATTCAAGGCTAGGAAGCACCTCAGGAAAGCCCAGCAAATCTCAGATTATCTCTTGGCAAGTCAATAATCTCATTTATCTGCCGTGACTGTTGAATTTTAATGATGGCTGTACTCAAAACTCCTCCAGGTTGTGAAGGTTTTGGAGCATTTTAATAATTCCACAACACAAAAACAGCAACAGAGGACACCCAGCATCCCAACAGCACCGGTGGGAGTCCCCGCAAGGATTTGGGATGGAATCACAGTGGGGCATGCCTGTAATTACTCTAATTATTCTTTGTGCTGCAGTGCAAGCTTGGAGTGACTTCTCCCTTCATTTTTCCCCCCAGATTTTGGCTTTGGGAATTTCTACAAGAGCGGGGAGCCTCTGACAACGTGGTGTGGGAGCCCCCCCTACGCAGCCCCAGAGGTGTTTGAAGGCCAGCAGTACGAGGGACCCCAGCTGGACATTTGGGTACCATTATCCCGAATTTTGACTGCATTCCAGTCAGCTTTTGGGAAGCTGGAACGAATATTTCATTGTTGTGAAGTTGCAGATCTAGAATAATGGAATTTTCTTACCTACAGATCTAGAATATTTATTTTTCTGAAGCTGCAGATCTGGAATATTTGATTTTTCTAAAGCTGTAGATCTGGATTTTTTTATTGTTCTAAAGGTGCAGATCTAGAATATTCAATTTTTCTTACCTGCAGATCTGGAATATTTGATTGTTCTGAAGCTGCAGATCTGGAATATTTTAATTTTTTTTACCTGCAGTTGATTGTTCTGAAGCTGCAGATTTGGAATATTTGATTATTCTGAAGCTGCAGATCCAGAATCTTTGATTTTCCTGATTTTTAAATTAAATTAATCCAACTCGCCTTCACAAATAAAATCTTTGTGAAGCTGGTAATAAAATAAATTTTAAAATGTGCTTTTACATACATTTATCTGCCTGTGTGCTGGTTCTGTGTACATAAGCACCTAATAAATGCTGGTTTTAAAAGGCTCCAGCCTCCCTGGACCTTTGGGAATTGCTAAACACAGAGCAGACGTCAGGCAGGTGACACTCAGGGCACCAGAAGGGAATCCCTGAACTTTGGTAAATATTCCTTCCATAAAAAAGGTCCTAAATCATGAACAGGCTCTGCCTGCCCCCAGAGAAGGTGTTGCTATTTTAAATAAAATCACCTTCACCTCTGAGTTAAGGATTCTGTGAAGGTGCTCAGCTTGCAGCAATCCCCAGTTCAGTTTTTGACAGGGTTTTCTTTAAAAAAAAAAAATAAAAATCTATATTTAATTGTAAAATCTCAGCGTTTTCACAAAGTTTTGAGGTCAGCACCTGCTTTTTCCCCCTTGAGAGACCCAGCGCTGTGCCAGGCTGCTGTGGTTCTCTCACTGTTATTTTTTTGGCAAGAACATTCCCATGATTGCATCCTTCCAGGAATAAGCAATTGGAGCAGAGCTCCTGCCCATAATTTCCCCTTTTGCTCACTTTGAATAATCCCCTAAACTGACTGTTCACACAGGCTTGAAATGTAAAATATTGCACTTTTTCACTTTGAGTGGCTGCTGTCTGAGGGTTGCTTTTTTTGGGGGGGGCAAGGCTGAGATTAATATTAAATAAATAAATAAATAAATAATAGGAGTAAATAAGATAAATAATATAATAATATATAATAATGAACTATAAATGATACATAATAAATAACAGATTTATAAATATTATGCTAATATATAAATAATAATTAAACATAAATAATATATTAATAAATAATATGCTAACAGATAATAATAATAATAAAAATAATAATGAAATTATTAAAATATCCCAATATATAATAATGAACTATAAATGATACATAATAAATAACAGATTTATAAATATTATGCTAATATATAAATAATAATTAAAATAAATAATATATTAATAAATAATGTGCTAATAGATAATTATAAAAATAATAATGAGATTATTAAAATATCCCAAATTCTCAGCTGAAGTTGGGGTTCACTTCTCAGTCACCCTTGTGCACCTCCCTCCTTTGCATCTAAACTCCCTTTTTCTGCAGAAAAGAATTATTTCTGTGGCAGGGCTTGGCTTGCACCCTCAGAGACACTGCTGGGAGCTTGGGACTGAGCTGAAAATTCCCTTTTTTTCCCCACAGAGCATGGGGGTGGTGCTCTATGTCCTGGTGTGTGGAGCACTGCCCTTCGATGGACCCACCCTGCCCATCCTGAGGCAGAGGGTGCTGGAGGGGAGGTTCAGGATCCCTTATTTCATGTCAGAAGGTAACAGTGGCATGGCTTTACTCATTTTGGGGTGGTTTGGATAAATTCTGGGCTAACCAGGAGGTGGGCAGGGGGAATAGCACTGCTGGCCATGAAGAATTTGGGTTTTTCTCCACTTTAATGTGATTTTTAGTCTTGTTTTGAGAGGTTTTTAGCAGCACCGATGCAGCTCTGGGCTGGTAGGTCAATGAGCAAGTCTAAAATTCTTATTTTTCTCCTTTTTCCAACAGAGTGTGAGCACCTGATCAGGAGAATGTTGGTCCTGGACCCATCCAAACGTTTGAGCATTGCTCAGATCAAGGAGCACAAGTGGATGCTGGTGGAAGTTCCTGCCCAGAGGCCAATCCTGTACCCAGCAGGAGAGGAGAACGAGCCCTCCCTGGGGGAGTACAACGAGCAGGTGCTGAGGCTGATGCACAGCCTGGGCATAGACCAGCAGAAAACCCTGGAGGTAAAACTCAGATGGGGATAAAACACACTGAAATGGGGGTAAAACACCTCAAATGGGGGTAAAACGTAATGAAATTGGGGTACAACACACTGAAATGGGGGTACAACACACTGAAATGGGGGTAAAGCATGCTGAAATTGGGGTAAAACACCTCAAATGGGTGTAAAACATAATGAAATTGGGGTAAAACACCTCAAATAGGGGTAAAACATACTGAAATGGGGGTACAATGCACTGAAATTGGGGTAAAACACACTGAAATGGGGGTACAACACACTGAAGTGGGGGTGAAACACACTGAAATGAGGGTAAAACACACTGAAATGGGGGTGAAACACACTGAAATGGGGGTACAAGACACTGAAATTGGGATAAAACACCTCAAATGGGGGTAAAACATAATGAAATGGGGGTAAAACACACTGAAATGGGAGTAAAGGACACTGAAATGGGGGTAAAACACACTGAAATGGGGGTGAAACACACTGAAATGGGGGTAAAACACCTCAAATGGGGGTAAAACAAATCAAATGGGGGTAAAGCACACTGGAGTGGGTGTAAAGCACACTGAAGTGGGAGTAAAGCACACTGAAACTGGGGCAAAACACCTCAAATTGGGGTAAAACATGCTGAAATGGGGATAAAGCACACTGAAATTGGGGTAAAATACCTCAAATTGGGGTAAAACATGCTGAAATGGGGATAAAGCACACTGAAATGAGGTAAAACACACTGAAGTGGGGTTGGATAAATCATTAACCTGACAGCTGGAGAGAGACCAATGGGAATTAGGAAGTAAATCCGTTTTGAGGTTTTAAGAGGGTGGCAAATGAGAATCAAAGCAAATTGTGAGCTTTTAAGAGGGTGGGAAAGGAGAATCAAGGAGGAGCAGGAAGGCAGAGGGCAGCTGAGGTGCCTGCCCTATCCCAGACATAAATTCCAGCATTCCTGGGGAGCTGACATGGTGATTTCCTCTAGGATGGGAGCTCAGTGAGGGTCCCATCCACCTGGAAGCTCAGCACAACCCAGCATTGATATTTTTCTGTCCCTGCCACTCTGCTTTGAGCCCTTCTCAGCTCAGAGCAGCGTTTCCCTTCCCTGCTACCTCCTAAACCCACCCAAATCCCCTCATTTTCTGGCAGAACACAAAAAACCAGCCCCAATCTGGCTGTTCCCACACTGGCTGTGCTCTTAGGAGCTCTGAGAGAAATCATCACACCTGAGATAGCCCAGCTACCCCAAACAGCATCAAACCAGCAGGATGGCTTCTGAGGCAGCATTGCAGACAGAAAAAGGTTTCATAAAAGGCAAAACAGCAAAGCTCTTACAGAGAAGAACCAAGCCAGGGGCAAGAGGTCCTTACTCCTACTAAAACACCCCGCAAAAGTTGATTATTTCCCCAAAAGTGATTATTTCCCTTGTTCTTTTCTAGTGAATTACGTAGGCTGGACCTCTTGGCCTCTGTCCCATCGGGCAGCCCCAGTGTGAGGAGAAGCCCCAAAGGTCCCATGAGGTGTCTTTGTACCAAACTGGGTAAATTTGGTACAATTTGGACCTCTTGGCCTCTGTCCCATCGGGCAGCCCCAGTGTGAGGAGAAGCCCCAAAGGTCCCATGAGGTGTCTTCGGGACAGAAACTTCTGGGCTTTTTGCCTTTTTAAGCAGTCAGAGAACAATTTGGTCACTCCCTCAACAGGGTGCACGTTTATTTTCTGTTGCAGTCCCTGCAGAACAAGAGCTACAACCACTTTGCTGCCATCTATTACCTGCTGGTGGAGAGGCTGAAGTCTCACCGGAGCAGCTTCCCCGTGGAGCAGCGCGTGGACGCGCGCCAGCGCCGGCCCAGCACCATCGCCGAGCAGACCGTGGCCAAGGTCAGCTCCCTGCTCTGCCCTGGGCTCCTCCCTCTGCCTCATTCCCTTCCAAAATCCTTCCTTTCCCACCTGTAATCCCTCAGTGCTTGGTGGTGTTTCATCCTGAAGCTTAAAATGCCGGCCCAGCACCATCGCTGAGCAGACCATGGCCAAGGTCAGCTCCCTGCTCAGCCCTGGGCTGCTCTGCCTCATTCCTCTGCCTCATTCCTCTGTCTCATTCCTCTGCCTCATTCCTCTGCCTCATTCCCTTCCAAAATCCTTCCTTTCCCACCTGTAATCCCTCAGTGCTTGGTGGTGTTTCATCCTGAAGCTTAAAATGCCAGCTCAGCACCATCACCAACCGCAGCCATGGTCAGCTCCCTGCTCAGCTCTGGGCTGCTCTGCCTCATTCCTCTGCCTCATTCCCTTCCAAAATCCCTCCTTTCCCACCTGCAATCCCTCACTGCTTGGTGGTGTTTCACCCTGACCCTTTAAAATGCAAATACTGGGTTTGCTTTTAGCGAGGATCTCGTTGCTCAGTCTCCTGGTGGTGCCTTGGGAAGGCTGACCTGGAAGATGACGCCCTTGGGGATATTTGGTTGATATTTGAGGTGAAACTCAGCTTCAGTTACAAAAACACAGGTCCAGGAACAGCGTGGCAATGATTAAAACCAGGTTTAAGCTTGGTTCTTGTGATAGAAAGTCACAGTGTCACAGAGAAAATTATAAATTTCAAGATGTATTCATGATCCATTTTAAGATGTATTCATGGCCAATTTTAAGATGTATTAAAAGCAGGATGAACAAGGAGGAATAAAACACCTCTGGGAGGGGGTTCCTTGTACTGAATTCCTGCATTTTAGAGCCACATTCCCACTTTTTTCTTCAGTTGCAGCCTCCCAGTTGTCCCAAGGATAATTTGTTTTCACACATGGTGGCACCACAGCTCCTGGCTGAGGGTGATTGTTTCCTTTTGGCCAGTGCTGTGGATGCTGCACTCCAGGAAATAAAGGTTCAAAACCAGGGGAAAATATCCCTGTTCTCCTAATCTTCAGGAAATTTCCAAAAAAAGTCATTGAAACCTTCCTGAGCCTCCTGGTAGCAGTCAGGGGGTTTGTACTCAATAAAAAAAAAGGAATTTTAGAGCACCAGAAAGCCCCAAACTCTTATCTGTGCTGCTGGGAATAAGTCAGCTTCAATAAGTACTGAGCTTAATGCCATTTGGGGTTGGCCTGGATGTTTTGGGGGTTGTAATGTTATTTTTTTTTTCCAAGTTTAAAGGCTAAGAATGTTCTTCATCCTGAACCAAGAAATAAATCTTGCACTTCTGCTTTGGCACTGGGCTGCACATTGTTTCATCCGTGACTTTGGATGTTGCTCCCCACCTAAAACTCTTCCAGTTTTGAGTTCCTCAGCTCTGTTTTTCAGGCCCAAGCTGTGGTGCCCTCGGTGAACCTGCATTCCCAAAATCCAAGGCTGCTGCAGTCTCCAGGGCTCCCCTCAGCCTCAGGAGCAGAAACCTTTTCCTTCCCTCCCTCCAGCTGCCAGGGAGAGGCAGCTTTCATGGAGGAGGAAAGGGTTGAGACACCAAAGGTACAGCTTAAAATCACTTTATTATTTGTTCTTTTTTTTTTTTTTCCAGGAATTCCAGCTAAAAAATATTGTTGTCTTTTAAAAGCACAGCAGTGCTTCCTGAAATTTAAGTATTTAAGCATCAAGAGCTGTAGGTATTCCAAATTCTCTTTCCCTGGGACTCCCCACAGCTGTCTCTTTTTCCATCATTCTTCTGCCTCCTGTTCTTTGCTTCATTCCATTCTCACCACACTGCTTTTGGAAAGGGGAAAAAAAAGCCCTAAAAAAAACTCCTAAAAAAACCCAAACAAGGGTTCTTCTAAAATGTATTTTCAAGAGCTCTAAAGACTCCTCCTTCTTACACAAAGGGGTCCTGGGTGCAGCTGAAGTGTCCCAAAGGAGCTCCAGCCTGATCTGGAGTCAGCAATTAGAAAGGGGAAATAGCTTAAAATAATTACATTTATGAAGTATGTGACTCTCATAAAACTGCTGTTGTTTTCTCTCATGTTGCACCACGTTATAACTTGAATTTCAGCATATTTATCCTGCCTGGTGCCAGCTGGGGTTTGATTTCCTGCCTGCCAGTTTGAAGGGTTTATTGCTCCCTTGGTTTGTTCCCAGCACCAAGAGTGTGGCCCTGGTTCTCAGCTCTGGCTCCTTGTGTGGTCTGTGGCAGCTGGAAAGCACAAATCAGTTCAAAAGCACTTCAAAATTAACATTTCAAGCTTTATTTTGCATCCCCCTTTTGCTTTATAGCTGCACTTTGGCCAGGGTAGGTGACAGCAGCGAGGTGTCAGGGCTGAACTCACTTGGGAATATTCTTAATTTTTGTAGGGCTTGAGCACTAAAGATTTCCAGGCTCTGATCCCTGGAAAAACTGCAGGGAGCCAGCGTGGGGTGGGTTCTGCTCTTCCTTTCTGCCACATCAGTGCCAGGCATTTGAGTGGAGAAGTCCCAAATGGGAAGGAAAATGTTCAAAAAATGAAATTGAGAGGTAAAATCCACTCAATCAAAACAGAGGCAGCAGAGCCAGAGTTGTCCCGTGCAGGAATCATCATTTTCCTGCTGTTTAAATGATTTATAGCTGTTTCTTGATATTTTCCTACCATATAGTTCTGCCTCAAGACCATTTGTTGAGAGCTGCTGCCCATGCTGTGAAACCTCTTTTCCAAACACTGCTCCTTTTCAAAATAGCAAAGGACTTGGAGGAGAATTCAGGAATGGCTCACAAAAAATGGCTTTACATAAAATCAGCTGCAGCAGTGCCAGGTTTTGTGTAAAGGATTGTGGTTTTTGCATCCATATTTTACCCAGTGTGATCCTATTTGTGCAGCAGGACAGTAATTACAGGACAGAGCCTCCAAAAGCTTCAGGACATGGAAATATTTATAAATAAATCTATAATTAATATTAATATAAATAAATATAATAAAATAATTGAATGTCTAAAATATATAAATAATAAATAATGAAGTCATAAAGTAAAATAAAAATAAAATCTTTATTTTTTGCCTGAAACCCATATAATTTCATGTGACAAAAAATTAGTTAAGGATCCATGGCAAGCTGGCTTGGAGAATAAAACCAGAATTAAAATCCTAGGAGCAGTTTAGGTTGGGGAGGTGCCTCTAAAAGTCTGATTCAAAGCTGTGGGAGGCTGCTCAGGGCTTTATCAGGCTGGGTAAATCCAAGGAGGGAGATTCCACAGCTTCTCCAGGCAACCTGTGTTTGCAGGGGAACAACATTAATCAAGTGGAGTTGTGCTGGAAAAAGGTGCATTTATGGAGTTATTCCTGAGCACAGCCCTGCAAGGATGAAATGCAAGGCTGGGGTTTTTTTCTGGTGTTTATCTGAGCGTGATAAATGAGCACAGTAGGTATAGGAAGGGGGAACAGCAGTATTGCACATTCCATAAATGTTTTATACTTGTGACTGAGCTGGCAAAGTTTTTAATAATTCAAAAAAACCAAAAAAAAAACCAAAAAAAAATCAGCCCTGGAGAGCACAGAACTGTGGGAATAAGAATATTTAGTTTTAGGGAATTGAGTGTTAAGGGAATGTAAATAGGAAATGAAGAATTGGACATGACAAGGCTTACTGAACTCTGCTGAGTTAAAGATCCCAGCTGCCTCAGGGCAGGGAGTTCCTGCTTTTGGGGTGATGATTTGGGCATGAAACAGAGCTGGGCACAAACAGAGCTGGGCACAGAACAAAGGTGGGCACAGAACAAAGGTGGGCACAGAAAAAAGCTGGGCACAGAAAAAAGCTGGGCACAAACAGAGCTGGGCCTAAACCAAAGCCCAAACCAAAGCTGGGCACAAACAAAGCTGGGCACAAACAGAGCTGGGCCTAAACCAAAGCTGGGCACAGAAGAAAGGTGGGCACGATACAAAGCTGGGCCCAAACCAAAGCTGGACCCAAACAAAGCTGGGCACAAACAGAGCTGGGCCTAAACCAAAGCTGGGCACAGAAGAAAGGCGGGCACGATACAAAGCTGGGCCCAAACCAAAGCTGGACCCAAATGAAGCTGGGCCCAAACAAAGGTGGGCACCAACAAAGCTGGGCACAAACAGAGCTGGGCCCAAACAAAGCTGGCCCAAACAAAGCTGGGTACAAACAGAGCTGGGCACAAACAGAGCTGGGTACAAACAAAGCTGGGCCCAAACCAAAGCTGGGCCCAAACAAAGCTGGCTACAAACAAAGCTGGGCCCAAACAAAAGTGGGCCCAAACAAACTGTCCCTGTGCCCCCAGGTGAACGGCTGCCTGCTGGACCCCGTGCCCCCCGTGGTGATGAGGAAGGGGTGCCAGTCGCTGCCCTCCAGCATGATGGAAACCTGCATCGACGAAGGGATCGAGACGGAAGGAGAGGCGGAGGAGGACCCCGCGCAGGCCTTCGCGGCCCTGCAGGCAGCGCGAGGCGGCAAGAGGCGGCACACCCTGGCTGAGGTCACCAACCAGCTGGTGATGGTGCCAGGCACAGGTACAGAGCCCAGCTCCAAGCTCATTGTCTGCCTCAGCACGCAGCCCGATCAGCTGGGGATGGAAAACATGGGCGTTTATGAGTGACGAGTACAAGACGGTTTCTCTTTGCTACAAAGGACAAAGGGAAAAAACCTCAAAATGCCTCAAAATCTGCTGTTGAGACAGTATAAAATCAGAGCAGCAAATTTACAGGTGATCAAACTCATGCCACAGCCTCAAAAGCTACTGGGAAATCTGGCAAAATTGGCTGCTTTTTCAACTGAATGTCCCCAAATCATTCATCCCTAAAGATGAGCTGGCAGAGACCAGTGGGGAAAGGAAACCCTCTGGACTCCAGCAGCAGTGAGGTGACCAAGCCTTTCAGGCTACAGTTTTATCAGGGTTAAAAAAACCCCTAAACACTTTCCAGACAAGCCAGTAAGAATCTGCAGAGTGTCTGGCTGCTGCAAGATACTGCAAAAACCCAGCAGCAAATCCCCATTATTGGACTGCAAGTTCCACTTGACAATTCCTTTGTCAAAATTGATTTCTTTGGCTGTTCACTCTGCTGGCAGGAGTAGCTTGAGTCAGTGGTGCTGATTCTCACTTTTATCCCGGTTTTTGGGTTTTTTTGTCCCAGGGAAGGTCTATTCCTTGGATGAGAACTCCTCCCTGGGCAGCATCGACTCGGAGTACGACATGGGCTCCATGCAGAGGGATCTCAAATTCCTGGGAGAGACCCCTTCCCTGAAGGAGATGGTGCTGAGCAGCCAGCACGCCCCACGGGTGCCCTCCCCATTCCTGGGGCTCAGGCCTGCCAACCCAGCCATGCAGGCCCTGAGCTCCCAAAAACGAGAGGCTCACAACCGCTCCCCCGTCAGCTTCCGCGAGGGCCGCAGGGCCTCCGACACCTCCCTCACCCAAGGTAACTCCTCTGCAGAGCAGCTGCTCTGTTCAGTAGCCATCATCTCTTTTAATATTCTGGTTTAATGGCAGTGACAGCCTGGCACAGCGGGAAGTGCCCTCCGTGCTCGGCTGTGGCTCGGTTTGTCGCTCGGCTGATCGGTGCTAAACAGAAAATCGGATTTTTCTCACAAGGGGTTTTTGCTCATCCCTTCTCCTCTCCAGGAATTGTAGCATTTAGGCAGCACCTCCAGAACCTGGCACGAACCAAAGGAATCCTGGAGCTGAACAAAGTCCAGCTGCTGTATGAACAAATGGGATCAGAGGAAGAACCCTCCCTGACGTCAGCTGCCACCCAGCTGCAGGACCTCGTTAACAGCCCTGCACAGGTAATTAAAGCAGAAATCGAGCTCCATCTTAATGCTGTGGGACAGATCAGGAGAGGATGAGGTGGTGTGGAGATCTGGGAACAGCTAATTGACAGATTAAATGTCCTATTCTCCTTTCTGCCTTCCCAGAGTGGAGAATTTGCAGCCTTTGCCCATCCTTGTGTCAGTGAGGGGCTCTGCCAGCTTTCCAAACCCACCAGTCACTGCTTTCACTCTGAAGGGTGTTTGGGATTTAGCAAAGGCCAGTGACACCTTTTCTTGCTGGAGGTACAATTGCAAGAAGCAGATTGCAATTACACACAGATTGCTTTGCAGAGTGAATTTTAAAGAGTTCCCAGTGAGTTGTTTTGAGTGGAACAGGAACCACAGAACCTCTGGCAGGGAAAACCCTTAAAGCAAGGGTTAAGGGAGCCTTTTCTGCCCATGCAGCTTGTTCCTCTTCCCCCTGCAGGAGGAAGGCTCCCAGCAGCAGCAGCAGCAGCAGGAAGCTCCAGCTGCTTTCCCCAGTGGTGCACAGACCCCACTGCTGTCCCGAAGGCAGAGCCTGGAGACTCAGTACCTGAAACACCGGCTGCAGGTACCCCTTCCCTTCCCCTCCCTTCCCTTCCCTTCCCTTCCCTTCCCTTCCCAGCAGCTGAACTGGGAGCTGCTCCGTGTTTTTGTGGTGTCAGGCACTGACCCTAATGATGCAAAAAGTGCATTCTTGCTGTTTTCCTCCCCAGCCTGGCAGTGTTTAGTAACTGCTGCTGAATGCAGATTATTGCTGTAACATCCCAAAAAGGTTCTGCATCAGCACCTGAGGAGCCACTTCTTAACCCCCTGGGCCTTCCTCTTCCACACTCCCTTCATTTCAAACCCATTTTCATATACCTTTAGTTCATAAAAAACTGGTTTTTCCCTAGTTTTCCAGCTTGCAGTTTCTTCCACTTGGGGAAAAAAGCTTTCCATGGATTTTTATGGCATAATCTCTCCTGCAAAAACATTGCCTAAGGGCTAGAAGCCAATGGGCAGCATTATGGGTTTAGAGAGTGGCTCTGTGGACAGCTGGGCAGTTACAGGGGTAGAAAGCCTTTCTCCTGCTTTCTGGACTCATTCATTAAATCAAAAGCCATCTAAAGCAGCTCTGCTTTCCCTGCAGAAGCCCACTCTGCTCTCCAAAGCTCCCAACACTTGCCAGCTCTACTGCAAAGAACTGCCCCGGAGTCTGGAACAGCAGCTCCAGGAGCACAGGTGAGAATCCCCCAAATTATGCAGAAAAATTACTCTCAAGAGCAATAAAAGAACTGGAACTCTCTTTGTCCATTTAGAAATTATCTGAAAAAGCACAGTTTCACTTCAAAGCTTATTTTAAAAGCAAAACTTCTTTTAAAAGCAAGAACAAGTCTTTCCACGTGTTTACCAATTTCTCTGCCTGATCCTCATCTCCCAAAATCCCCAGAGCAGTGAACAGCAGGCTTTAAAATACAAACACAGTGCATCTCATTCGTAACAAAGTGAATTAAACAATGCATGGGGTTAGCTTTAAAATTTGATAAAGTGATCAGAGGAGATGTGTGATAACACTGAAAGGGATAACTTTGGTGTGTGTAAAAGTCAACGAGCAGGCTTGCCCGGGGATTTGGAGCTGTGTGAGCTGCCCAGATGACCAAAATAATTTTGGTTTTTTCTGTCTTGGCTGCAGGCTGCACCAGAAGAGGCTGTTCCTGCAGAAGCAGTCCCAGCTGCAGGCCTACTTTAACCAGATGCAGATAGCAGAGAGCTCGTACCCCCGGGCCAGCCCGCTGCCCCTGCCCTGCCCGGAGGAGCTGCAGCCCCAGCAGCAGCAGCAGCAGCCCCAGCCCCAGCAGCAGCAGCAGCAGCAGCAGCAGCCAGCCCAGTTCAGCCTGCAGCAGCCCCTGAGCCCCGTGCTGGAGCCTTCCTCGGGGCAGATGCATTTCGAGCCCTTCCTCAGGCAGTACCCCAAGGTGCAGCTGGAGCCGCCGCCCCCCAGCCCATCCCGGCTGTCCCCGCCGGGCCAGGGGCAGCCAGCACAGCCCCTCCCGTTCCCCTACCAGACTTGTGAGCTGCCTGCTGTCCCCTCTGCCGAGCAGTGCCACCTCTCCCAGAGCAGCGGAGCGTTGCCTGAGAGCCAGAGCAGCCCTGCAGAGGCACAGCCCGGCTACGACTCCCTGCCCCTGTCAGAACTGCCCGGACTCTTTGATTGTGAGATGATGGAGGCTGTGGATCCCCAGCACGGTGGTTATGTCCTGGTGAATTAGCACCCAGGGCATACTGGAAGGACAAAAGGAGAAGCATGTCAATTTTTGGTTGGTTTTTATTTTTTTTTCCCCCCCCATTCCTATCCTCTTCCCACCCCCGTCGAAGTTTTTTGACCCTCGAATTGACAGGGGAACTGAAAATCCACCTGGCTGGAAGGAAAAAAAAAAATAGCAGGAGGTGTTTGGCCCCAGTGGCAGGGGCTGGAGAACAGGGAGTGCAGCTTCATCCCACAAAGTCTGCGTAGAAGGAGGCAAAAAAGGTGAATTTCAGAGGAAGGAAATCGCCCCTTCTGAAAAAATTCGGGGAGTCTGTCAGCATTCATCCACCATCCACTTGGAGAGAGGAGACTGAGTGCACACTTTTCGTACTTCTTGGCAATAAAAGCAATAGTTTTCACTGAAATTCAGGGTAGATTTGGGTCTGCGCTGATGGCAACTGAAATCCTCTGGAGAACAGGAGCACGAGGTGGAATTCAAGGGAAGTTGCACTTTGGTTGAGCTCCTGGTCTGGGATTACTCCGTGGCCAGCCCTGAGCGTCTCAGGCAGCCTCCACTTCCTCCTGCTGGCACCTAACCAGGATTTCCCAAGCCTGCCAAGGAGCTCTTCACTGTCTGCTGAAGGAATCTGGAGCAAGGGACACCTTGATTTTGTCAAAAGAAACCTGGGATTGTGTGGAGAGACCTCTGGGTGGGGATCGGAATTCTGGAGGATCAAGGATGAGCCAACAGAAGGTAAGAGAGCCATGAGAGAGAGAGCAAGAGCTGCAGGAAATGGCATTAAAAAATACAATATCCACCTGGGTGGCTTTTGAAATCAGCCCCTATTTCAGGAGGGCTCTGTCCTGGAGAAGTTCTGCTCACTGGAAAGGATCCACCTGTCCCTGGGTTGCATTTTAAAAAACAAACAAGCAAACAAAACTGTGTTTTGAATTTGCAGTATGTGTTGCTGGTGGTTTCTTGAGCTTTGTATATTTGGACAATTATTTAGGGTTTTAGAACTTTAAGGATAAAAAAAAAACAATGAGCTTATAAAAAGTAAAAAAAAAACACCCCTGTGAAGTGATAGTGCTGTGCCTTTTTCAGTTCTTTATCAGCCTATATGCTTTTTTCTGAAGAAAGTAGACAATACCCCATTTATATCCCTGCTGTGGCCAAAGTCCCTTCAGAGCACACGTCCCACCATGTGGGACATGTTTTAACTTCCTTAGTGTTGGAATGGCTCGTGTATATAGGACACTGAAAGTATCACAGCAATATTTCAGCATCAATCTGTTGATGTCTCCACCATTTCAAGGGATGCTCCAGCTCCAGCAGGAGCTGTGTCTCCAGAACTTTCCACTCATGAAATCCCAGACACAGGAAGGTGGCTCAGGGAGCTGCAGGAGGATGAGATCTCCAGTTTGGGGTTTGGCTCTGCCCCTCAGGTGTGGCCAGGCCAGCCCTTTCCTGAGCAAACCTTAAGCACAATTGCAGCTTCATCAAAGCACAAAGAGCGAGAGGAACTGTGCTGATCACACCAGAGTTTGCTGGAAGGTTTGGTCTTTGATACTGCAAATCCCCAGGGCGGAGGGAGGTGAAAATCAGCGTTTACAGCAATAAGACCACATTAAAACATGGGCTAGGAGGGGTTTAGCCACTGTGTGTGAAGGGAGAAGGGTTTAACAGGTGGCAGAAGGCACCTGGTCCCTGTGTGGGAAGGTGGAGACAATTCCTGTTCTCTGGAGCCTGCTTTTGGCCCAGTCCAAAAGTGCTCAGCTTCTACCTCTGCTAGCACAGGGATCCTCAAGGCAAAGGAGAGTTGGAGGAGCAGGATCACGAGGCAAAGACAGCCAGAAAGCTCTGCTTTAAAGGGCTGAGAGAAAAGGGTTTTGTTGGGAAGGAAATCTCTCTGACACGGTGGAACACAGACCCGGTGACACCTGAAGGGAAACAGCCTGACAAAAACTGCAGGAGCAGAGAGGAAACAGAGTCCTGTCCTTTCACTCCCCCTTCCCTACCCCACAGCACAGCCCACACCTTCTGCAATGTGGAATCTGTCCAAGCACTCACAGACCTGGGCAGTGAAAGCTGCTTCCAGGACAGCCCCGCTGCTGCTCCAGGAGCTGGCTGAGTGCCAGAACAATAACCACTTCCTTCCCCATCCAGCTCCAGGATCCTGCACGTTTCAGGACTCAGAAGATAAAAATAATTCCGTGCTGGAGTTCTGCAATTCATTTATCAGGATGTGCCAACCAGTGTGAGCTCCTTGGAGCTTTGCAGTGCTGGGCAGGGGGAAGCTGCAGTATTTTTTAATGTCAGTTTAGACTGACTCTTTCCCCTCAGCCAAAAGCATATTTAACATTTCATGTAATTTCCTTTAAGCCAATTAGGACTAAAAGGCTTCTGAAGCCTTCTCATAGAGAGGATCCATTGGGCACCACTTCCTACTCCTTTGAAGTGGCTTTTTTGTTCCAATCTCTTCTGTTCTAACATTAGAGAACTGTGTACACTACTGTTAGAGTAATTATTAGCTTTATTATCTTGTACTACAGCCTCCTTTGAAGAGACTTTGGTGTGATGTATATGGGGTACAAATTTCATACGGAGAAAAGTGCAATATGTGTGTGTGTGGTATGTTCTTTAATGTATTTTTTTAAGGATTTAGAGGGTTTAGTCTCTGCTTTGGGATAAATGCACTAGTTTTGTGAGCTCCAGTTTGGCAAGTTCATCTGTAGTATTTACATGCAACTGATCTGCTGGACTCTGTAAAGCAGTTACAGTGTATTAATACAAAATAAAGAATATGTGCATTTCATTTTTTAAATTTCTAGTGAGCTAAAGCAGCGCCTGCCACTCTTGTCTTCATTAGGGTCAAGTTATTTTCTCTCTGAGGCACCAAAATAATTGATGTCTGCTGCAAATGTTGGATTTTCTAGACTGAGGTTTGCTCCCCATGGTTCTGACACGCTTGGGATTGTTGGTTTGCTAAATATGAATTTGGAAAGGCTGGAAAACTTGGTGCCACAGGATTGGCACAGCACTTTGCACTTTCATTAATAGAAGGCTCGTTCAAAATTAATTAAAAGGAGAACAAAATCCAGTGGAAAGATCGTCAGCAGCTCTTGTTTTAACATCACCAGTGACATTCCTGTGACCCTCATGCTTCCTGCTGATACCACGGTGTGATGTTTGGAGATAAAATGCAAAAGTTTGTGGAGAACCAGTGGATTCTGTTCCCCCACCCCAAAACTGCTTTTAGGCAGTGACTCAGCCCCAAACATCCACCCCTGAGGTGGAAAATCCAACAGAGCTTTAAAACTGGGGCTGAACTCAGTGCAGGCAGCCCTGCTGCTGAGCAGGCTTGGGAAATCCAAAAAGAGCCTTAAAATTGTGTCTGAATTCAGTGCACACAGCTCTGCTGCTGAGCTGGTTTGAAAAATCCAAATAGAGATTTAAAATTGTGCCTAAATTCAGTGCATGCAGCTCTGATGCTGAGCTGGTTTGAAAAATCCAAGGAAAGCCTTAAAACCATGTCTGAATTCAGTGTACACAGCTCTGCTGCTGAGATGGTTTGGAAAATCCAAGAGAGACCTAAAATCATGTCTGAACTCTGTGCACAGAGCTCTGCTGCTGAGCAGGCTTGGGAATTCCAAAAAGAGCCTTAAAATTGTGTCTGAATTCAGTGCACACAGCCCTGCTGCTGAGATGGTTTGGAAAATCCAAACAGAGATTTAAAATTGTGTCTGAATTCAGTGCACACAGCCCTGCTGCTGAGATGGTTTGGAAAATCCTAAAATTGAGGAGTATGTCAGACTGGCTATGAAATTACAGCAGGAATTAATTCTCCTCTCCTCCCTTTCTCCCTCCAATGCTGGACAAAGTGCAGGACTGGAAAATGAGGCACAAATTCTGCAACCCTGACCCTGATGGGAACGTGGCCAAGCAGGTCACTGTGGGGAAAGAGCTGCAAGTTCAGCCAGCAGAGGGGTTTGCTGATTCAGGTGATTTTCTGATGGGAATATCGCATTGGAGGGGAGGTCAGATGGCAGAGAGCTCATGTGAAATGTGATGAAAAGAAACTTTTAATTGGATGGCTCCCATAGGGCATCAGCTGGGAATTTGAGGCAAACCCTCAAAGGGATAAGAATTGGGAAATGGATGGAGAAATAAGGGAAATGTTTCTGCCCCCAGTGCCTTGAGGGTTCCCTTGCTTGAACCTCGAGGTACAGAGAATAACTCAGTGCCACTGGCTGAGGTTTGCAAGGCTAAAGGAATAGGCTCTGTGTGGACTAAACCTGATATTCATCTGATTTTGGACAGGTTATCCTGATTCTCAGTGGTTAAAAATTAGCAGAACAAAAAGTTAATTGTGGAAGAGCCCGGACACGCAGGCAAACCAAGAAATTTGAGGTTAATCTGAGTGTAAAACCACAAGATCGAGTGGAAACTGAAACCAAGGAAGGAACATCCTCTAATTTAAAAGAAATGGCCCCTGATGAAAAATCATACCTGCAGCTCCAGCAGCAGAGAATTCCATGCAGTGCTGACAATTTAATAACCACAGAAAATCTGTGCCTGCTGTTAGAAACCCCACAGGTCTTACAAAGGACAAGAGTTAACCCCGGGGGTGAAATAAACAGTGGGTGAGGGGTAAAGACTGAGAAATTGAAGCCTGGCAGCTCCAAAAGGCACATCCAAAGCCCAGAATCCCCCCTGACCTCAGGATGACCAAGGGGACCCCAGCAGGGATGCCCTGAGGGATCATCCCAGCACAGGCAATCCCAAAAGGAGCACACACCCCCCCATGGCAACACGCTCAGGAATGTGGGCACAAGGCTACAGCAGGTTTTATCCTCCTTTGATCTGATTTTTAAAGCTCTATCTGCCCGTTTTCCCAGGGTTTCCAATCCACCATCCCTCCCAGGAAAGCTCCATTTTCCCCAGGGCTGTCACTCAGTGCTTCTTGAGTTTCACTATGGGGCTTTCAGGAGAGATCTCTCTGCTCAAAAAGCTCCCCAAACGTGGTGATTTCCTGCCAGGGAAATGCCATAATGTGGTTTTATGTAACAGCCCCTGCTGGGGTGACTTATCAGCAAATAAAGGCCGTGGGGTTTTGATAAGGATCCGTGTGGGGTCGGTGTGCAGAGCAGCAGCAAAACCTTTCACACACAGGGAGCTAATGGAAGGTTTGTTCCCAAAATACCCCCAAATGGCCATTCACCGAGCTGAGAGTGCCCTGCCAAGGCCGGGCACATTCTGGGAGCTCAGAACTCCCTGCTGGAGAGCAGAGCTGGGAAAATTATCCCAGGGGCTGAATCACCTGGGTCTGCCTCCCCTGAGCACGGCCCGGCAGGCACAGGGGGCTGTTTCCATGGAAAACGCTTCAGCAGAGCCAGGCAGCCTTCTGCAGGACCACCAGCCCCCACCAAAATGGTACAGGATCTATATTGCTGAGAAAATAAACACCTTGAGCTCCTGTGGCTCTGCGAAAGCTCAGCTCAGGTGCACAGATTGCACAGAGCAAAACCGCCCAGAAGGGAGCAAAAGGATCGTTTTCCTCTTCCTTCCCCTATTCCAGGGCAGGCTGTTCTGTTCCAAATTAACAATTTACATCTTGGTCACTTGGAGAAGCTCCTGGTCTGGGGAATCAGGAGCTTCAACTTCGCCAAAAAGTTCCTTTTCATGGCAGAGGAGCCTGCAGGAGCCGAGTCCTCTCCTTCAGCAAACCACAACACCCAGGCTGGCGTCCAACAGCACCCAGAAAAGGCAGGGGAGGAACTCTAAACACCCAGAAAGGCACAGAAAAACTCCTGGAGCTGGAAGATGAGCCCAGCATTCCCCCGGCAGCAGTTCCCAGCTTCCCCATCCAACTGGGCACAGAGCAGGGCTGTTCGGGCTGAATCCAGGGGCAGAGCTCAGCAATTCCCTTTTCCCCCGGACCCCCAGCCCTGGGTGGGGTGAAGAGAAGAACAAACCCGCAGGAAAAGCGGCTTTGACTCCCCAAAGCGGGAGAGCATCATCATTAACGCAGCAAATTAACAGCCGAGCCGCGTCAGCGCCGCTGCACGGAGGGGCTGCTGGAGGGGTAATTAATTACTGCCGCTAATCAGGGGCTGGGGCAGGGCAGGGCTGCGGCTCCCCTTCCCCAGCGGCGTTTCCTTGGAGCCGTTGCCATGCCAACACATCTGTCTGGGCCATCCCAAGTTTCAGGTAATTCAGCTCAGAAAGGTTCTGAAGGGATTTAACCCTTTCCCTCCCCCTCGGGTTTGGTCACAGAACTCTCACAGGTGCCGGTGGGGAAGGAAACTGGAGCTCGATTTCCTCTGCCAAGGGATCCACCAGCTCTGGATGCAGCAAGGTCAAAAAAAAACCACCATGAAAACGTCATAAAAACATCACAAAAACACACAGAAAACCCTGAAAATCCAGCAGGAATTGCCTACAGCCTGAGTCACAAACCAGCCACTGAGAGGGGCATGTCCTGCTTTAAACCCCACAAAAAGGGGTCTCAGACCTCACCCCCTCACTGCCCCCCACCACAATTCCACATTTCCAGCCCCAAATCACCCTCGGCCAACAGACACAGATCCCAGCTGTGCCAAGCTCCCGTTAAAAATAAGGAAAACCTTGACCTCCCCTGGGACCAGGAGCCTTCAGCCTCACCCTTCCCAGCTCAACCCTCAGCCTCTGCCTCCAAAGACACTCCTGGCCCCCAAACACTTCACCTCTCCTTCATATTTACTGGAAATAAGCACATTTTTTGGAGAGAGGCCAGAGCTGTTTCTCAGTTCTTCGACCAAAATCATCCTAAATATTGACCATAATGACAACAAGTGGTGCATTTCATATTCCACAGGGCAAGATGGATTTGAAAAGCAAATCCTCCGAGTGCCATCCACTTCATTTCAGCAGTTAAAACACCAGGAATTTGGGGGGAAGGCTCAGGAAAGTCACTCTCCAAGAAGCCCCAATAATTCTGTCCCGATCTGCACGGATGCCACGATTTAATCAAGATAAACACAGAGCAGCAGCAGGAAAACAAGGGTTTGGGAGCAGCTCATCCCAGCCTCACCCCTGACTCAGAACTGGGGGCTGGGTAAGAAGAGCAAAGTGGAAGCAAAACCCTCCATTTCTGGTTTATTTTGAACACGTTGCCTGGAACCCTGGCACGACACAGCCACATTTTTCCCTTTCCCTGGGGGATTTGTCCCAGAATACCAGCCTTTAAAAGGGCTGATTTTTAATTTTTTTATTTTTTTTTATCAACAGTTCTTAGAAGCCACAAATTGGGGTTTTTTTCTCTAAAAGAATTAATTGTAAACTGCCTGAAAATAAGGCTGGAGAGACTCAGAGGGGAAGGCAACAGCTCCTGGGAGCTCTGCATTGTTCACTGGGGGATGGGGGAAACCTTTCCAGACCCAGAGAGCTCCTGAAGAGCCTCGAAAAGAGAAATAAAAGAAAAAAAAAAGGGGGGAACAGCCACACTTTTCAGCTGACAACCAAAAGGAGCTGTGATCAGGAACAACCCCTCCCCTCTATGAAATCAAGGTTTAAAAAAATAAAAGAACACCAAAGGAACCTTCAGCTGGCAATGCAAACTCAACCTCAGCTGCAAACTCAGCCCTGCCTGGTCCAGCTCAGCCTCGGGGCATCCTCAGAGCCCTCAGGTGGTGCCACTTTGGGCAGCTGGAGCCCTTTGTCCCCAGCAGAGGTGCCCAGGGGCTGCGCTGTCCCCCTGCCCACCTTCCTCCACAGGGAATGGCCAAGGTGTGGTTTGGGTGCAGAAAATGCTGGGATGGGGCTGGCATGACCCAAGCACAAGGGAGAGCTCTGGGAAGAGAGAAGGTGACAAATAAAATGCTCTTTTTAATCAGCAGCTGTCCCCAGGTTTTGGGAACAATCCCTCGGAGTGATGCCTGGTGCAAAAAACAGAAAAAAATCCAGATATTTCCCTCCACCTGTCCCCAGGTTTTGGGGACAACACTTCAGAGTGATGCCTGGTGCAAAAACCAGAAAAAAATCCAGATATTTCCCTCCACCTGTCCCCAGGTTTTGGGGACAACACTTCAGAGTGATGTCTGGTGTAGAAAACAGAAAAAATCCAGATATTTCCCTCCACCTGTCCCCAGGTTTTGGGGACAACACTTCAGAGTGATGCCTGGTGTAGAAAACAGAAAAAAAAAATCCAGATATTTCCCTCCCAGGCAATTTTTTTTCCCAAAAAATCCAGATATTTCCCTCCCAGGCACTAAAGGCTTTCCCAAACCCACGGGGATCTGGGGCAGGGTGGGATTCACAGAACACACTGGTTTTTTTGGGGGGGAAGGCAGCATGTGAGGGTTTATTTTGGGCTGCATCCAGACAGAAATGGCCAAAACATTTCCTAAGAGCAGAGGCAGCTGCTGGGTTGGGTGCCAGGGGTGCCCCTCTCCCCTCGGTTTCGGTCACAAGGCAGGCGAGGCCAAAGGTTTGCTGGAGGGATTTGCTGTGTCAGGGGTGATTTTGGACACAGCAGGCTACAAATCCTCCATAAAGTGGGGTTTTTTGGGTTTTTTTTTTCCTTAAAACAAGATGTAGTCTCTGTTTTATAAACAAAAAATATATCCAAACCCTTCATGGGAGTGGGGTTAAAATGCAACTGGGAAAAACCAGATTTTTCTCACCAGAGTGTGAGGACAAGGCTCTAGTCCAGGCTCCATTCTGCTCTTTTTGGGGCATTTATTTCTGGGAAAACACCAAGTGTCCTTACAGAAGGAAATCCTGACCCTTCCAGCGAGGGAACAGCTCCAGCTGCTCAGATCCCATCAAGACCCACAGGGTTTCACCCCCAAACACTGCTGCAGTTTAACAGAGGAGCTGCTCCCTCCCCAGGAAGATCAGCCAAGTCCTACAGAGTTACACAGCAACCTTTGACACCTATCATTAAATATTCATAAATAATTGTAATAGAGCTTTTAATTATAGCACCTATACATGCTTAAATCCACTATTATTCATATCTGCTGGTAATTGCTCATTAATCACACACCAAGTCAAGCTGGAAGCACCTGAAAAATTCCACTTAAGCTTTGAAAATGACCGTGGGTTAGAGGGATGGAAGCAGCCCAAAGTTTGCCTTCAGGACCACCCTCACAGGGAAGGATTTCTCCCCAGTATCCAACCCAAACTTCCCCTCTTTCAGCCAGGAAGGTCCTCATCCTGTTGTTCTAATTCAGTCAAATCTGGGCTTTAACCTGAGAGGTTTAGGGAAATTAAACCTGTTCCTATTCCCACTGGAAAGGCAAAACAACCTTTGGCTTTGGGGCTTTATTCCCCTCCCTCCCCTGCAAGGGTTCAAAAAGTGGCTGAAAAGGTTCCAAGGTTTCCCACACAGATTCCAGGATTCTTGTCAAGGCTTCCCAGGATTTTTCTCCCCACTCCCCACCCTGTGTGCCTCTTACTTTTGACTGCACCAGCCAGGGGTAAGAAATTATGGAACTGGGGTTTTGAACAAACCCCTCAAAATAGCTCAAAGCGCAAAGGGCAGAGCAGAAACCGAGCAGACTAAAAGTGATGAATTGACCAAATAATTCCCAACAGGAGAGCTGAATCCAGCTGGTGCCAGCAGGTGAAACAAACACCTTTTCCACCAGTGATTTCTCCTTTCTGAGGCAGAACTAAACCAAGATAAACTGGTGCAAATCACCTCCAAAGCCAACGTGGAGCCCTCCTGCACACAGGAGCTTTAAATCTTCCTCCTCCAGAGGATAAATCCAGGAGAGACAGGCTTGGAAGCAGGAGGAGTTCCACAGCACAAGGGACCATCGGGGATATTTTTTTTGGCTTCAGCCCCGAGGGCACAGAGATGGATTTCACTTGGCCAAGCTGCAGAAAGCAATTAAGGAGCAGGCTGCCTTCCCCTACCAGTGGAGGAGAAAAGTTTCCTGCTGCAGCCAAACAACTTTAACAAATCAAAGAGTTTGCCAGGGAAGATCTTTGCCAGGGAGGATCTTCAAGCCTCTTGTTAGAGGAGTAGAAAAGCAACGCTGAGCTGAAAGGCAGGGCAGTAAATGTCATTTCTCTCTGGGGAAAAAAAAAAAAATCTTGGGGATCATAGGAATTGCAGCAATAGGGAAATTAAGTGTTTCAGTAATTGAAAATAAAGAGACCAAGGACTTGCAGTGACAAAGCTCCAGGTAATGCTGCACATACCAAAAATCCTCTTGGACAGGGCTCTGGCAAAGTTTGGTTATCAGGACTCCTAAAAAACTGCTGGAAACCATCCTTGTTACCTTCCCTCCTGGATTTTTGTGGAAGCTGGGTTTCACCTTGTGCTTGAACAAATGATCCCGTGGCTTCCTCTCAAGATTTCACCTTGGCCTTGAGGAGATTATCCCGTGGCTTCCTGGAGGCAGATGGGCTGGAACCCTCCCCACTCTCGGAGGAGAGGATGCAAACAGGACCTGGCAGTCCCTGCAAGGCTCCCCCAGCCTTGTCTTTAGGAACACCCACGTGCCACTGCTGCACAAACAAAAGCTGCCAGTGTGGGAGACTCTGGGGCAGGATTCCAGCGAGGCAGGAGGAACAAACACCAAAACCAAGAGAGCAGCAGCATTTTAACAGCTTGCCTGGGAGAGTAAATATTGACTGGTTAAGGGGGGAAAAGACAGCTCATCCTCCTTTTTGGTGGCACAGAGGAGGAGCCCTCCCAAGCCACAAGGACACAAAACACAAGGAAATCCCTCAGCAAATATTTCTGGAAGGTGGTACTGGATGATTGATCTGCACAACGGCAGAAGAATCCCAGAGGCTGCCTGCAGTCCCCAGAGGGGAGCTGAAAACATCCAGGGAATTCCCATGGCTGGGAAATGGGCTCTCCACACCCCTGGAGCCAGAGCGGAGCACCAGGAACACAGAGTGCTCCAGCAGAGCAGGAAACCAAGCCCAGCTCCTCCCGGGGAGATGCTGGACCCTCCCTGCCCTCTTTTATCAAGGAGTCCTCTCCAGAGGCTGCAGGAATCAGCTTTTGCCTGCACCGGTTTCCCTGGGCAGAATTTGCTGTCCAAGCAGCATCAGCACTTCAGTCAGCTGAGCAGAACTGGCCAGAGCTATTTAGGGCGTGAAGAAGCGAGCACAAAAACACATCAACAGCTTTCATCACCCCTCTGGGAGGTGCAGAGTCCACAGAAACGCATCTGTGAACTCACCAGCAAAAACAACAGAGCGTGGAACATCCTGAATGGAAGGGAGCCACGGGGGCTGTGGAGTGCAGCTCCTGGCCCTGCACAGACACCCCAAAATCCCACCCTGAGCATCCCTGAGAGTGGGGTCCTGGAGCTCTGGCAGCCTGGGGAGTGTGACATTCCCTGTGACCAACACCCTCTGTCCTGACACCCAGCTCAAAGCTCCCCTGGCACAGCCCCAGCCATTCCCTGGTCACTCAGAGCTGCAAAAAATGCCCAAATTCACCCCCCACCTTGCCATGCACAGCCCTTTGCTGGTGTAACGGGAGGGCCCTGAGTGGGGAAAAGCAGATTTTGGGGGCTGGAACACAGCTCTGGATCATCTGACAGCCCCAGCTCAGAGCTGCTGTTCCCGTGAATCATTCATGCACCAGGGGCACGTCAGAGCCCAGGTGACATTTCAGAGTCTGCCCTGCTAACCCTGACACTGTCGCTGAGCTCCCTGAAATCTTCTCTTTCCCTTTTGTTTAAACATTTTAAATACCTCCCTGCCTGAAAACACACTGCAGCCAAAATCCCAGCGAGTTTTTATGATGGAAAAAAGAGGAAAATAAAAAGGTCCTGTGGTTTGTTCCGCCTTGCTCTCCTGATTTTCACAAAATGGACGAGTCAGACCACCCATTTCTCTCATAAATTACTGCTCCCTCTCACCTATTTGGGCCCAGAAAAGTGAATCTAATCCTCCTCAAGGATTCCCCCCTCCAGGCCTGTCACTGCTGGGAAGGACAAGCACAGCCCTGCATTTCCAAGCAGCTCCCACAAGTTTTTCTTTTGGACTGCCAGGGATTTCAAATGTTTGTGAGCAAACTCTGCGAGCCAGAGCCCAGGGAGCCCAAGTGAGAGGAAGCAATTAATCACGAGTTTTCCATAGAGGATGGATTATCTGTCAATAAGTGTCAGCTCTCTGGAGAAAACGAGATCCACAAATAATCCCAGTTAGGCAGGGATTGTCCATCACAGCCCAGGGACATGAAGGGAGGGAGGTTCCCCCTCTCCAGCCATGGAAACCACCAGGAACACCCAAAAAATGCCTTGAACACCTGCAAAACCACCTGGAACACCTGAAACTGAAACCCCGGGGATGTCACAGCAGCAGGGACAGGTCACTGGAGGCAGAACAAGCCAGCAGCACCTCCTTCAGGGCAGCGCCTCCATCCTGAAATCCCAAATTTTACGGGCAGCAAAAGCCCCAATTCCTCCCTCCATGCCCGGGGCTTTCACCCCTGGAACCCCGGCTCGTCCCGGTTCTCTGGAGCACGGTGCCCTCTCCCGGGAGCCCGAGGAAGAGCTGGAGCAGCCTTTCCCAGCCCGGAGTGGGGTTAAATCCCGACACTCAGGATGGAAAGGAGGGACAGGAGGCAGAAAGAGCAGCCAGCACCCAGCACAGCCTGCAGAGGAGGCAGCTGAAGGATCCCAGAAACAGCAGCTGGGATTTGCCACCCTCCCACAGCTGGAATTTGGGGGGCTCAGCTGGGGAGAAGCTCCACCAGCAGGTCAGGCAGGTTCTGGCCCAGCAGAGATCCCTTTTCCTTGGCAGCTTTGGAGAGCCAGAGAGAAAATCATGGGTATTTATACGCAAACCTGTCTCTAAGGCAGCCGTTTCCAGAGTCTAATAATAGGGTTTGGGCTGGGTTTGCTGTGATTCAGGCAGAGCTCCTGTCCCGAGAGCAGATCCTGGGAAGCTGGGAAGGAAAGGAATTGCTGGGAATTGCTCTGACCCTCTGGATTCTCACACCTGAGCACCCCTGGCACAAGGCAGGGAAGGGCTGCACCTGCTGCAGAGGAACCAGGGCTGTGGAAAAGCCACCTGTCCCCAAAATCAAGGTGAGACCACAACTGTGCCCTGAGCAGTGTGAATCCACCACCAAGCCCACATCCAGAGGCCCTGGAGCTGCTTCTTGCTGACTCAAAGGGTTGGAGCTTCCCCAGGCAGCTCCCAGGGGAGGATGAAAAACAGGAAAGGTCAAAACAGCCTCGACTTTGTGCAAGGGAGAGAACAGGGCTGGGCTGGGCAGCACCTGGACAGGCTGTTCTGAGGCTGGGTCATTTCAGGGAGCAGCTCCCCACCCTGCTCCTCACTCAGAGCCTTCCCAAGCAGCTCATTCCAACACAGAATTCCTGTGTACTCCCTCCGGGCTGGACAAGGATACAGCAGTGCCACGAGGAGGAGCCCAGAGCAGCTGGGTGGGACACGGAGGAGCTTCACCCTCTCTGCAGAAAGGTGTTTGCAGCCTGTTTGATGTGTCATGTCTGACACCCAACAATTCACCTCCCTGGCAGGGTTCCTGGGGCTGCAGCACAGCGAGGGACAGCACTGCCCCTGTTTTCCAGAGGAACAAAACTCTGTGTTCCTCTGGAAAACAATGACAACTCCTAATTACGGCCAAGTTATCAGCTCCCAGCCAGCACTCCAGAACAGGAATCCAAGTGGAAGGAAAGGTGGAGCGGGCACAGTGGTTTCAGTGGGTGTTCACTGCTCTGTGCCCACAGCAAGCACGGGCTGAGGGCTGGCACAGGGGACAGTCACAGCAGCACAGAGCTGCTGCAGCCACTGCTGGGGCTGGTGCTTTGTTGCAGAGCAAGTTTTGGTTTGGATTTGCCAGCACCACAGAGCCCCGTGTGAACTCCACCGAGGGCAGAGCTGGGAGGGGGGAGATGGTGAACACAGAAGCTGCTGTCAGCTCTGCCCTCGCCAGCCAGCACTGCAGGAAAACCTCAGACTCCAGAGCTGCCACTTGGGAAGGTGAGAGCTGCCTTTCCCCAAGGTTGGCACCACTCAGACACCACCCTAAATCTGAATTTAGAGCCTCAGCTTCCAGCTGCTGCCCCGGGGAGTGGGGTGCAATGGATTCTCCGTGCTGTGACCATCCAGGCTCCAGGCAGGGAACTGGTTGTAGCACAAACATTTTAAAAAAAAAACCCTTAATGGGGTTCAGAACCTCCTCCTGTTTCTGAGGTTTATCCTATGATTCAGCCCAGCCTTGCTGCTCATCCAGCTCCTCCTGCTCTGTCCCAGCAGGATCAGGTTGGACCACAGCCCTCCCACCCTGCTGAGATCTGCACCCACCACCTGAACCAACACATGGATCCCCAGAGCTTTTCTGGATCCCAAACATCCAAATCTGCTCCCCAGTCCCCCAGCTCAGACCAACCCAACCCCAGGCACAGCATGGAGCAGGTGCAGAACCTCCCCAGTGCTCCATCCCATCCCATCCCATCTCATCCCATCCCAATCCCACCCCAATCCCATCCCACCCCCACAGAATTCCAGGGAAGTGAGTGAAAGCAGCTCCCTCCATCCAGCTGGTGATGCTGCATGTTTAAAAATGGAAATATAACAAGCACAGCACTGCTCTGAGGCGTGTTGGACCCACGTAACACATCCTGGCTATTCTGGGAAACAGAACTGCACAAAAAAAAAATAAATTTGATTCATCCTTCTCCTCTCTGGATGATTCCAGAATTTTTAAGATGCTGAAGTCTAGAAGTCAAAGGATCTTGAAAAAAAACATTATAAATAGCAAACAAACACTTGGCTTCACAGATAACACAAACACTGATCCCATTAAACACATAATTGTCCCAGTTTGGTTTTTTCTTCCCAAAAGCACAGGTTTATCCCTGGAAATGTCTCCTGGACAGAGCAGCTCTGGCTGTTCCTCTGTGGTGCACGATGGTTCATTCCTGGACATTCAGTGCACTCCAGTTCATTGTCAGTCAGGTGTTCTTCCTCCTTTTCCCCTTGGAAAAGGAAAATTCCTAAGCTTTGCTACCTGAAAAATACAATTCCCTGGGTGAAAGACAGCAGGTGAGGAGAGCAGAGGGTGGATGGGGCAGAGACAGAGAGAATTTGAGCTGGATTTCCCCACATCTGCAGCCTGCAGCAGAACCTCACGGTGCCACCCCCTGTTTTATTTTCCATTTTTCTCTTCTCTGGTGTGAGAGGGAACACGGGGAGCAGCAGGGATAACCCATCCATGGATTTTCCAACGGCTTGAGGCAGAGGAGCAGAGGCTGCCAGAGCTCCTCGAGGAATCCTCCAGCACCATCCTTCACTCAGGGAGCTGCAGGGGCTCAGGGGGCTGTCCAAGAGTGCCAGCAGACGCTTTGGGTGGGTTTTTGGGCCGGCCCAGGTGCGTTCCTAGCCTCCCACTTTCCTCCTGGGCTGCCTCCTGCGGGATTTCAGGATGGTGTAGTTGGCGTAGCGCGTGTGCCGCTCCGACAGCAGCGGGACGTAGAACGCGCGCAGCAGCCGCGAGGACCTGGACAGGCAGAGGGGAAAAGCAAATCCATCATCCCTTCAGCACCCAGCTCTCTCCTCCTTGGTGCCACCAGAGCTGGTTGGCACCGGTTTAAGAGGCCAAGCTTGTGGAAAAATCTCTTCGCCCAGGATTTTTCTCCCGGGAAGCTGAGAAGCCTCAGAGAAAAATGAAGACAGTTTCAGCTCATTTGTTTCTCCTGTGTTGTGCTCATGTGGAATGTGTTTGGAGATTGTTCACCCACAGGTGATTGTTTCACTGCATTCTGGTGTGAGTTGTTTTCACTCTTTGGCCAATCAGTTTCCAAGACTCTGAAACTCTTTCAGACTTTTCCAAGACTCTGGAAAAAGTCATGAGTTTTCATTATTATCTTTTCAGCATTCTGTAAGTATCCTTTCTGTATTCTTTAGTTAGTTAGTATAGTGTTCTTTTATACAATATAGTACCATAAAATAATAAATTAGCCTTCTGAGAACGTGGAGTCAGATCCATCATTCCTGCCTTCATCTGGGGGCAACACAAATACAATACAGCCTCGTGCCCACCGTCCATTCCCAGCAGGACTGAGGGGGAGAGAAGGCAGGGAGGTAATTACTGAGAGTAATTATGAATTCTTGAAATTATTGAGAGAAATTAAATTGAACTGTAATTATTGAAAGACATTAAATCCCAGATATCAGCAACCAGGGGTTCTTGGGGGTCACACAGCCTTGTCCTTCTGGGGCACTGTGAAGGTGAAGGGCTGCATTTCCCTCCTGGAATCTCCTCTTTTTTACCCCATCCCTTCCCCCCACGCCTCTCTGAGAAACAAAAAGCAGCTTTGATGGGCACTGGCATTTTGGAGTTTGGCTCTTGAGCCAATCTTCTGTGGAAATATTGAATTACAGAGGGCTGGGCAGCTCTAAAAGCCACACTCACCCCATGCCCTGCCAGTGCTGGGAGCTGGCATTTCACAGCCTTTCAAAAACGGGACCAGTGGAGCACGGAGGGTTTAATGATGTCTGGGTGAAATTAGCACCTTTGATTGGGTTGCTAATTGCTGGAGCTGTGCTGGCTGAGAGCATTGTGAATGAATGTATTCTCTCACTAATGGTACGGTCAGGGTTTCAGTGTGAAGTGGACAAATAAAATCCTTCAGCAGCAGCTCTGAGCTTTGTGAGGCTTCAAAAATCCGAGCAACTCATTGAAATCGGGGCTGAGGCAGAGTTTTGCTTCCTCAGCACCACAGCTTCTCTTTTTGTGAGTTTAAGATCACCTGGATGGGAAAACATCAACCTTTGCCAGCCACAAGTGTCACCCCAGTCACAGAAAGCTTGGAAAGGCAGCAGCAGCTCTCAGATTTGGATTGCTGAGTCTCAGGGATGGCACACTCCTGCTGGCCACTCACTCCCAGCTCTGCTGCTCTGAACACCCAATTCTAGCGATTTTTTAATTTTTTTTTTCAGCAGAAAGAAGAATTGTGTTTTGTTTGCTTTCACTGGAGATCTTTCAAAAGCGCAGCACAAAAACAAAGGCAGGAACTGCCACTGGGAGCTGCAGGGGCTCCCGAGGCTCTGGCACAGCCTGGCTGGGCTCAGCTGGGACCAGGCAGCTCCTGCACCCTCCCTGTCCCCTCCCAGCTCAGAGAGAAGGAACCTTCACCTCCTGTCACCTCTCCGTGTCAGCTCAGCCACCTCAGACAGCAGATGGCACATGGAAGGGGCTGGGTGACAGATGACAGGGAATATATTTAATGTTCTATTTGCATTTGCTGCTAAATTTGTCCCCCAGAGACGGAGTGTGTGGAGCCTTGATCAGCTCTCAGCTCCCACAGCAGCAGCAGGGCCGGGACTGCTCCAAGCTGGCTGAGCAGGGTTTGTTTTTCCAGGGTTTTTGGGCTCTGAAGGAGGCACTGCTGCAGGACAGAGCAGCTCCCAGCTACCAGAGCTGGAAGCACAGTGATCCTTGGAGCTAAGCCTGTTTCTGCCTGAATTTCAGGAGAAACAAACCAAAAACTGCTCCAGCAGTGCCAGAGGAAGCTGTTGTGGGATGGAAGGAAATCCCAAGTGAAGATGTCCTCCCTTCCCAATTCCCAGACTAACATGGACTGGCAGCACTTGGACACCTGCAGGGCTGAGATCCCTCCTAGAACTGCATTTTGTGACTTGAGTTTGGTGACAGCAGAGCTCAGAGAGAGGCAGGAGGAGGGAGCAGAGCAGGGAATGGCAGGAGGAAGCTGAACTCTGCCACAGAGCCACCTGGGCACGTCCCAGAGTCACTTAAGCAGGTCCCAGTGCCACCTGGGCAGGTCCCAGAGTCACCTGAGCAGGTCCCAGTCACATGGACATGTCCCAGTGCCACAGGGGTGGGTCCCAGTGCCACCTGGGCAGGTCCCAGTGCCTCCCAGGCACAAGAAGCTCATGATCAAAGCTCTCTGAAAACCCTTTAATGTCTGCACTTCCTCTGGAGGTTAAACTCTGTACCAACACACACATTTCAGAAGTAATTCAGCTACTTTAAAAACAAAAATATGGAAAACAACTGGAGGAAAACTCCATTAAAGGGAACAAGACAGCCTCTTATCAAAGCAGGGTAATGCTATGCTCCAGCAAGGTGACCCAATCATTAACTTTGCACTGAGAATTTTATTTTTTTTGATGGAAAACCCAAGTGTTTGGAGCAAGCAGACAGCTCAGCCCTAAAGAGCTGGAAAATATGTGCTCCTCAGAGGGGAGCTGTGATATATTTCCCCTTTTCTGTGCCAGATTCGGAGCATTCAGCCAATATAGAATTAAATGGACCTTGGCAAAGCAGCTTCCTGAGGAGCATAATTAGCTGGTGGCTGGGAGTGCTCTCTAATTCAATTAGCAGCACCATTTATCAGAGCCAGCTGAGATTTACATTTGCACTTGCTGACGTCAATGGGAGACTCACAGCGAGCCCCAGAAGCCTCCAGTGCAGCAGGACTGAACTGAGCTGCTGGGGTCATTGATTGCAATTTTTCATTTATTTTCACACAAAAGCTGCACTTTGGGCTGAGCTGGGGAGGTGCTTGATGGGTTTGGGGTTTGTTTTTTTTTTTTGCCCCTTGCTCTGCAAACCTGAAACCTCAACTCAGCTCCAAAGATAAAGCAAGGAGGGTAAAGCAGCTGTAAGAACACACAAATGTGGCTTTAAAGCAGAAATGCACATTTAAGGGCAAATCCTCTGCACAAGGAGTGCCTTTGATGCCTCAATTGCCTCGTTAATAAAATTCATTGGCCACCTCCTTCTCCCTTCCCAAAGTGCTGCCCAAATGTAGCAGCAGGTTCTCCTGGAAAATGCAGCTCATGGAAGACCTTGCCAAGGAAAGCTGTTTGTGTCAGCGAGCTGGGAACACCAGAGCCCTCCTGGGAGCTGCTCAAACATTGCCACTCCTTCCCCTGCTCTTCCCAGCCCCACTCCCTGCAGGGCCCAAGCACCAGGAAGCAATCAGGTCTCTCATGGAAAACAGGAGGGCACTGAACTCTGGGTTTGTTTCTTACAGAGGTTTTTCCAGTCTCTGTCCTGGGGTGACACCTTCGTGAGCTCTGAAGGGCTAAATCACATCCTTGCACAGCTCAGCAGGGTTCCTGTGTTTGCAGGAATGTAGGAACAACATTCCCAGTCTGACAGCCCTGATCCCACTCCCTGAGAGCCTGGAGGAGAGCAAATCCCAGTCTGCTTCTCACAGACTCCTGGCCAGACACTCCAGCAAGGTGCTCAGTGAGCAGCACAGCTCTGCAGAGCAGACTCCAGCAGGGATCTCTTCCGTGGATTTTCTGGTGCCTGGTAAAGGTGTGGCCCTGCTGACTGCCTCCTCTCTCTGCCAGCTTTCATAACATTTTTCAGAGCTCATCCCCCCTGATGATTTATACCTGTCTTGAATGTGGCTGGGACAGAAGAGTGACAAGTCTCCTGGGAGGAGGTGACATCCACCTCATTTCTTTGGAAAGCAACCACAGAAAACATTGCTTCAGCAGGAAGCTTTATAAAGAAATTGTTTATTTCTTTATAAAAATACTCCTTCTCACCACCCTCCTCACAGACTTTCAACTCTAAAACAACTTAGGTCATAAATTTTGCAAGCAGGAGTTTGACAAAGGCTCCACTTTGCTGGGAATTGGATTTCAAGCTGGCATTTACCCACGGATCTCTCCTCCCTGTCCACTTTTGCCAACAGAAATCCCAGACTGCCCCTATCCCTCCCTCTCCAAAGTGCAAATCCTACCTGGAAGCATCAAGGAATGGCTTGTAGGCAATGGTCACCCACTCCTCTCTGTTGGAGGAGTACCTTGGCTCCCTGGGGGTCTCTGTTGCTGTGTCCAAGTCCACCAGGTAGTGGCATTTGGAGATGTCAATCTGCAGGAACACAGAAGTGCTGGGATTTATTTCCTGTGGGTTTGCTTCTGTGCTCATTCACAGCAGTCACAAGAGGGCTGCATTCCCAGCAGCAGGTGAAATGCTTTGTGCAGGACACAGGTAACATAATTTGAAGGTTTTCAACCAAACCTTTGGGGGGGAATCCAGCAGGAGACATCATTATGAAACCTCCTCCTTCCTGCTGGGAATCCTATGTCTTATCCTGCCTTACTCCCCGAAACTCTTCCTTGAGGGATTTCAGCTCACTCTCCCACAAAATTGTACTGCCAACTTCCTTGGCCATGCTCGAGATCCCTTTTCTGAAGCACCTTTGGGGTTTAATGTAACAATTTAGGCTGGAAACAATTTAATTAGCTGGATAGCAGATGGCTCTGTGGCATCACAACTGAGTGGCAAATGAAATTACACCACAGGAAACGCAGCTGAGGATGCTGAATCCACTTCTTGCCCTGTGTGAGAGGAACATTCCAGGCCCTGGGAGAGGCTCTGGCTCATTAGCAGAAGGACTCCCAAACCACTAACCAAGTTTATCTGGAAGTGATGTAGAACCATTCAGAGAAAGACAAGCTGCTGCCTCAAGGACCTCACTTGTCTCAGCCTAAATGCCACCCTAAAAGGGCTGGGACTCCAAATTCCAGGTGCAAGCCATGTTTCCCTTGAATTTTCACACGTTACAGTGAAGCCAAGGATGATATTCCTCCTGCTCTGAAGGCCAACATGGCACCTCTGCATTGATTTGGGGATTTACACAAGACTTGGGTGATGCACAGACCTTGAAATGAAAGAAAGGAACGAGTTCTACTGAACAAAGCTGCGAGGGATTTCTAAATTACATCCTCTCCTCTTCTCTTCCCCTTTCCTTTTCCCCCTCCCACTCTTTCTTTATTTGATACCACTGCTCTGCCAAGTGGAGGAGAGCTGAATTGGATGCCATGCTGGCTGACAGGAGTGGGAACAGCCCAGAGCTGGAGCTAAGGGCACATCTGCTGCTGCCATGGGGTCTGGATGGTGCTGGAAGTGAAGAGAAAAGTGCTTAAAAAGCCCCTTCTCTGAAGGCAGCTGCTGTTAGCAGCTTTCAGGCCTAATCTGCTGGTCCTGCTTGGATGTATCTTGGGAAGAAATAATATTCCTTATCTCTTTCTTAGCACTTTCAGAGACAAATGCACCTCCCCAGCTGGGCAAGTGCAAGGTAAGTGCAGCTCGATGTGATTGAGGAATGAGAGATTGCAAAACAAGATCAAATCACTCTTCCCCCAGTGTCTCATAGCAACAGGAACACCGAGGTTCCCTCTTCCATTTCCAAGCAGAGCAGTAATAGATACTTACACCTGAAAGAGTGAGATCACAGCCATTAATGGTTTTATCCATGGCTCAGATAATCCTCCTGAACCATTTGTTTTCTCCCCTTTAAATGACCAACAGCCTCGTGATATTTAGAATTATCCCCTCTCACAGCCCTGTCCAGTTCTTGCTAATTATTATTCTACTTTTTGAAAAATCTGAATATGCTCTTACTCACTAAATCTGGGGAAAGATCTTAATCTCTTGGGGTAATTAGCAGGTCAAAAGTAAAAGTTCTAAGCCCCTGTTTAATTTCAGATTTCTCAAGTCCCAGGCCCTTGAGCTTGCATGAGAAATAACAAAGTTGTAGGGTGACATTAAGGAACAAGCATGAAACAAAAGTGTGTTTTGCTCTATTAGTCACAGGCTGTAGCAGCCAGCTGTCTGTGCTAAAAATAAGCCCCAGTTAAAGATTTCATAAATTAAATGCACTGCAGCAGACAGCTCCTCTCAGGTGGGAAAACGCCTCCTTCCCATTTCCAGTAACTGCATAATGAGCCTCAAAATAAGAGTTTTAACCCACAAGACTGCCAAGACTGAACCTGTTAGTAATTTTAAACATGCCAGCTAGCAATAATTTTAAGACATTCCTATCTGTGCACTGGTTTTTGTTCAATTCAACCAGGAAATAAATCAATAATACCAATATCAATTATCTTAGCAGATTCCCACTAACGCAATTAAGTTCCAAATTAAGTTCCTCCTCCTCAGTTGAAAATATGATGAATAGTTTTATATTTAAAAAGAAATAAAAGAGGAACATTTCAATTCCTGCTCTGTGACAAATATTTTCTGTGGGGGACTTCAAATTACGCATTCCTGTGATCACATTAACACACTACACTAAACCCAAAACTGCAATAATTAGGAGTTCTTACTTCTGCTGCTTCTTTTATTACCATGATGTCTTCAAACTGGCAGATGAAAGGCAAACAGAAGCCACTCACAAGAACGGGGAGATTTTCAAGTGCTGCAGAGGGACCAGTTTTGCTTTGGAACTCCCCAGGAAGCAGAAATGAGGAGATCCACTGTGAGGCACTGCATTAATTGAAATTACCCAGCGAGGCAAGGGAAAGAAAGCAGGAACAAATCCTTACATATCGAGATGGCTCCTCCTTGTTCTGGTCGTTCATGTCTGCAGGAATGATCCTGGTGCCCAAGGGCCCCTTGGCAAAGGGTTTGGGCAGCTGGCCCCGGAATTCTGACAGGATGAACTGGAGCTGCCAGCTGCAGGGAACAGGGAGAACACTTTGTGTGAGAGCACCAAAACCAGAGCCAAGGACACCAGGCACACCAGAGCTCCCCAGGAACTTGTGGCCAGTGTGCTGATGGAAAACCTTCAGAATCCTTTATTTGGATACTTTGAGCACCAAAACCAGAACCAAGGACACCATCCCCAGGCACATCAGAGATTCCCAGGAACTTGTGGCCAGTGTGCTGATGGAAAACCTTCAGAATCCTTTATTTGGATACTTTGAGCACCAAAACCAGAACCAAGGACACCATCCCCAGGCACATCAGAGATTCCCAGGAACTTGTGGCCAGTGTGCTGATGGAAAACCTTCAGAATCCTTTATTTGGGTGCTTTAACACTGTTTATGCCACTGCTGGTGACACCAGAGATCCAAGCCCCTGAGGGTTCCCCACACCCATTATTCTGCCCCTCATTACTGCACCCTCATTATCCACCTCACCTAATTGCACCTTTCCCATGGCAGCACTCACTTGTCTGGCAGGAGGAAGCTGCTGGGGAACCTGTGCCACTCCTTTCCCACACAGACATGGACTGGCCTCCCCTCTGGCACCGTGTGGATGCTGGGGTCAGTGGCAATCCTGTGGAATTCAGGGTACAGGTCCAGGGGCCCGTGGTAGCCTGTGGGAGGCAGAACATCATAATTAAGGTTAAAGTAAGAGGGGTATTTAATGAAAGCCTACAAAAATTGTTTCATGTATAAATTTTTAACTGATAACTCAGTGAATAAATGAATTGGTCTGTGCTAAGAAGTGGCTGGATTCAAAGCCTCACATCTTATCCTCAGTGCCCCTACCAATTTTATCCACATTTCCCTGTTCTGCCTGTCAGTGGCCACCAAAACCTCAAAAAATACTGATGAGGTGGAAGGCTCTGATCCCAGGAATGTCCAATCCATTTCTATTAAGGATTCGTGCACCTAATTCATGTTTTACACAAGAAAATGCTTTTCCTATAGGATTACCTATTTGAAAGCTGAACTATCTGCTTTAATACCAGGTTTTAGATCAGTGGAGTTGTACTGGTGGAAGGTGAAGAGGATTTTTAAGTGATGCAATTCTGGTGACCCATTCATACACACATACGGATAAATGTATAATTAATAATTAATGAACCAGCAGAACTTATTCCTTCCCCCTGCAGCAACAACACCCAAACTTCTCGAGGTTCCTGATTTGCACAGCACGACTTCTGCAGAACTGAGCCCAAGAGGCAGGAGAGCAGAGGGCAAACAAGAAATACCAACCTTTGAATAAGGCAACAGAGCGTGACAGTGACAAAAGGCCAAAGAGGAGGACAGTCCCCAGGGCCAGCCAGTTGGAGGACACTGTGTAGTGTTCCAGGCGGTAGCGCTGGAAGATGAAGTGGTAACATTTCTCAGGGAAGAGATTAAAAAAAAAAAAGAGAGACAATATGAAGTTACTCCAAGTCTGATCCATTCAGCAAAATTCGCATTTTTCACAAAGCTCTTACAACGATGAATCCCCCACCAGATCTTTGGGCTTTTTAAATTCAGAGCCATCAAAATGTACAGAAATTCAGAGGGTTTAGACATGTTTCAGTGAAAATTTGGGGTAGTTCAAGAAGTTTTCAGCTCTTTTCCCTAGGAAGACCTAAAGTGCTCTCTCAGGGGCTCCAGCTTGGTTGCTCCCAGGTGAACCAGGGGCAAGGGTCCCTTTCAGACAGCTCTGCAGGAGTTCCCTGCAGACTCACCTGATTTTCCATGCTGGACTGAATTCCTGCCTAACACCAGCTCCATGACCCAGATTTCCAGAGTGACCTCTGGCTGTTTACCCTGCCTGCACAAACCACAGCTTTGAAGTGAATAAAACACCACAGAGCACATTCTGCATCCAGCTTTAAACACAAGTCACTCTGAAACTGATAAAAGAAAAACTGATAAAAGAAAAATTGATAAAAAGAAAATTTGTAAAAGAAAAATTGATAAAAGAAAAATTGATAAAAGAAAAGCCCTTTAGGTTTGTTTTTTTACAATTAAAAAGCCTTTCTGGGAATAGCCAGGAGGAAACACATCCAGTCCTTGCCTTGGTCCCTCCCTGCAGGAGTGGTTATTCACTCCCTACCCTCAGCTGGTTTGTTTCTCTTGTCCTGTTTGCATTTTTCTCATAACATCCAAGAGGGGGAGAATGACAAACTTGTCCTGCTGGTGGGCAATCAGTTCCAGATTCTCAGCTGGATGCTCCACACTGGGCAAAATGTCATCAAACAGTGGCAAAATATGCAAGAAACGTACACGAAACTTTCCTCAAGCCATATTCACAATGAAAATAAATGAACATTGCTCTGTGATGCTCTGAGAGCACAGAGGAATTCTCAGTCAGAGCCAGAAAATTGGTGCCATTCCAAGCTGGAACCTCTGTGAAGGCAAGGACTGGAACTCCTGTGGGAGTGAGTGGAGATGCAGAGTGAGAACAGCACCTGAAAGATGAGGGACTGAGGGGTGGGCAGGAATTCCAGCAGTGCTGCACAGCAGGGTGAGGCCAAACAGCTGGAACAGGCTCCAGCAGGGACTCCTGGCTGCATTCCTGGGAGTGAGAACAGCACCTGAAAGATGAGGGACTGAGGGGTGGGCAGGAATTCCAGCAGTGCTGCACAGCAGGGTGAGGCCAAACAGCTGGAACTGGGACTCCTGGCTGCATTCCTGAGCCTTTTTAACAGCAGGAGATGAATAATTCTGAGCTTTGGGAACGTTTATATCAGTCTCTATTAGTGCTTTGCTCTGTGAAGTGTTTCAAGTGATGTTTACTAAACATCCAGGTTTTGGCTCTTCCAAATGTTCAATGCAATTCCCAACATTTAAACGAGATCCCTTTGCCTTTTTTCAACCCAGTGAGGGAGGGATTCCTTCTGAGACACATCAAAATGCATCTCCTGCACACCCACATTCCTGCCCTTGGAGCTGAGCAGCCAAGGAGGCACAATTCCATCAGCAGGTTACTGAACCCTCAGGGAATCTCTTGGATTTTGGGTGTTGTTGGCACTACAGCACCACAGCTCCAGGAATTCCCACTTGGGACTGGAGATCAACTCAAAATAGTCATGAAATAATGGCTGGGAAATATTCTCAGCTATTTATTAAAAACCACTGGAATTTACCTGAAGAGCAGAGAGAGCCACAGCACCAGAGAGACAGATGAGGGGATAGATGGGGAAGAGAAATCTCTCTTCTTTGTGGGGCTGGCTGAAAAAAATCAGGATCCAGATGTACATGGGAGCCAGGGTCAGCCAGTAGGGACGGCCCAGGTTCTGAACTGGAAGAAACAAAACCTCAGCAAAGGAGTAATGCAAGAATTCCTTCTCTAGCAAAATCCCCTCTCCCACCCAAAGCCCACTCTGGAGACCCAAACACACCCTGCTCTGAGCACCCCTGCTGCTAAAACCCAGGTAACACACCCAAACAGCCAGCAGGGCATTTTCCTCAGAGGGTTTTTGCAAATTCCTACAATACTGACAATTCCAATGGCCTTAGGAAGAGCAAAAGCAGAAAATAAGTGTTAGTGGATCCAAGAAGACACAAAACCCATCAGGAAGTGCCAGGCTGACAATTCCAATGGCCTTAGGAAGAGCAAAAGCAGAAAGTAAGTGTTAGTGGAACCCATCAGGAACTGCCAGGTCTGAAGAGGCAGACAGGAGTGCTGGGTTTCCTGCTGGGCATTGTACACACCAAGATCAGAAAGGGCCTCCTCAGGAGCTCCCCTTCCCCTCCCAAATGCTTGTTTAGATCCTGAAGTTTGCCCAACCTTCAGTGCCTCATTACAAAAATAACACAAGGAGAGGTCTCTCAGGCGCCTTCTGCTTAACAGAGGAAATAACTGATTCAAAAATAACAACAATTACCCTGAATTTCAGTCACACTGAGGAGGGCTCTACACTGCCTGACAATTTTCAGTCCCTCTCCTACCCCTTGCTACTCCCAACAGCAGAGTTAAGCAATTAAGCCAACGGCATTTCACAGACAATAAGAACAAAGCACTTGGCAGAGTCGCTCCTGCTGCTCAGTACAAGAACACCAAGTGAACAGCAGGAAATCTTGCATTTACAGGAGCCCCTACTGAGCTTTTACTGCTTTCTGAGAGTTTGTCACTCACAGCCAAGGAACAGATATAAGCAAACATCCCTTAACATACATTTTCATCGAGGATTGTGTTACTGTTTGTTGTAGTCAGTAAAACAAAACCAGAGAGCAAAGCACTGACTGGACTGATGAATCTGGAGGCTGCTGCTGAGCCTCGATGACTCTTCCTTAGGAAAACAGCAGAGAAGATTTACACTTCCCCTCTGGAGTCACTTACAAGTGTCATGTGTTCAAACTGATGTCATTTTATTCAAGAAAAAGCCCAGTGTGAAGCAGGGAATATTCTGGTTCCTCTATTTTTTTTTAACTCTCAGTATATCCACACCCACAGGGACACTTCCCAGAGAGGGCTCAGTCCTGGCAGCTGAAAAACCCACAGTGCCCAGAGCAGTTCAGCTTCAATCCCAAAAGGTTTCTACCCATTTCCAGCTGCAGACAAGATGGGAACAACACCAGGTTCAGCTTCCTTCCCCTTCAGGACTATTGACTGGGCCATTCCTGATGCATTACATGTCACAATGAAGCTGAGGAACCACACACCTTGGCAGGCTTGCTTTTTTTAACACATTTTTCCTCCTGAGGTGGAGGCAAGGAACAATCCTGAACTCTAATGAGCTCCAGAACTTTCCTGCTGCTGCAAAGGCTCTCACTGCTCCCAGTTTCACTTCCAGGAAGGAAAAGCTGCTCTTTGACAGGCAAACCCTGCCAGCTGCCCTGCACTCACCACGGAATTTCTGCAGCAGACACTCCATCAGACAGGTCAGAGGCAGCACGAGCAGGGCCAGCACAAAAACCACATTGAAATTCAGAAAGCCATTGATGAAATAGAAGTACCAGGGTTCTGTACCTGAAGGGTGAGAAAAAAGGAAAAAAGAGGTTTAAAACACAAGCATGAATGATGGAACAGCAGCTTTGGCCCTTCTTTGCCTGGCACAGCCCACCAGAGCAGCTCACACTCCCACCTGCCCAAGAAGCTTCATTGTCTTCCTGCTCAGAAATGATTTTTCTCCTTATTTTTTCCCTGAGGGTGAAAAATAGTCAGTATTACATCTGCTGCTCATGAATCCCAGAGCACTCCAACAGCCAGCAGAACTCTGTGACACAGAGCTCACCCCTGCATTCAGAAGGACAGCAAGGAAGCAGAGGTGGAAACTTGACCCCAAATTCATTCTTTCTTTCTAACTGCAGAGGAGTAACACAAAACCACACAATGTCATGTAATTCTGGAGTGAGGATGTTCATTCTGGGCTGGCAGGAACAGAAAAGGTACCAAAAAGGATTAAGAAGGAAAGGAGTTTGCATTCTCACTTCACCCCAACAAAGACTCTGCCACTAAATGCTGGTTTTGGTCCCTCCTTAGACTCAGCACTATTTAAATGTCCCAAATTCAGCCTGTTCTGACACAAACAGGAGCCAGGCAGCTCTGCCTCCACACTTGGGAACTGGCTGCAAGCTCTGGAGGATGTAAACTGAAAGAAACTCCAGTCCAACTGTCATTTATTTAGACTCTTAATTCAGGATGCTTAAAGCCCTTAACAATGAGGAATGCCAGTTCCTCTCCACACATTTCCCACTCTCTCAGTGTGATTAGCTCAATCAGCCAGTAAATGACACGCGGGGGCTTTAATCACTGCACTGTTGTGACATGTGTCACATGCCACAGCAATTTCCTGCAATCAGAGGCACTTACATCGGGTCCGTGTTGAAATTAATCAGACAACTGAATAGCAGCAAGGAAAACCCAAAAGCTCTGCAGCTCCTGCAGCTAAAAAAAGGGAGAAGCTGCACTGGGAGTGTCACAAACATGGCACTGGAGTCACTGCTTGGCCAAGCAGCTTGGGTTTATGGAGGAAAGCCTGAGTTGTCAGCTCTGAAAGCAAACAGCAATTATATAAATAAGTTCTAAATCTTTGCAGGGTAAGTTCAGGGACCATCCTGTCACCTTTCTGGCTGTGATGGAAAGCAAAGGGAACTCACCCTGAATTCACCTCTCCCTGCTCTGGTTTCAGATTTGGCAGCCTGGGGGTCAGGAGTGAAGGACACTCCACGAAACACAACTCCTCCACGATCCACACAGCCCAGATAACACTGCTAATGAACAGATCAGCTGCTCTGAAGCACAGCTTTCACCAAAAAAAAGCTGCTCAATCACATTTTTTTGCAGTGTGACTGAATTGCCCAGAAAAAAAAAAAGCACCGGAGCCTCCCCTCCTTCTCCAATGAGAGATTTTCTTGTCTCTGAGAGGCTAAAAAAAAATGAAAAGGGGGAAAAAAGGAGAAGAGAAGAGTGCACAGCAGGCAAAGAGCACCAGGCTGGCTCACTGGTGACACAGCCATTCAGAGGCACTCAGGCTCAAAGCCTCCCAGGGAAGAAGGGTTTTTATTCCTCTTATCCACATGGCTCAAGGTGAACTGAGACAGAACTGCAGCCTCAAAAAGGAACAACCCCACTGCAGGCAAGAAGTCCTGGCCCAGAACAACATCTTTGATGCAGGGAGGGGCACTGAGAACTCTCCACGCTCAGGGTAATGGGAATATGCTTGCAGAGCAGGAGAGGAGATGGAGAATCCTTCCTGCAAGGATCCACATCCCAGTCTGGGCAGGTGTGGGATACAGGAGACAGAGTGGTGGAGGCAGTGGGAAAGGAACCCCAGGCAGCTCCTGGCACGGTGCTTCCATGGGGAAAACCAGCTGGAAGCACTGTCAGACCCCCAGTGAGAGCAGGCTTTGAACTCTGAGTCTGGGAACGGCCCCGGGAGCAATTCCAGAACTCAAACTCAGGAGTGAATCAAATTTAGCCACGCTGCACCTTGACCACAGGAATGGTGAGGGCAGCTCAGGCCAGAGCTGTAAAAGAGGTTTAGGACAAGGAGCCCCACCCTGGGCTGAAGCCTGAGTGCAGGAACTGCAGCTGGCAAGCAGTAACTAAGCTGCAATAATTTGGTCATGAGTCACAGCCCTCGTTCTGATTCAGTGCTGCTACAATGAACAGCCTGCTCGCTGCATTTCATTTATTCTCACTCTGCTCAAGAAGCAGGGCTCCACAGAGAAAGGTGTCACATGAACAGCTCCAGCATGTTCCACCCAAGCTGAATAAAGCTTTCCAAAGTGGGACAAAACTCTGGTCACAAATTATGACTTCTTAGAATGTAAGGACACAGAAACACCCCAAAGCCTCAGAAACAGGGATATACTCTTGGCAGCTGTTTTCCCTTGGCTGTAGAAACCTAATCACTCCAGGGAAATATTAACTGCACGGACAATATTTATGTAGAGGGAGGATATTGCTAAAGACAGAAGAAAAAAAATTAATTGAACCTTGTCTCAAAAATACTGCAGTGCTTACACTGGAGATGATCTGGCCTGGTGACTCTGCCCCCATCATGTGAACGTTGGGAAATCCCAGCTTCCAGAGCCAAGAGGGATTGGCCAGCCTTTCATCTCCCCTGGCAGTGTTATTTTTCCCCAGTGTTTTGAAGCTCTCTAAACACACAGCGTTGTCCTGGCCACACTGCATTAAAGAGCAATTCCAGGCAGGCTCTTTTACTAGCCCGAGGATGTTGTATGAATGTCACTGTGAATAAAACTCTTCAGGACAGATTGGTCCCTGGAGCCTTCTGCAAACAACTCATGCACCAGTGTGGAAAAGGTCAGGCACAAGGCCCTGCCAAAACCTATCAGAGACAGAGCCTGGAGTTTACTTACACAAAACTTCAGCCCCACACTTCAGAGCCTCCCTGCAGAGCCCAAGAGCCGTGGCAGAGCAGCTGCTGTCCTGCTGTGCCAGGCACAAGTGACAAATCAGCACTCACACCACCCAAAACAGCCCCTCAACCCAAGCAGCAATGCCAGCTGCCAGAGAAAGCCTTGCTGCTGCTCACCACTGCTGAGCCCCCCTGGAACAGCTCCTCTGGCCTCAGACAGAGCACAGAGATGGTGCAGGCATCCTCTGGTCTCTGCCAGCCCTTCTGAAGCCCTGCTAGAATTAATTTCCAGCTCTAAAAGTGCAGGATATGGACAGAAAGAAGCATGGATTCTGCACCACTCCTCACTTTCCCAAAGTTCTGCAGCCTGACTGCGAGGAGCAGCAGCCAGGAACAAGATTCAAGCTGACAAACACACACAGCCACTTGTGCACAGCCAGTGAGACACCTCCTGGCAGTTTCACAGGAGTGGGAAGTGAACAAAAGCAGCACAGCTCCCAGCGTGGAGGAAGCGGGAGCGCATTGCCAGCTCGACAGAGACATCCCGTGTCCAGAAGCAGCAGCTGCAGCCCTTGGAGCTGGCAGGCTGCTTTTGCTTTAGGGCACGGCACAAAAAGCACTGCCAGTCAAGGGCCAGGGCAGCCAGGAAACCTCGGGCTGCCTCCCTGCCTTGTAATCCCAAACTCACCGTAGAGATCAGGCCCGTGGGGGGTGAAGACATTGTACAAAACGATGTTGAGAGGTGCCACCACCAGCTTCCCATAGTAATAGCTGTCCACCACCACTAAGGGCACCTGGAAAAAAGCAGATTTTGGTTCAAGTGCCAGCAGCTCCAGCAGATTTTCCTAAAGGAACTCATCCCTTCTGTTGCCATGCATTCCCTCTTTGTGCTGTTGCAGGCACTCACCAAAAACAGGATCAAGGACACCACACACCAGTTCAGGAAACTTTTCCACCTCTTCTTCAGGATCAGTAAGTCAAAGGCAATAGGAAGCCTGAAAGAGAGACCAGCTGTCAGCTGGAGACTTGGAGAACCCCACTGCAGCTTCTGCTGCCCCTTCAAAGCAAGAGACAGAACCACCACTCCACTGGCCTCTGCTCCTACTCCAGATTCATCATCCAGCTCAAGTTTTACCATATTAATGCCAGGAAATCTGCCCAGCTGAGCTGTTCAAAAGCCAGGAAGTCTGTACAATGATCCTGGGCTAAGCTGGCAGCTCAGTGCCTGCTGGTTCTCCCCAGGCAGGTGAAAAGCACCTGAGGAAGGGCAGAAAGTGCTCCTTACCCCAGAGCTGCGCTGAAGGGCCAGCCCAGCAGGGCTCCAGCAGCCACCCCCAGCACTGCCACCGAGGTCCTGTCCATGTACCAGCCCGTCATGGCCACCACCGTGGTGTACATGCAGAAACTGCTGGGCAGGAAAGCTGCAACACAAAGGGATTAAAGGTCAGCACGGCTTCCCCACACTTCACCCAACACCTGCAGCAAGTCTTACAGTGGCTGGGAAAACAGGTACAGCCAGCCAGAGGGGCCAGCACACAAGGCAAAGTGCCAAAGTGTCAGCCTCCTTCCTTGGAACAAAGCATGTCCAAGGAAGGCAGGCCAAGAGCCTGTTTAAAAGGCACAGCAATATTAAAAAACAGGAGGCAGCAACAGAAACAGGCCTGGAAATTGTAACACAGAGAACAAAATTTGAATCAAGGCTTGTTCTGCCATGAGAATACAACAGAGAGTACCCTGGAGATGTGATTTTCTTCTCTCTGAACCTTTCTTAGTGCCAGTGCCAAGCCAACTCACCTGCAGAAGCACAGAACATCCCCGTGCTGAGCACTAGGAAGGCCAACATCAGCCTGCTCACGTGCAGCCCAAACTTCTTGCACACAGCCCTGGGGAAGCAGCAGAGAAACAGGTACGACAAAATAGCCCCAGGGCAAGAATCAGCAGCACCAAGGCATGCAGAACCACAAACAACCCATGGAGCAGCCTGAGAGATCTGGGCTGGGGGATTCCCAACACTCAGCTGCTGCCTCAGGCCTGGGATTTCAGACCCCGAGTTACCCCAGTGCAAAACTCTGGGTGGGGCCTGGCTTCTCCCAGCTGTGCTTGTGCAAATCTCAGGAGCTTGTGGCTGCACTGCTGCACACTTCCATCCATCCGTGATCCCCACCCCCCACAAAACCCCACCATGCAAAAAAAGGCACAGTTCATCTCTTCAAATCAGAATGTGGATGAGAAAATTCCTGTCAGTGCTCTGGTTTAAGGAGATGAACTGTGGCTTCTGACAAACAAAAAACTCATGCAGGGTAGTGGCTTGAACATCAGGAATCAAAGGTAAAAATAAAAATCCAATTTAGACAAAATAATTGCATGTTAGGGCTACTGATTTTAGTGGCTGTAAACAGCACTGGCAGAGAGATTACAGACAGCAGCAATCAATGTGTTCCAGTCAAATTCACTGTGATAAGCAAACACAGCACCAGACTCTCCTCAGTCTGCAACACTCCCACCCTGCTTGCTGCCAGCAGTGAGGAAACGAGTGGAGACAACAAAATGCTGGAGTAGAGGTGTGGGTGGGAGATCTGGGAGTGCAATTTTGTCCTAATTGTGGCCTTCTGACCAACATCTCAGTGAGTTATCACGAGAACACGCATTTTCTCATCTACACACGAGCCTCAAAGCTTATTTCCTGTGGCAGGAACTGTCCCTGGCACTCACACTGCTCCCACACATCCCCTGCAGACACTCTGACACTCACTTGTAGAAGTAGAGTTCACAAATGCAGCTCAGGAAGGCCAGGAAGCATCGCAGGAAATAGAAGATGAGAACCTAGCAGACACAGACAGAGTCTGAATGAAGCACAGGACACAAAATGGGCTTGTAAAACATCAGGGGAAAGCCACAAACCCTTGGAAATCCTTCCAGGGAGGTCAATGTTTGTCAACAAACCAGTTTTATAAACACGAAGTCAATTTAAACCATGTTTTATAAACATGAAGTCAATTTCAACACCAAACCAGGCAGCCATTTCCCACACACGAAATGTACATCTCATCCTCACAAAAGCAGCTTCCACACACGAAATTTACCTTGTTGGTTTGCAGAACCCTGGCATGGAACCAGGCTGGCAAGGCATGGAGCCACAGGTAAGCATAGGAGCGGATGGCGTAGGCAGGAGAGTACTCCCATGTCTGAAACCCCTTCCCGTAAATGAGGTAGTGTGTCTACAACAGAGATCAAACAAATAAATTAACAAGCAGCACACAAAGCAGAGAGTTTTCCACAAAGCAGAGAGTTTCCAGAGCAAAATATTTCTCATTGAAACAGAAGGATCAGCACGAGGCTCTAAATAAATCTGCATTTGCACAAGCCAGCTGGAAAGTGAAACAGAGAGCACAAGGTCCTAAATAAATGGGTATTTGCACAGGCCAAATTCAAATTGCCAATCCCAAGGGCAGGAAGGGACTCACCGGCTCCCAGTAGTTAAAAGTCTCGTCACAATCCGAGATGTTGCTCAGCAGAGCTGCACAGAACCTGGCCGAGATGAGACACTTGAAAGCTGTTGATCCTTCAGGGGCCCAGACGTGCCCTGCTTTGCTCCCGGATGATCTAATCCAAAAGGGAGGGGGGAGGCAAAAAATTACAAATATGAAGACTCAGCAATGAGATCGCGGCTCACAAGGTGACAGCGAGCAAAGGGCTGAGGGTGGCATTAGGGCGGGGGGGATGGGGATGCCGGTCCCCTCACAAGGGGCAGCACAGCACCCCCAAAGCAGCCGGGCCGGGGATGCTCCGGCACCGCCCCCACAGCACGGACCGCCCGTGCAAAACCCGGCACCGGCGGCCCCGGTGGCTTTAGCAGCCCCGGCATCCCCGGTTCAGCAGCCCCGGTGGTCTCAGCAGCCCCGATAGCTCCGCCAGCCTCAGCAGCCCCGGTGGCCCCGGTGGCCTCAGCAGCCCCGGTGGCCTCAGCAGCCCCGGTGGCCTCAGCAGCCCCGGTGGCCTCAGCAGCCCCAGCAGTCTCAGCAGCCCCCGTAGCCCCGGCGGCCCCAGCAGCCTCAGCAGCCCCGGTGGCCCCGCTCCGTCCCCGGCAGCACCCACTCGTTCCGCGCCTCCTCGCTGCCCCCGGGCTCGGGCCGCCGCCCCGCCGCGTCCCCGCCGCCCGCCCGCGGCCGCTGCCGGGCCCCCTTGGCGGCCATGCCGGGTACGGGCAGGCAGCGCCCGCCGGCCGCCGCGGCCGGGCCCGAGCAGCTGCGGGAGCGCGGCCGAAGCCGCCGCCGCCATCACGGGTGTGGGCAGCGCGCTCCATGCGGCGGCGGGAGAGCGACAGGGACAGGGATTGACTGAGGGACAGGGACAGGGACCGAGACAGCGATAGGGACCGCGACAGGGAGAGTGCTGCCCCACACACCGGGGTCCATCACCCATCTGTGTCCATCGCCCACCCGGGTCCATCACCCACCCGCCCGGTCCCTGTCCCACACACCCGGGTCCATCCCTCACCCCGTCCCTGTCCCACACACCGGGTTCCATCCCTCACCTCGTCCCTGTCCCACACACCCGGTCCCATTCCTCACCCCGTCCCTGTCCCACACACCCGGGTCCATCCCTCACCTCGTCCCTGTCCCTCACACCCGGCTCCATCCCTCACCCCGTCCCGGTCCCTCACGCCCAGGTCCGAGCCAGGGTCCGTCCCCGCCCTGCCCCTGCCGCCCTGTTGGGCAGGAAAGTGAGGGAATGGGGAACGCACCGATGGAGAATGTTCTTTATTTGATACCTCCTGTGATCAGGAGATGGGGGAAGGACAGCCGGGAGGGATGTGGAGGGGTTGGAGCGTGTACCAGGAAAGGAAGGGAGGTGGGAAGGGGCTGCAGCCCCAGGAGCGGCTGAGGGAGCTGGAAAAAGGCTCAGCCTGGAGAAAAGGAGGCTCGGGGGAACCTTGTGGCTCTGCACAGCTCCTGACAGGAGGGGACAGCCCGGGGGATCGGGGTCTGCTCCAGGGAACAGGGACAGGAGCAGAGGGAACGGCCTCAGGCTGGGCTGGGGAGGCTCAGCGTGGACACCAGGAGGAATTTGCATTAGTAAAGAGATTAATCCACTCTCACAGGACCCTAGGAAAGAAACGCTCCACTTTATAAAACGAGGTTTCATTACACACACACAGAGAACAGGAGTGCTTGGCCCTCATTAACAGGAACTCCCACATGGAAACGTGTGCAGGTGCTCAAAGTCCACCCTGCCCTTGTGACAAGCACTGCAGGAACACAGCGTGAGGTCCAAGGACATGCAGGTGACATTTTCCAGGTCACAAAGTGGCACAGGAGCTGCTGGAGCCCCTGCAAACCACGGGAGGTGTTCTGTTCTACCTCAGGGTCACACCCAGGTGTTGCTGGATTTCCTCCCGAAAGTGCAGCTGCATCTCGGCTGCCTCCCGGCAGCCCAAGGCCCTGTCACAGGACTGGAAAGTCACCCTGTAGCACAGGCTCCTCCGTCCTGTCCCTGGCTGCTGGAAATTGTCCCTTAGCTGGATGGAAACGACCATTTCACCTGACACCCTCCTGGCAAGGCTGTGAAAAGCCACTTCATCAAAGTCCTCCCCGTCAGGAAGCCAGAAGCTGACATCGTGCACGTAGGAAGGTGGATAGAGGGAAAAACTCTTGAAAAGCCTCAACTCTCCCTCAGGAAACTGCCTGAGGAAGCGCTTGTCCCACGTCCAGAGCATTCTCCAGTCGGATATTCCACACAGCAGCATGGCCAGGAGGTCCAGGTTCAGAGAGGCAGAGACAACAACCAGCTCCTGGCTTTTTAATTCATCAGGAGCCGTCCTGATAACCCCCACACAGGAGCCTGAGGGGTCAGGGTCTGTCCCCACACAGAGGAAATGCTGGATTTCACCAAGCTGCCTTTCAAAAGCAGCAAAGTCACTTAGCTCAGTTCCAAAACTTGTTGCTTCCTGCAGGCTGATGCTGGGTTTGACACCAGAAACGCCCTGGTGGAGGGAATTCACAGTGGCTTTAATGTTGTCCACCAACATCTGGACACAGCTGCTCTCCGTGCCCCTGCTAGCTGCAAGCACAAGAAGCATCTCATGGAAAGCAGGCATGGAGTGGGGAGTGATCCGACATTTCCTAAAAACTGGCCCAGAAAGAACCAGAAGTGTCCCTGGGGAAAATGCTCCTTTTTTTATTATTGCCTGAGCATGAGGCAGCAGGGAAGGCCTGAGGTAAAACTGCTTTGGAACTGGGCATCCTTCCTGTGCATTCTCATCTGTGTCCTGGCCAAAATGGGAACACAAAAGTGTGTTTGTCAATCCCTGAGATATTTTGTCAGTGCTTGGAGCCTCCCCTGGGCTCAGGGTGATCCAGAAGATGTTGGAGTGGCAAACACCACAGGGGTGACCTTGGTGCAGCAGGGGAAGGCAAGAGCTGATGTTCTGCAGAGGAAAAACTTGGCTGAGCCCTGCACTGAGCTTCTCCTTTACTGTCCTTACTGGATGACTTGAACTCACTTCGAGGAAACCCCTGTGAAAAATAAAAGTGCAAATTACAGACACCATCTGTGATTTCCTCCCTGTGGCCATAATTTGAGTGCAGCAATTCACCCAAAACATTCTTAAGCCAGCAATGACCTGACCAAGCCAAGACTTTCCCCAAATGTGTTACACATTTTCAGGACACTGGTGTTTGTCTGCAGGTGACAAGAATTCACTGCAATTTGCTGGGAAAAAAAAGGATTTCGCAGTCATCATATCCATTTATCTGACCCCACTGCTGGGCATTCCCACTGAGAGCAGGAGAGCTGCTAATGCCAAAGAGAAAACAATTATAAAACTCACCTATTAATTTTATCCACGAGGACTTCTGGCACTTGAAAAGAAACTTTTTGGCTTCCCAGTCGTGTCTGGCAGCTCACAGGTGTGAAACACGGGGGTGCTGTGCTCCGTGTGAAAATGTGGTTCAAAGCACCCTCTACACAGAAGGATTTATCCTGACTCCTGAAAATACACAAAACCAGAGCAAAGTCGCTGCTAATTTCTGATATTTAATGTGCCTCAAGTAGGCAGGAGCAGATGATGGCCAGAGGTCCCTGCCAGCACCACCCCCCAGTCCTCCTGTCTTTAGGCTGAGATTGATATTTGTTCTCAAACGGATGCTTTTGACCTTTAAAATCCTCAGATAGTCTTATTTTTAGAGGGCGCTTTGGCAGGAAGCTTGCATTTTAATCTTGGTTATTCTGCTTAGAGATGAACAAGAACTGCAGCTATTTTAAGGAAAATTTAAAGGAAAATTTCAAGGAAAATTAAAAGGAAAATTTCAAGGAAAATTAAAAGGAGTTCCACTCCAGCTAACAAGACACTAAAAGAATATTCTAGCGCTGGGGCATTTTAAGAGCACAGACATCAGAATTCCAGTTTTGCCACGCGATGGTTACCTGTAACCTGTGCATTTGTATCCATCGACAGTCTCTGCTTTAAAAGGATGCACGTCGCTCAGGATAAAGCCGGCTCCTGCAGCCACAGCCACGATTTGCCAGCTGTTGTGCCACTCCCTCCTGGGCTGATCCGCAGGAGTCCCTCCCTGGCCATTGCAAAGGGCCACGTGGATCTGTCCCTCCTGTGCCAGCACTTCTGCACAGCTGGGAGGGAAAGCAGAGCAGAAAATCCTGTTAGCACAGCCCCAAATCCCCCAGCGCCCGAAGAACACCCGGAACGCGGCTGAAAAGCTGTGCCACTGCCGGTAGTTAACACGGAATTAATTAATTCGGGTTTACTCACCTAAGGAAAAAGCCGGCAAGGAGCTGCCTGTTCTTCACCACCCCGGCCTTCCTCCCGCAGTGAGGGAAGTTGAAATAAATGCGATCAAATTCCCGTTTTCCCGGTGAAAAGTGCTCCTTCAGCTTGGTGCAGTCCACGGAAAACACAACCTCGGCTCCTGCGACAGCAAAACAAGGCTCTGCTGGCTATCAGGGAGGAAGATTTTAAACAAAGGTGGGAATGTAAATTCTCCAGGGCGTTTTGAAGTAAGCGAGAGCTGCCTGGAGCATTGGGAACGCCAGGAAGCCCTGTGGGGTTCTCTTTGCCCTTTGCTCTCTTTCAAGGCAGCAGAAACTTCTGAAAACAGATGAAAATAATAATTTCAGTACTATTTCATCCTGATCAGATTTTAAAGCATTTCATTTGGCCAGCTGGGCCATTCCAGTCCCTCCCCTGAGACCCCTGGAGGGGCGGGGGGCTCCAAGGCGCGGAGCAGCGGCGGGGGGGAGCGATGCCAGGAGGGTGACACCAGGGTGACAGCGATGCCAGGAGGGTGACAGCGATGCCGGGAGGGTGACAGCGATGCCGAGAGGGTGACAGCAGAGCTCCCAGCAGCCGCTCCGTGCCCATCCCCAGCCCGTCCCCGGCGCGCACCCACCGCTGTCCCGCAGCCGGCGGATGCTCCGCGCCGCTCCCCCGCGCCCGGCCGCCTCCTCCTCGCTCTCGTAGCAAGTGGCCACCACGTGCGTGGCCTGGGCCCCGCAGAGCGCCGCGGCGAAGGAGAAGTTGCCCTCTCCGAGCAGCAGGACGCGGCGGAGCGGCGGCCCCATGGCCCCGGCCGGGAGCGGCGCTCGCAGCCCCGGGCGCTCGCTCGCAGCCACCGGCGCTCGCTCATGACGTGCGGCCGGTCAGCGGCCACTGCCGGTGGCGTTGTGGCCCCGCGGGCATCCCCGGGGACTCCTCGGTAGCCGCTGCTCCTCCCCCGAGCGCGGAGAGGTGGCGGTGTCCCCGTCAAGGATGCGCCGCGGCGTCCCCGGCAGCGGGAGCGGGGATTCGGGGAGCTCGCCCCGCCGCCGTGCAACAGGAAATGGGTGTTGCGTTCAAAAAAAAAAAAAAAAAAGGCTGTTTAAAAAGCCGAGGAATCGCAGACTCGCAGAGACACAGAATGGTTCGGGTTAGAAGGGGCCTTAAAGCTGATCTTCTGCTGGGACACCTTCCGCTATCCCAGGTCAGGTTGCTCCAAGCCCCATCCTCAAACATTTCCAGCACTTCCCAGCTTCTCTGGGCAGCCTGTGCCCGAGCCTCACCGCCCTCACAGGGTAAAATTTCTTGTTAATACATTTCCAGCACTTCCCTGCTTCTCTGGGCAGCCTGTGCCCGAGCCTCACCGCCCTCACAGGGTAAAATTTCTTGTTAATATCCAATCTAACCCTGCTCTCTGTCGGGTTGGAGCCATTCCCCCTCGGCCTGTCACTCCAGGTCTTTGGGAACAGTCTCTCTCCATCTTTCCTGGGGGCTCCCATCAGGTACTGCAAGGCCACAATTAATTCACCCTGAAATCTCCTTTCCAGGCTCAACAATCCCAATTCTCTCAGCCTTTCCTCATAGCAGAGGTGTTCCAGCCCTGGAATCAATTTGATGGTCACCTCTGAACTGACCTTTGCCTGTACCTGTAATTTTTATTCTTTGACAATCTTTGTGCTGTTCGAATTCCCAAAGGGGAGAAGCAGAGACAGACAGAGAGAGAAGAAAAAGAGAAGAGGAGCGGTGGAAAGGTGCTGGAATCATCATTAGGTGTCAGATAATTGCAAGGGGTAATAAGAAAGTCCCTAATTCCACAACAGGGTGATACAAGGTAAATTAATTACCCTGCCTCACATATGTGTGTGATGCCTTTGAGAAGGAAGGAAATTATGGTCTAGAATATCTACAACAGCCAGGCTTGGGTGTCACCTGCTCCATTTGTGTGCCCCCAGCTGGCCCACAGGGCAGGGACAGTGTTTCACACAGATAATGACAGAGGAAGGTTTGAAATGGGCACAGCTGAGCTCCTGCACAGACCCACTGCCACAATCTGTGAGCTCTGTGCTGGGCACTGTGGCCTTGAGAGAATCATTTTGTATATTTTAAGTGATGTGCAGTGGCCTGGAGAGGTGTTGGGTACTGAGAAAATAGTTACCACACAACCTTCCCATTGCAATAATTATGAAAAACCCCTCCAAACTTATATTAAGCCATGCTAAATGGGAGTTTTCATTTTCAGCACCCTCACTGCTTTGGAAACAACTTGCTTCAGATTAGAGGGAAACATCAGAGAGGAACTTGTACGTGAGCAGAACTGGGATGATCTGCTGGATGTGAGGAGCTCCTCGGTGATGTTTGTGCCTGGAGATGACAGAGATGTTTTGTGTCATTCTCCCGTGCTGGGCTGTGCTCCTGTGCCACCCCAGAACAGGTATTTCAGGTCACTCAGGGAGTGGTTCTGCATTTCAAGTATTCTTGTCTGGCTGACCTCATCCAGTTTATCCCCAGAGAGCTTTCACTCAAAATTCCCATTTCTGGCTGCTGATTTGAGCCTGACAAAACCCCTGTGCTGTAAAAAAACATTTCCCTCAGTTGCACTTTCTGGCTAAATTCTTACTATTTTACATTGACTTCCTTTCAGTGTTGATTCTTTTAGGATTTGAACAAAAACCTCATTGATTTCCAGGCCACTACCCTGAGCTCTTTTGTGCAGCCCATCTGCCCAGCTCTGCTGCACTCCAGGCCTGCAGGTGGAGAAGGAAAGGACCAAGAAGGAAGCAGGAGAAGCAGCAGAAACCCCAGGAACCAGCGGTGCTGTGATTTCCTTCAGCACCAAGACCATGAAAGCCATGTGGGAAATGTTCTTCCTGCTTTTTAATCTGTGCTCTGTGTGTGCCTGGGGTTTGTTCTTGTGTGCAGAGGTTGTGCCTGGCCAGACAAGCCCAATTAACACCTGAGCTGGGAGAGCTAATTAGAACCAGCTAATAGGAAAGAGCAGACTTGGAAATGAGGGGGGATTGGGGGTGTTTGACAGCAACCCTGCATCACAGAGTGCTCATTTTCTTTCTCTCACCTACAACCAGGATGTCCTCCCTGCTCAGCTGAGGTGTGCTGTGAGCCCTGCTAACAGAACTTTTGTCTCAGCAGGTGTAAGGAACACAGAAAATAGGCCAGGTCATGACTGGGTCTGATAATCTGTGTGACAGATCTGTCCTTTGTGAAGATGAATTTCAGAAATTCAGTTCCAGTCATCCAAACTTGCCTTTCTACCCCTTTGAAGAGAGGTGCTAGGCAGATGAAGATGCCTGAAAAGGACTTTAGTAGTGGTTTGTATCACTCAGCAATGCTGGCATAAATCAGATTATTGCTGTAGACATCAGATCCTGCTCAGTGTTTGAAGGGCACTAACAGCAGGGTTTCAAAGGGATGTGATTTGCATCACCAGAGCAAGATGTTTTCCCTCTCTTTGGGGAGATGTGTGTGTTTACTGCAGCCCTGCAGTTTTCACCTGAAGCTGCTCTGAACTGGCTGCAGCCCCTGGATGTTTCTCCATCACATGAATCATTGGAGAGATTTAAGATACAGTTGTCTTGCAGCCAGCTGTTATCAAATCCCCACACTTCAGATGGGTTGCAATTGGCATGGAGCTGTTTTACCAGTTTAATCTCCACGGGAGAAACTCTCCTGTTGCTTGTGAAACACTCTGAAATCCTCTGGCAGCGTTGAAGGGAGAGAGAACACAAGGTGTGATGAGCAAAGTGCTTCTGAGCACCCAGATAAGCTGTCCTGGACACACCTGCCACCCAAAAACCGTGTTGCCCTGCACCTTTTCTCCACCTTTCTCAACCCAACCCAAAACAAACCAATCCAAACTGCTTCTCCATGGTTTTATTCGTTAGTAAACTTACTCAGCATAAATAATACGAGCAGCCGTTCAGCACAGCCGGCACCTGGCGGAGGAAAGAGCTCTGGAATGGCCCTCCAGGGGTGGCTTTGGGGACAGCAGAGCAGCGCTCACTTCCTCTGGGCTCCTGCGATGGCCGGTTTGTCCTCTCGGGTGATGGGGATGCTGCGCTCGGGGACATCGCTCTGCTTGCGGGGAGCGCTGACGGTCAGCACCCCGTCCAGCGACAGCGACGACGTGATGGTCAGCGGGTCCACGTCGTCCGGGATCCGGTATTTCCTGCTGAACTCCCTGGCGATGAAGCCGTGCTCGTCCTGAGCGAAGGGGAGGAGAAAAGTCGTGACCACACAGCCCTTTAATTAAGGAGGGTTCGCCCCGTGCCGCCTCAACCACGGGGTCTTGCTCAGAGGGAGTTGGGGCTCTCAAAGGAAAGATTTTCAGGGAGTTGAAAGGGTTTTGAGGATGAGCTGCCCTATGTAAAGAGCCGGAGTGGGGCAGTGCCTGCAGAGTTTCCGGGGGGAGGCTTTGTGCCCACCCCGTGCCAGCCAGAGGCTCCCCTGCACTCTGTGTGCCATTCCCCAGGTGCCTCTCCAGCCACACCTGCCCCCGAGACCCTCAGTGCCTGATTTGTCTTCTTAGCCAAAAAGGATTCCAGAAATGGTGTCAGGATTACAGGCCCCCCGTGCTGCAGGAGCACTGCACCTCCTGGTGACACGCTGTGCTCCTAGGGGTGACAATTCCAGGGACACAGCTACTTTGGGGACTGGGAAATGCTGTTCCATCCAGCTCTGGGCATGGCTTTGTGTTTCTGCCTGCCCAGTGTCCACACAGGTCTCCAGAGCCAGCAGGGAGAGGGATGAATGTCAGCAGAACACAACTTTAAGGATTAGAAACTGATAGCTGGGCCTAGGAAAGGTAACACACAGGGCAATGCACTGATTTTTTATGTGGCTTGAATGTTACAGTTAATTTTTAGCTCATTGGACACCTCCCTGCATTCCTGGCCTCTTCCCAGAAAGAGGGGAAGCCCAAAAATGCCCATTTCACAGATGATTTTCCAGTTCAGTTCACAGTTCATGCAACATCAGCAATAAACCTCCACCCCCTTGCTGCCCTGTCTGGGATCAGCTGGGGGGGATTGCATGGAGCATCTTGATTTTAAAAATGACAAATATTTGAGAAGAGCAGGGGGTTGTTTTGCAGTCACCAGGGCTGAGGGAGTTCCCAGTGACTCCCTCAGAGGTGAATTAAAGCAGGGGCTACCTGGCGCTCCTCGTGCTTGCCGTGGATCTCGATCATGTCCCCGAGCACCTTCACCTTCAGCTCCTCAGGGGAGAAATGCTTCACATCCAGGTTCACATAAAATTTGTCCTTGTCCAGTCGCATCTGCAAAAACCAGGAGGTGACTTCAGGAAAGAGCAAAAGCAAGGAGGTGACTTCAGGAAAGAGCAGGTGAGGGTTTCAGCTTAAAAAACAGTGCAGTGGGTCAAGACTCAAGCTGGTCTCTACATGCACACTGACCTTTATTTTGGGATCTGATCTGAGTGGCTCTGTCCCTTGCTGGCCTCGTGCTAATGCCCATCACTGCAGGACCTGAGATTCTCCACCTGAATTAGTTAAAACTGACCCTTGATTTAAAGCTGACTCTTCATTATGGCTGCTTCACTGCGCAGCAAGACCCAGGTCACTAAATCAAGAGGGACATTATGCGAGGATTAAAATAATACTTTCACTCCTTCTGCTTGGAATAGCTCCTCAAGCTCCTTGTAAATAAGACAGGTGACTTGCAGGACAGGCAAAAGCCTCTTGGCTCAGCCCCTGGAGGAAGGAGGCGCCTGCTCCATGATCCTCTGGGTCCTGGATCTTATTAAAAGGCTGCTTTTCAGGGCAGTGATTGTTTAAAGTAGGCCCTTTTCCCTCAGCAGCCATGGGCTCCTGCACGGCTTGGCATGAGGACCCCACTGCCCCTCTGCTCTTCGCTTCTCGGGTGGGAGTGGGGTTGAAAGTTTGGTGCAGCAGACTGGGAAATTAGAGAAGTTAGAGAAATTAGGGAAATTTGGTTCATTAGGTTTCCTTCTTTCCTCTGCCTGCTCCTAGGGTGATCTGCCACGCACACTGAGCTCTGTCCCCATCACCATGGCCAGACTTGCTCCATCCCAAACAACGCAGAGGTGCAAACACAGCACCTTTTCCCCCAGCCTCCTTCCTTAAAAAAAACCACCTAGGAGCATCTTCCAAGCTCTCAGCTCTCCTGGGCCCCCAGCAGCCACCAAGAGCCCAAAGAAGCAAAGATTACCTCCGAGAGTCCTGTCTCTAGCCAACTGGGCATCCGAAGGATGGGGGATCTCATCAGGAAGGGGTTGAAGCTGGGGGAAACAGGGAGCAGCTCCGACTCGGGCAGGTGCTCCCCGAAAATCTGGTCAAAGATACGACTCGGTGCCAACCAAGAGAAGAAAGGTCTGCGGATCAGGGGGTTGTGGATGGTGATATCCATTGGAGAGCGCTGGAGGAGCCTGGCAAACAACTGTGCTGCAGTGCCGTGCCGGGAGCGGGGACGGCTTTATACCCGCGCAGCTGGCCTGGCCTTCCACCCCCCCGAGGCCTCTTGAACAGTGGTGTCAGGGATTTTATTGTCCCACTCCTGGGCTGGGCCCTTCGGCGGTGCCCAGTAGCTGTCTGAGGGATTTGAGCTCGCTGCTGAGGAGGAGGGGGAAGGGGAGAGGAGGAAGAGGAGCCCAATGGGGCAGCAAGAAGGCAGAATGGCCCGGTGCCCGCCCTGCTGCCCACGTGCTGTTTATCCACAGTCCTGGGCAGGCTTGGCCCGTGGTCCAGCTGCCCTGGATGCCAGCGGGATCAATGCAGCTCCTATCTTTGGATAGGAGGAGCAGGACAAGGGGTCCTTGTTCCCAGGAGCTCAGCATCACCCAGCAGGGCTGAGCCTGTCCCGGCAGCAAAGGGAGCCCCAAAATCAGGGCTAGGGAAGGTGCCAGGAGGGCTTTGCTGGGATCCTGGCACTGCAGCTGTGCAGCCCAGCGAGCCCTGCTGCCCTCATGGTGGGTGTGAATAAAGGATGGATCTCTCCACCAACACCTCTTGTCTTTTGCCCACTGCAGAACACATTGTTCTGGAGGGAAGAGCCCCACGCTGTGAGCCCAGAGAGAACCTGGGCATAGTCTCAGCCTCCAGGGTGCTGCCCTGCACCCTAGGGTGCAGAAACTCTGCCCCTGCACCCAGGGGTGCAGAACACCTCTACACCTGCACCCAGGGGTGCAGAACACCACTGCCCCTGCACAAACCTGCTTTCCTGCAGCTTGCCCCCTAACAATTCATACAGTTATTTTAATTCCTGCCTTGCCCGTGAACACAAATCACAGGAATGGGTTCAGCTTAGCTTCTGTTGAAGAGCAACAGCTTCTCTGCCTGTGAGAGCTCACAATCTAAACACAATTTCTGCCTCAGAGGCACTGCCAGCTCTGCCATCTCTTTGCCAAAGGCTCTGAGCCTCTTCCTCTCAGCTTGCCTGCAAGAATAGGGAGCAGGATTTGCTCTGTGCAGCAGCCCAGGCCATAAATACCCTCTCCAAGTCCCCATTACATCAGCAGCACTGCACCTGCTCTCCCGCACTGCAGGGCTCAAGGAAATCTCTGCTTTCAGGGTGTGCAGGGCTCAGCTGGGCACTCCTCCCCTGCTGCAGCACCAGCAGCCCACCAGCCCTGCTCAGTAAAACTGGATTGAGGCCAGCTTCAGAGCCTGGGTTAACTGGCACCAGCATTTCTCCATGGCCTTGTGCCAAACCCTGGCCAAGGGAAGAGCCTGGGCAGGGTTCAGGCTGGGGAGGTGACAGCAGTGGGACCTGGATCCCTGCTTCCCTCCCGCAGCCCTTCACCACTGAAGGAACAGGAGACTCGAGCTCAGCTCCTGGGGAGATCAGGCTCCTCACGGAGGGAACAGGAGGGCTTTGAGCCCCAAGCTCAGGGTGGGCAATGGGTGTGGGCAGTGGCTTCACTGCACGGGCTGAACAGGCCCCAGCCACCCACGGGGGCTCAGGGCCACCAATTCCAGTGCCAGGGACTCCCTGAGCTGCTCCAACGAGCCCCTCTTGCTTTGGAGCAGCAGAGCCTGGGGTCTGTCCTGCTCCCCTCAGCCCCTGAGTTGGGCTGGGCTTGGCTGCCCATCACCCTCTGCTCCAGGAGGGGTCTCCAAGGTGTCCCCGAGGTGTCCCCTGCCCTCCCTGCTGGAATGCAGAGAGAAGCTGCCCTGGCCCGGCGTCCTGGGGCCTGCACGGGGCTATTTTGGTCCCTCTTTTTTATCACTCACACACTCCTCCCTTTGGAATCCACCCAGCTGGAGCCTTGCAGCCTGCAGCCCTCACTTGGAGAGGCAGTGAGGGCTGGGAAGGAAGGCAGACAGGAAGGAAGGAAGGAAGGAAAGAAGGAAAGAAGGAAGGAAAGAAGGAAGGTGTCTGTCCTGGACACGCCATGGCCGCCCGCACCGTGCCCCACGCCTACCCCATGAGCTCTGAGTATGAGTTTGCCAACCCCAGCAAGATCTATGACCAGAACTTTGGAGAAGGTAAGGAAGGAGGTGGGATCTCCCCCTCTTTGCAACTTTCTCCCCTCTGCTGCTGCAGGGCTGGTGGAATTCCCTCTGGGGAGCTTGAGCCCCAGAGAGGGAAGGAATTTTGAGTGGAGGAACTCAGATCAAATCAAGGGGGAACAGCCAGGGAATAGCCAGGAAAAAACAGGGAATAGACAGGGAAAAACCAGGGAAAAAACAAAATATCCAAGGACTAGCCAGGGAATGACCAGGGAATAGCCAGGGAATAGCGAGGGTCTCTCTCTTCATGTCCACTTCCCCATCCATGCCCAGTGCTGCCCATCCCTCCCTCCCTCGTGCCAGCCATGCTCTGGCATTCATGCACATGCTGTGAAAACATGGAGCAAAAGCGCTCAGGGGAGGGGGGGGAAGCTTTTCCAGCCGGGGGGGATGTGGAGAAAAGCTGAGCTGGGGCGTTCAGCACAAAGCTGGGCAGCGGCTGGCCGAGGGGAAGGAATGTGGGCAGCAGCAGAACCATTCAGCACCAGCACAACAGCGTGAAAAGGCAAAAAGCTCCAAGGAAAGCCCTGCGGACAATGGCACACAAAAGGCCTTTAGTTGTTCGCCGTCAGCAGTTTCCATGCCCATCCCTGGCTGTGGAGAGCTCGCAGAGCACCCAGCAGGCTCTCCCCGTGCACCCAACATGTGAAGCTGGATGCCAGCCCCGGGCTCGCTGGCAGCTCTGGGCAGCAGCTGGCAGGGATGTGGCTCTGGGTGGGTTTTAGGGGCACAAAGGTGGGAACTGCAGCAGACTCCACCCCTGCTGTGGGCATGTGGCAAAGGCAAGGTGTTCTCCAGGTCCCAAACTGCTCCTGTGTGCTGCTCCAGCCGGGAAACTCCTCACTGAGTCTCCTCTGCAGGTGTGTCCCCGTCGGAGATTTTAGCCCCTGCCCTGTACCACGGCTACTACATCCGACCCCGCATCAACAAGCAGCTGGAGAGGGGCACCTCGGAGATCTGCCTGAACCAGCACAAGTTCCAGGTGTTCCTGGACGTCTGCCAGTTCCTGCCCGACGAGCTCAGCGTCCGCACCGTGGACAACCTGCTGGAGGTGGTGGGGCAGCACCCGCAGAAGGCTGATCGCCACGGCTTCATCTCCAGGGAGTTCACCAGGACCTACATCCTGCCCCTGGACGTGGATCCCTTGCTGGTCAGGGCCACCCTGTCCCACGATGGCATCCTGAGCATTGTGGCTCCCCGGACGGGCAAGGAGGTGAAGGCCAGGGTCAACGAGGTGAAGATAACCCAGCAGGAGCAGCCAGTGGGGAAGGAGGAACAGGCTGAGGAAGGAAAAGAGAAGGAAAAATCCTAAAGGCCGCAGATCTGGGAAGGTGGGGGGGACAGGGATGGGGAATCCGCAGTGCCAGACCCCTGTTCCTCACCATCAGTGTTTAACAGGGCCTTGAGGCAGCCACACTTCTGCTTCTCGAGGCTGATGGCTGGGAACAAAAGGGACTTGGAACTGGAAAAAAGAGTGGGACTGAAGTGTGAGTGTGAGTGACTGTAATGCAAGTTTTCTCCTAGGTCAGGTGAGCATGCAGGCAGCTCTGCTCTCACCCTTAACTGTGAGGCTGTGTCTCAATGGACTGAGCTCTAGCCCAGAAAGGCACTGGGAAGAGAAAAGGGGATCCCAGTGCCTGGCTCCTGAGCTGGAGGCTGAGATTCGTGGCTGTGCAAGGTGGGTGTTGGTCTGTAAAAGTGCCTGCAGCAATCAGGAGGAGAGAGGAATAAATCTGCCTCTGCTCTTCTCTTGTTTGCCTTGGACTCGTGTTGCTCCTGTGCAGCAGGGAGGGTGGACAGTGCCCAGCTGGCACTGTGCTCACCTGTGGAAGTGGCACCAGTGGGGACATGGAGGGACTGTGCCACATCTGTGCCCCACCCCCCTGGCCCAGCTGCTGGTTCAGGGAGCCCAGAGTGAGGTGACCTCAAGGACAAAAAGGTGAGAGGAGTGATGAGCCCTTGGAAGGTCCCTGAGCATCTCCAGAGCTGCAGCTGGAAGGACCCCGAGTTAATGGGGCACAAATGAACGCCCAGCACAGCCTGTGCCTGCTCAGCCCTTCAGCTGCGGGACATCCCTCACACACAGCCCTCTGTGGGGGGACTGAACCCAAAATCCTGACGGGAAAGGCTCTGCTCAGACCCCAGCTGCCTGGCTGGTGCCCCAGCCCTGTCTGTGAAGGCAGGGAGGGGCTGAATTCGGCCCCTTTTGCAGACACTGTGGTGCTACGTGAGCAATGTCCCCGTGGTGGGGACAGGGATCGTGTGTGCTGCGCTGGCAGCTGCCGCCCCGGCGGCCCCAGGGCTCAGCAGGTGACAGTTGCCACCCTTGTGTCGTCAGAGCCAAGCCAGGCACACAAAATGCTGTGTCAGTGGCTAAATTTGGGGGTGCCTGGCATGCCTGGTGCTGCTCTCCCTACAGAGAGGAGGGGAGGCTCCAAAATCCTGGGGGATGTGACTTCCCTCACTCCCTGTGGCTCTGCCCACCCCGGGGCAGCAATGCCCCCTCAGGCCCTGCCCAAAACATCCCTCGGGACTGGAACACGGATATCAGGCTGATTTTTGCCCCCTGCCAGGCCCAGTGGGATGCAGAGCAGGGCGCTGCCCAGCTATTTTCAGCTCTCTGCCCTGGGGATCAGTCAGATGAGGAGCAGCCCTGCCTGCCAGGCTCAGGGGGCACAGCGAGGCAGAGCCGCTGCCCTCAGTGCCCGTGCCCTCAGTGCCCAACCTCCTGCCCTGGCCCCTGGAGTAGAACCAGATAAACTGTCAAAATAAAAAATCACCTTTCCAACGGGCGTTGTCTAAGTCATTAATAATAATCCCAGCTTAATTCTGGGCTTGGGGCTTTGAATCACCTTTCACCCAGACCCCAGATGAGGAGGGCTGAGCTCCTGAGCCCCGTGGTGGGAGCAGAGCCCCAGGGGTGTGTGTGGGCTCAGGCATGGCCACCATTTCCTCACTCCCCTCCTAAAATCTTCCTCAGACCCGCAGACACACTCTGTTAGCAGCTCAAAAAGGCTTCTCTCTGCCCCTGCTCTGGCAAAAGTGCTTCCCTTTGCTCCCTGCAGGTTTCCTGTGATGGGGACGAGCTCCTGCCCTGGCTGGGGATGGGGGATGGCCAGCAGGTGATGGGCAAGGAGAGCACCCACACAGCCTGGCACACGTGGCACAGCCTGGACCATCAGGTGCCATCTGTGCCTGCTCAGCAGCTCCGGGGGCTGAAACAGCTCTGGGGCTGCCCTGGGAGAGGATTCTGAGACAAAAGGAGTGCCCAGACCAGCACAGAGCTCTCCTCTGCATTTCTGATAGACCATGCCAGCCCTGTGTGCTGCACCACACGTGTCCTGGTGCCTGAGGGACCTCTTGCCATAAAAATGCCCAGAATTAGTAGTGACTATCCAATTCTGTGCTTTGGCCCTGATTTTACTCTCCCCTCTTCAATCCCCTGGCCCTGGTTTTGCTGTCCCCTGGCCCTGGTTTTGCTGTCCCCTGTTCAATCCCCTGGCCCTGGTTTTGCTCTCCCCTGTTCATTCCCCTGGCCCTCTTTTTCCTGTCCCTCTTCAATCCCCTGGCCCTGGTTTTGCTCTCCCCTGGCCCTGGTTTTCCTGTCCCGCTTCATTCCCCTGGCCCTGGTTTTGCTGTCCCCTGTTCATTCCCCTCGCCCTGGTTTTGCTGTCCCCTGGCCCTGGTTTTGCTGTCCCCTGCTCATTCTCCCCTCCGGGCTCTTGTGCCGTGCCGGTGTCACAGCTGTGTCACGAAGCAGGACAGGGGCTGGCAGTGCCCGGGGCGGGCAGGGCTGTCCCCGCTGTCCCCTGCAGGACAGGCTGTCCCCGCTCCCATCCCCGCAGACACCGCCGGCAGGGAATGCGGGGTGGCAGCCAAGCGCTGCCGGCCCCGCCAGTGTTTGTGATGCTTTTCTGTTTCTCTGCTGGAGCTCAAAGCGGCAGCTCCAGTGTTTGTGGGAGAGGCTGATGGGAACAGGCTCCCAGCCGGTTTTTTTTGCTCCTTCCCCACAAAGCAACAAAGCCCGAGTTATCCCAGAAATCACAACAGACGCTGGCTCATTAAAACAACAGAGACAGAGACACAGAGTCTGCAGCTTCCCAGGCAGGGACGGGCTCCTGGGAGCACCTGGACTCTGCAGCAGCCTGAGAACACAGAATCCCAGCTGTCTGCACAGATCTCATCCTAAATTCTGTGGCGTTTCTCCAGCCCCAAGCTGAGGAGCAGTATCAGAGCAAGGCAGGTCACAGTGCTGCTCACCCAGAGCCAGCTGTGACCCTTCCAAAGCAGAATCCTGCTCCTTCTGCCACTCCTGGGCAGGTCCAAGCCTTGCTGTGCCCTGGGGCAGGGGGTAGCTGGGGCTGTGAGCCTGGCTGAGAGCGTGGGTACACCTGGAGTAGGAAGCAGAGCCAGCTCCTGCCACAGAAATGTGAATTAATGCTCACTCTGTTGTTGGACACCCCTGGAGGGATCAGACCTGTTCAGAACCAGGGCTGGCTGCCAGGTCAGAGCTGTGGGCAGAGTTGCTGCTCGAGAATGACATTTAAATGATATCTTTCAGGAGGATCTGTTCTCTTAGACCTGCCTGGGACAAGGTCCCAGGAATTACCCAATCCTTAGGTGCAGCAGTGACCAGGGCTCTGGTCACTCAGGCTGGCCACTCTGAGGGGTCTCACCCGGGGCACAGAGGTGAAATGCAGGTCCCTGTTCCCATCTGACCCACTGGGGCTGAGCTGAGAGCTGCTCTGCAGCTCCTTGAGGCTGTGGGGGCTCTCCTGGGACCCTGCACTCTCAAAGGCACAGAACTGAACCCTTTTACCCAGCTAGCTTGAAAGAAAGTGGATTTCCACCGTCCCTGAGGCCGTGGGGCAGCGGCAGCAGACCTCACTGAGAAAAGAACTGCAGGAAATCCTCTGGTTCCCAGGTGTGCCACACCTGGCACAGCTTTCCCCGGGGTGCGAGGATGGGCAGCGGGAACAGCACCGAGCTCCCACCCTGGGGCTTCTCCTTTTGTCTGAAGTCCCTCCTCCGTCCCCTTTTGCGGGGACAGAGGGACAGCGGAGGGACGGGTGACAAAGGCGAGTTTTGGCCGCAGGGGACACGGCAGCGGGGACAGCTCCGGTAGATGGCACACGGGGCCAGCGCTCCGAAACCCGACACTGGCAGACACTCCCCGAGAGCCAGGGGCCGAGCAGGAACCAGGAAATACAAGCTGAGCCTGCCCGGAGAGCTCGGGATCGGCGGGGAAGGAGGGAGCGACATGGGCAACCTGTGCGGCTGCGGCTGGCGCTGGTGAGTGCGGGCCGGGCACCGGGCACCGGGCACCGGGCACCGGGCACCGGGCAGCGGCGGGATCCGGGAGGATGCGGGAGCTCCGCGCCCTTCTGCTGGGCTGGCCGGGGCTCTGAGCCCTGTCCCTGCCCGCCGGGCACAGCTGGGCACGGCAGCAGAGCTCTGCAGGTGCCCGGGGCACGGCGACACCGCGACGAGGGGGGTTTGTCACATCCCAGCCCAGGAGGGGCGGCTTGGGGTGGTGCAGCTGGGAAGGAGCTGGGGACATGGCAAATCGCTGTCCTCAATCGCTGTGCCCATGCCACAGCTCCCATAAGGTGTCCCTTTGAGGGGTCCCTGGGACAAGGGGGGTTTGTCACATCCCAGCCCGGGCGGGAGGGGCAGCTTGGGGTGATGCAGCCGCCCAGCAGCTGGCAAGGAGCTGGGGAAATCCCAAATCCCTGTCCTCAAATCGCTGTCCTCAAATCTCTCTGCTCATGCCAGAGCTCCATAAGGTGTCCCTTTGAGGGGTTCAGCCACCCCGTCCTGCCCGCAGCTGTCCCAGCCCCTCTCCCTGTCCGGGTTTATTTCTGCTCGGGAAATCCACGTTGTTGAGATGCTGTGGCTCTTTCTCCCTGGCAGGGAGGGTGGCACTTTAATCCCTCCTGGCTCCTGCTGTGCCCTGCACCTCCTGCTCGCAGAGAAAGGGCAGCACTCGCTGCCAAGTGGGAATATTTTCAGCTCTGCCAGGGGAAGAGCCGTGAATTTCAGACCAAGCTCCCAGGGCGTTCTCTCTCCGACGCTGCGTTTGTTCAAAGTACGAGAAATTCATCCGGTGGTTAATAATTCCGAGAGGCACAGCATCACCTAGTGGAGGAAGGCTCAGGAGCTGAGGACAGAGAGCTTCTTCCAAGCCCTGAGCCTCGAGGAGTTTGGGATTTCGGAACAGGAGTTGAAGGTGGGAGGTGGAAAGCTGGCCACCACCAAAACTCCCATTTTTATTTCCTCTGCCCTGTGGCAGGGGGTAAATGAGGCACCCAGGGCATCAGCAGGCAAGGGCTCGATCAGGGGATGCCCGGGGCACAGTCTGAGGTCTGTAAGGAAAAGCTGTCACAGCAAATCGATTCTGTCTGGGAAGTCATTGATGAAGGAATTGTGCCCTCGGGTCCGGCTCCTCTGCCCCGTGCAGGGCAAGCCCAGGCTCTCACCATCCAAGTGGCACTAGAGTGGCACAGACAGGGCAAGCTGCCCAAATCCAGGCCCCAGGATTGTGTGGGGCAGGAATCAGCCTGGCCTGGGCACGGGGAGAGTCAGGCAGCAGTGCAGGAGCGGGGCTGTGCCTGCTGCCCTGGAGAATCCTCTCAGCCTGGGAGCTCTAGCTGCCTGACCCGCTTTGGAGAGCAGGGGAGAGGCTTCCCTGCTCCCATTCCCCGAGCCACACGTGTCCCCATTCCCGGGGAGATGCCTGGCTGTGATTATCCTGCAGACAGGAATAGCTGCAGCCCACACACTGCCTGCAGTGTTCCCTGCACCGAGGGAGGCAGCCTGGAAGGTCTGCCCAGAGAGGGGAGGGACCCTGCTGCTGCTGCCCCAAAAGGTGCTGGTTTGGTGAAACCCTCCATTCCTGAGTGCTGACAGGAAGAGAAATGCCCCAAAAAGTGCTGGTTTGGTGAAATACTTCACGTCTGGCTGCTGAAGGGAAATGGAGGAAGGGAAATGTCCCAAAAGTTGCTGGTTTGGTGAAATACTTCATGTTTGGCTGCTGAAGGGAAATGGAAGAAGGGAAATGGGGGCAGGGAAATGCCCCAAAGGTGCTGGTTTGGTGGAATCCTGCTGGCAGGAAGGGAAATGTCCCAAAACGTGCTGGTTTGGTGGAATCCTCCCTGCCTGGCTGCTGGCAGGAAGGGAAGTGCTCTCCACACAAACCTGGGCAAGGAGGAGACGCTGCAGACAGAGGAGGAGGAGGAGGAGGAGGCTGTGAGAGCTCCACAAAGGGGTGCTGCTGTGAGTTAAAGCCCAAATTCCTGGGAAGAACCGCCTGGATTTTGCCCGTGGAGGGCAGGAGGTGCCCCTGTGGCAGCGCTGGATCCTCGGCCACCCCGTCCTGCCCAAACTGCCTCTGCCTGCCCAGGCTGGTTAATCATTACTGCCCATTCCAGAGCTCCCTGCCCGCATTCCCGGGGTTTTTGTTTTCCCACTGCAGTGCCAGGGCATGGCTGCACACCCCTGGAGCTGCCTGGGAGAGCTGGCACAGGCACAGCCCTGCCCGGGGCACTGCTCTGTGCCAGGGCTCAGCCTGTGGGACACGCAGCATTCCCTGAGCCCATCCAGGGCTCTGCCTGCTGTAAGAGCTGAAATGAGGGATGTGGGACTGCAGGCAGCTCTTCCAAATGCAGTTTATTGTTCCGAAGATGTCACCGCAGGCCAGGGTGTGGGTAACAGAGCCTGTGCCCACAGCTGTCAGCTCCAGCTGCAGGCAGCCTGGGGACCCTTTAATTTTGGTTACAATGCATTCTATACTTTTCTTTGCTGAGCATCTTCATACAGTAGAACCAATCTATACCTTGACTTTTACCTATAGCCCATCATAACTACTGTAATTACCATATTCATGTTGCTGTTCTCCAATCACTAAGAGTTGGTACATTACAGTTGAAGCTAGAAGTTGTTTTTCAGTTTTCTTGCAGTGGAAAATTCGGAGACCTTTTTTCAGGGCTGATGTGTCTCTCTGATTGCAGGAAGTGTCCTTCACCTTTCAAGAGGAAGAAGGAGAAGCAAGGTAAGGGTGGGTGACAGCGCTGTGAGTGACAGAGCCCCTGGGGAGGTGACATCCGTGCCCAGCCTGAGGCTGAGCTCCCCTCCCACGCTCCTTTTGCACTGAACCTGCCTCAGGAGAAGCTTGAGGCAGCATTTCTTTAAATCTTAAAGCAAGGAGGGTGATGTGCCATGAATTTGGGGAAGGAAGGGACTTCAGCAGTGCTTTTAAAACAACCCAGTCCCTCCTCGAAACACAGCCAAGGGCTCTCCAGCAGGGCAGGAGCTGCAAACATCCCTCTGACAGCACTCCCAGCATCAAGGGCATTCCTCAAGCTGTGTGCTGTGGCCTTTGGACCGTGCTGAGCGAAACTTGTTTGCCAGGCAGCAGAGGAAATCACAAAGTTAAAGAGGATCTGACTCCTCCGAGGGCCTGACAAGAAACTCTCTGTGCTGTGTCTGTGGCTTTGCCAAGGACTCCGTGCTCCACAGCATGCTGCCATCCTGGGAAACCTCATTTTCCCCAAAGAAACAAGCCCAGGCTTTCTTCTTGGACACACTAGGGCTGAGGGAGTCAGATGAGTTGGAAATCTGATTTGTGCCCAGGGGGAGAGCCCGCACAGCATCCCAAGGTGGAGCAACAAACTGGTTTAAGCTGACCTCCTGCTGTTTCTTTTGCAGGAGCTAATGTGAGGCATGAGGCTCAACAGCAGCAGCCTGGCAGGAAGGTAAACAACTGCCCAGAGGGTTTTCCCTGAGTCCCTGAGCGTGGGTGGAGGAGACAGAGCTGCCCTGAGCTCCGTGGGCCAGGAGGGCACGGGGCAGGATCCAGAATCCTCTCCTGCTGGGCAGCCTCTAACCTGGGCACGTGCCCGTGGCTTTTCCCACATTTTTTGCCCCCTGCCTGTAGGAATGTGCCCCCTGTGGAGGGAGTGACCAAATTGTTCTGTCTCCAATGCTGCCTCAGAAGCCATCCTGCTGGTTTGATGCTGTTTGGGGTAGCTGGGCTATCTCAGGTGTGATGGTTTCTCTGAGAGCTCCTAAGAGCTGGCAGGAAGAGAAACCCATCAGGGTGGGAGCAGCCAGGGGTGCCAGAGGCTGGGGCAGCATGGGGAGCTGAGTTCCCAGAGCTTTGTCCCCCTCACAGGTCCCCATGTCGCTGTTGAGTAAGAAATGACACAGACTCACCACAGGCTGATCGACATAACGTGCTCTATATTTGGAACTGCTCCTTTTTATAAGCTGTTCCCATCCAGGCAGATTGATTGGTCATTTAGTTCATCCATTTCACCTGCTTGGCTAATTAATGCCCTTCTTCTAAACAATCTTTGAGAAAAACAAGAAAACAGCGAGTAGGAAAGCACCACCTCCAGGTCCTTTATAATAACAATAATTTACCCTCAACTCCCTAAAGTCCCTCAGGCCGACTCTGGCAAAACTTCTCTCATTTTCTCCCTCTCTGAGCAGGCTGTGCCAGGCCCTGTCCCCACGTGTGAAGATGTCCCAGAGGTGCCTGTGTATGCCACGCTGAGCAGGCCCAGGGCCGCGCAGCAGGAGGACAGCATCCACTACGCCGACATCCAGGTGTTCTCCAGGGCAGGGCAGCGCTCGGCGGCCGAGCTGAGGAGCCTGCAGCTGCAGAACGCCACCGAGTACGCCACCCTCAACTTCCCCAGGGCCAGGCTCAAGTACGACAGCAAAAACGGGACCTTGGTCTGAAAGACTCCGTGGCCTCGTCCTCGTCTTTCGGCAGGAAAAGGAGGTCGCAGCTGTCGGCGCAAGGAAACCTCGTGGGCACGGCTGGGAGTTGGGAGAGGTGTGTGTCCCACCTCAGACATTCTCACTGAGGAGATTCCCCTCTGATTGTGCTGGGAAAAAACGCCTGCTCCCCTCGGGAGAGCTGCCCCTGGAGCTGGCAGCCAGCTCCTGCCAGCCCTGCCAGAGCTGCTGGAGGCTCAGGGCTGCAGGCAGAGAATCCCTGCTGGGGCACAGCTCCAGCCTTGGGAATGCTGCTCTGGGAATCCAGGAGTTCAGCACTGAAGGGAGGTTTTGCTGCTGCCTCTGGGAATCCAGGAATTCAGCACTAAGGGGCACAGCACCTGGCAGCCAGAAATGCAGAATTGGGAGGGTGCAGAATGATTTCTGTCACTGATGGGCTGTTCAGAGGTGCATCCTCATTCCCCTGTGCAAACAAGCGAGGACAGAGCTCCTGGCTGGGACTGGAAGTGAAACCAGGAGAAATTGCAGTTTAGTTTAGCTGCAGATCACTGCCTCTGTTTAGGGCACTTCTCCGAGTCCAGCAGCTGCCTGGGATACTGGGAATGAACCCTGGGCAGCTGCAGAGAAGACTTTGCACTTTGCCTCCACTTTTCCACCATTTTGTGCTGCCAGCCCTGGTTATAAACCCCGGTGACACAGAGCACACACCTCGTGGGGCTGACAGCTCCACCTCTCTTTCTGGATTTGAAATAGTGTCCACAATTCAGTGTAGCAATGGTGCAAACTGGGCAGCACTGGCAGGGCACCAGGGCTCCCCAAACCCCATCTGCAGGCGCTAAAGCAAGGCCTGGCATGTTCTGCTCCTCAGTCACGGCCTGCAGAGCAGATTCTGGGGCAGCCCTGGGCACGTTTGGAGATGGTTCCTTTTATAAACACACAGAACTTCGCAGTTTATAACTCAACAGGGTGGGAAAAGCACGAAGGAGTTCCTGCTCGTGGTGAAAAATAAAGCTGCTCTTTATTTTTCTCTGCTGTGTTTGCCAAGGTGGAAGTGTTTGAGGACCAATCTTCCCATTTTCCTACGTGTTTTAATGAGTGCCCGAGCCCCTGGAATGGTTCTTTATCTCCCATTCCCCGAGGAGCTCTGGCTTCCACACCACCCTCGGGGCTGTTCCTGGAAGCACAGCTCATCCTAGAGACAATTCCACGCTCCCATTCCGGTGATTTTCCCCGGGCTTTCCATGGGGAATTGTGGAATCCACGTGTTCTGCAGTAGAGATTTTCCTGAAGGACTCTGTTTTGCACTGAATATTAAAATCTCCTGTACTGCCCGCGGTTGCCGTGTGTGCCAAACGAGTGCTGGTGTATCATTAAAGAAGCAATATTCAGTTTTAATTGAGAAATCCGCACTTTGGGCGAGGCTTTGCGGGGCTGGGGCACACAGAGGGTCCCGCTGCTGGGGCGGCGGTGCGGGGCTGGGCAGGGGCTTCCCTGATCCCGATCCCGATCCCGATCCCGATCCCGATCTCGATCCCGGCCCCCGATGCCGGGGCGGAGCCAGCGCCATCCCGCCCCCGTTCCCGTGGCAACCGGAGACGCGCCGGGAGCAGGTAGGGCCGGGGGTGCGGGTCCTCGTACCCACCGCATCCCATCCCATCCCATCCCATCCCATCCCATCCCATCCCATCCCATCCCGTCCCGTCCCGTCCCACCTCACCCCATCCCCCCTCATCTCACCTCAGCCCCACCCAGTCCCGTCCCATCCCACCCCTAGCCTCTCTCTGTCCCCATTTCTCCCCGTGCCACCCCATCCCCAGCCTCTCCTCAGCCCCCAGCACTGCCCTGCTCCTGTTCCTGCTGCTGTTCCCCACATTCCCATCCCACAGCCCATCCCAGCCCTGCTCCTGGGTGTCCCCAGGCTCCAGACCCCATCCCATCCCATCCCATCCCATCCCATCCCATCCCATCCCATCCCATCCCAATCCCTGGTGGATTTGCTGTTCCCCTCAGGTTCAGGAGTGCTGGGACCCCCCTTGGCACTGAGGTGACATCCAGCATGGGGACTCTGATGGGCACGGGGCCCCGCCACCCCCCTCAGCCTCCTGCAGCCTCTGTGAGTTCCCAGCAGCCTTTTTGGTGTCCTTTCTGTCCCTTTTGGTGCTTCAGAGGACTTTGGGGTCGGTGACACGAGTGCAGAGTGGCCTTAGGCAGCTCTTTGGGTTCTTGCTGCAGTCACGGCCCCACAAACCCCACGGGTGAATCCCTGCCCCAGGAATCCCTGCCCCAGGAATTCCTCCTTTGTTTTCACCCCCCCAACCCCGATTCAGTGACCAGAAGTGTGCAAGGACAAGGGCTGGGGTCATGCTGGAAGTGGCCAGGAGATGGCAATGCCACCAGCCCAGTGCCACCAGCCCAGTGCCACCAGCCCAATGCCACCACGCCTGGCTGGGCTCTCTCACCCCAGGGGCAGCTGCTGGGGCACCCTTTGGTGGCATCCTTTGGGTGTCACTGCCCCGAGGGGGTTGGAGTCACTGGGCAGAGGATTCCTTTTGAAAATTCGGGGAGAATTCTGAAGGTTTTTCCTGTTAGTGAGAGGCTTCTTGCAAAAGCAGCACTGAGAGGCACAGAAGTGACAGCAAAAAAACTTTCCCTGCCACAAGCAGCTGGAAACTTGGGAGTCAAGCACAAAGGGAGAAGTGCAATTTAATTTTTAAAAGTTATTTTTAGCCCACACACCCACCCCATGCCCATTTGTGTCCCCACAATGGACAGGAGAATGGCTCAGCATGTCCAGCCTGGTTTCTGTTCCCTGGCATTCAGGCAGAGATAAAAAAAAAAACTCCTGCAGAAGGAAATCTTTGATGAGAAAACCTCTGAGCTGGGCTGTACCTGAGCCTGGCAGGGAAAAGGAGAACATTTGGAACATTTTGCCTTTGCTGGGCTGGTGTTGGGGCAGGAGGGGGCTCTGCAGGAGGGAGAGGGGATGAAAGGGAGCCCCTGCATCCCAGACTTCAGTCCCAGCTCTTCTGGGTCGACCCAAAAATCTCAGCATCCTTCCTTGTCATATTACAAATCCCCTGTGAATGTGTGTTTGCCATGTAAAAAGCAGGTGGTAAATATATATAATGCAATAAATATAAATATATGTAGTAAATTATTAGTGAAGAAGAGCATTTTGAAATCCACAGTGGAAGCTCAGAGTGTGTTTTATTGGTTTTTCCTTCAAAATTAGGTCGCTTTTTGTCTCATGGGGGAACCACTTCGTTTTCCCACTGAATTTTATTGGAATTGCACAAGCATAAGCTACTCAATTGCATTAAAAAAATGGGGTTAACTATTTATTTAATGGCATTTTGAAGCTCAAAAGTAAACGGGATCAAGGCTCCAACCCCCCAGCAGCTCCAGCTTACGAGGCTTTGTGCAAAGCCTCGCTGTAATCTGTTGTTTTGCTTAACAGATGTGGTATTAGAACCGATGAAAACATCAAAATCTCCACTCCCACGGAATTATGAAAAGCAGGGAGAGCAAACGTGAATGATTTAAAACGGGAGGAGAGGGAACCGCCTCCTTTTGGGCTGGTCACAGAGGGAAGCGACCTGTTGCTTCTCTTTCTGTGTTTTAGCTGTGCCAGGCTAAAATCGTGACATTACGCCATTGATTATTCCTCGGGATGCTTCAACACTTAGGCAGGGGGGGAAAAATGTTCGTTTTTAATTGCGTCTCACATTTAGAAATGCCTGGCAAGACATTTTGGGAGGGCAGCGGGGTCGGTGCCGCCCTGTGCCCGCCAGGCAGAGCCCTGCCTGGAGCGCTTTTCACCCGTTCCACTTTGATTTTCCTTTTTTTCTGTCCCCCTGGGCACTTCCTGTAAGGTGACACCAACTTCGAGAGGCAGCCTGGGGACACCCGATACTTATTTCTGTGATGGGTGCGCTTATTGGTGTGGGGGTTGTGTTTAATTGTTTGAACTTTTTCTCTCCGGTTTTGGGGGGTTTTTTAATGTTTGTTTTTTCCTTGAAAAATGCAAAGTTCAAACCTGCAAACCTCCCGGCTCTCGTGGCCTGCCTTGCAGCTTCCTGTGGCTGCAGAACGATCTTCTCTCGGTGCTTTGCTCCCCGTGCAAGGCATCACCTCCCTCCCTTCCTCCTCCTCCTCCTCCTCCTCCTCTCTCCCCCCACACCAACCAGAGCTCGCTGCGTACGGCGGGTTTGAAAAATCCCATTTACACAGCGGGTTCGGGGAGGCTTTTTGAGCATTTTTTTTTCCCCTTTTGGCTGGAAATGGGTTTCAGATGTTTTTTATTTTTTTCCCCCGCGCCTGCATCTCGTAAAGCCGCGGCGTTGCCGTGACAACCCAGTGACATCCCTGCCCGCTCGCTCCCTCCTCCCGCCGAGCATGCCCAAAGCGAGCCACGCTCCGGCTCAACTCTGCCCGGGCTGCACAGATGGGACCATGAGCGCCCTTCCCCGTGAGCTGCCGGCCTTTGTGCTCGCGAGGAAGAGGAGGGAGAGCAGCCCCGAGGCGCCGGCAGCGCGGCCCCGCAGCCCCTGAGCCCCCCCCGGGACGATGCTCGCCTGCCTGGCCAGGGGGAATCTGCTGGATATCCTTCAGGAGGGCTTCACCGAGGTAAAGCCACGTCCCCGAGCTTCCCCCGGAGGAAGGCAGGATGGTTTTGTGGGGCGGAAAACGCGGGGGGAACAGCGAGGCTCCTGGCGGGGGCTGCGCTGCGGCAGGAGTTCGCTGAGGAGTTCGTGGCCGGTTTTACCGGCGGGGTTTGCGGAGCTCGGGGGGTTTGTGCTCTTCCCGATGCTCTGCTGCTGTCCCGGGAAATGGTGCGAACTGCTGGAGGGCTGCGGGGCAGCGTTTGTTGTGGAAAACCCGCTCCTCTCCCGGGGGATGCGCGGTGTCTGTGTGCTGCGGGCTGTGAATCTGCTTCATGGACTCGCATTGCTTGAAAGAGGCTGGCAAAAAGCTGGTTTGGGGTTTGCCTCCCCATCTTTTTCCGTAGATTGGATCCCCAAGGGGACTGAAATGCAGCTTGGTCGGGGAAATGTAATTTTCAAAGTGTTCTTTATTCGGCTATTCTGCTAGGAGAGTAATGAATTGTAAAATAGGGACATGCACCAAGAAACGGCAGAGATGGGAATCCCGCGGCTGTGTGGGACTTCCCTCTTTGGGGGGCACAAAAAATGAGTTTTGTTGGGTGTTTACACGCAGCAATGCCCGGGCAGCCCATGCTGGAGCACGATCTGCTCTCTGTGAGCTGAAAAGGAAGAAAAACCGAGGGGGATTTGCTGGAACCACAGAGCTGCTGCTGTTTTATCTCTCACTTTTGGGGGGTTTTATTCTTTCTGTTTACTGGTGGGTGACTCCTGAGCCGTGCAGCGCCTGGGTGCTGTGCCTCCACGAGCCCAGAAAATGAACATATCCACAGGAAATGAATATATCCACAGGAAATGAATATATCGACAGAAAATGAATACCACAGAAAATTAATATCCACAGAAAATGAACCCTGGACGTCCCTGCTGGGCTTCCCGGCTCCGATCCCCTCCGGGAAAACCAACTGGGGGTGAAACCTGAGCCCGGCCCGGCCCCAGCGCTGCCCGGGCTGGGCTGGAGCCGCTCCATCCCCTCCTCCTCCTCCTCTTCCTCCTCCTCACAGTGTCAGGCTCGTTTTTAGCCAGCCAAAGTCTGGGTTTAGATCGAGCTCGAACTTCCTGTGCTCGGGGGCAGCACATCCTCCTCAGGCGCAATTAGTAACTTATTTATTAAGAACGTAATCAGTGGTGGGAGCGAACCCCAGCGATGTTCGGTGCGTGGCCCTGGCTGCTTTTACCCACAGGAAGAAACTTCCCTGTCCCACCAGAAAAACACATTCTCGGGGTCTCTGCCTCCTCACAGCCTCCAACAAAAGTAAAACTAAACTGGGTTTAGAGGGAGGAGCTGTGATTTGCCAAGGGCGAGTATCTCAGACTGGAAATGAGAGAGGAGCTCTCATTTTCGTGCTGGGGCGATCACCAGCTGTGCCCGTCTCTGTTTGCCTGTTTCGGTGTTTATTTACACAGAAATTAACGTGTAAATAAACGCGTTGTTTGTGTTGATTGTTATTTGTGGAACTGTGTCCCGATGCCGGGCGCTGAGCAAACCCAACGCGGCCGAGAGCCTCCGGGGAGGTTCCTTTGTCCCCTTGCCTGCTTTTCCCTCTCCATCCATCCGACTGAGGGCACCTCAGCAGCCCAATTATCCCCTAATTAGTGCTGGAGCAGCAGCAGCATTGTCCTTCTGCGCAGCTCTCCCTGCGCTGCTGAGGAATCCCATCCCGCTCCAGGCCCCCGAAATTGCTGAATTGTCACTTCGGGCCCCTTTATTTCCCTTTTTCCCCTTCCCTTTCAGAGTCAGAGCCCTCGTGGACGCTGTCACCTGCAGACATCTGAAGCCAGGATGGTTTTGTTTGATGTTGAGATGCAGCAAAGTCCCCCCCGTGGGCATTAAAGCCCCTCGTTAATGGCCTGCCCTGCCTTGAAGGTGTTTGCCTGCTGTTTGTGGGGACTTCTCCGGCTCCCAGGCAGATAAATAATTCAATCCCACAGCTGGATGGGGCCCTGGGGATGCGTGCCTGCTAAAAGCAGGAGTTTATAATGAAAGGGAACCACAGAGAGGGGTCTCATCTGCTCTGACTCTGTCCATGTGGCCCCAGCCTGTTCCCTTTCCTCGGGGAAATGCAGTTTATTTATGTGCTGACACTTCTGTCAGCTCTTGAAAACAGATGGGGCACAGAGAAACGTGTCACCAGCGGGCCTGGCAGCTCCGAGCTGCATTTGAACAATAACACACCTTCTCTTTTTCCAGCTGGAGGATCATTTCCTGTGGCAAACTTAATTATGTGGCTGCTTGTGCGCAGCGAGTCATTTAAAAGAACTATTTTCGAGATGATGTTGAACAAACAATCCGTTCCAGAGAGGACAGGGAGCCTTGGAGGGCCCAAGCAGAGGGTTTTTGGCAAGGAGGACAAAGTGAAATGCAGGGTCAGCTGCCCACGGGGGGAAACCTCCCCCATTTCTGGGCTGGGGAAGCAGAAGTGCTGCAGGGCTCTTCTGTCTCTCACCCCGTGTTCCATGGAGTATTTCCCCTGTCTCTCAGCTGAGAGGGTGATCCCTGCATTTCCCACACCCTCTCCTTGACCCTGGAGGGGTGGAGGTGCCATCCTGCCTGCCAGGTGTGGATCCTCACCCCGGGCACTGCCCTGCGGGGGATTTTGGTGATTTAACCCTATCTGGGGTTATTTTCTGGCCCGGTGGCTCTGCTGCCCTCGGGGCAAGGTCTTGATCTGTAACAAAAAGCTCTCGGCTGGGTGATCCGAGCACAAGGAGCTGGCACTCACCCTCTCCTGCCGCCAGGGCTATTTATAGGGTTAATAGGATTCACCATGGCGAGCTGTTTTGACTTCTGGCTCCCTCATCCTGCTCAGCCCCGGCGAATCCCTGCCTGGACACAGCAAGCTCCAGAGGTGCTGCCTCATCACCCCAGCTCTGTTTTGGGGCGAGGCTGGCAGCATTTCCCACCCTGTTAGAGCCACGGGGAGGGTTTAACCTCGGCCGGGTCTGAGGAATCCTTTGCAGGGTGTCTGACCTGCCTGGGCTGCCCTGAAACCCCCCCAGGCCTCCAGCACAGACAGAAAACACAGCTGGGGCTCCCCACGCCTGGGTTACCCCCAGATGTGCTCCAGCTGACCTGTCCTTGCTCTGTCATCAGTTTTCCCCCAAACCCTGGTGCCTGGCCAGCAGTGGGACTCCTCAGCAAGTATTTGCTGCTCTGTGGGATTAGGGAGAGCAGTGAGGACTCAATCCCTGCCTTGATGGCTGAGCCAGGCTGGCCCTTGGCAGGGTGTCTTTACAGAGCATTTGCAGAGGAGCACTCTCAGATTTCTGCTTTTCAAATGCCCAAAAAAACAAACAAACAAACAAACAAAAACCCACCAAAAACAAAAACAATAACAACAACAAAAACCCATTAAAAAAAACCCATAAAATTTTCATTTTACCAGGAACATGAAGATTATTGCAGCTGCTTTATGGGTAGAAAGAGGTAAAGGAGATGCCACACTCCCAGCAAGTCATGGGCAGAGGGAATCCAAAATTCTGTGTCCTACATGTGCCACCCTGGGCCAGGGTGTCCCTTCCCTCTGATTTTGGACGCCTGGGGAGCTGAGTTCCTCTCAGAGCTGCCTGTCCCTGCCTGGGGATGGGGATGCTGCTGAAGGAGGAACAATGTTCCTTCTCCTCCCCAGAGCACCAGGGGATGTGTCAGTGCTTGGGTTCTGGAACCATCTGACAGCTCAGGGTGAATCATGTGCCCCAAACCTGCACTCAGAGCTCAGCTCTTTGCCACTTTTTGCCTTTATTTTTTGCCTGCAGCTGGCACAGAAGCTCTGCCTGGGTGGGAAAGGGGCCTCAGGTACCTGCTGAGCATCATGTGAGAGGTGCTGCTGCTGCAGGACCTTACATTTGCATAATTAAGCCCTTTCACGGCACAAAATTAACGAAATGCCAGTGAATTTAGGCACAGGTGGGAATGACTTCATCCTGCACTGGAAGCTGGATAACTCTGGAATGGGCCAGGGCAGTTTTTGGCTTTACAAGAAGTGAAAATCCAAGTGGAAGAAATAATTTAGGGAGTTTGGATGGAATTGGGCCTTGCTGCTTAGACTTAAGCTGTTAATGGGTATAGAAAGTACTGAGGAAAACATGGAAAACTCTGCAGTCAAAAATTCCACGTCCTGCTGGAGAGCTGGGCACTCTGGAAATCAACACCTGCTTTAAATTAGGAGTTTTATGAAGGAGAACTCCTGTTGGTCATTCTGGCCTGTCTGTGGTCATAACTGCGTGGTTTTCACTGTTGGGTGCATCTCAATGCATTGAAAAACCTGAATCACGTTCAAGCATCAATTTTGAGAGGGGAAAAAAAATTTTTTTGCTGTCTTTGAGGGCAGAGGGAATCATTTTCTTTGCTTGGGAGTTTGTTCTTTCTGCTTCTACAAAGGCCTCCTTGAACAACAACAACAAATTAATCAGCAAGCTGGAGGAAGGCTGGGTGGAAAATTACAGTCCCCGTCTAATTAAGGTAATGTCAGAAAGCTTAGAAATCATAGAGGGCCTCAACCTGATGCAATTAGGCTGCTGCAGACCTTTGGCTCAGGGCTCTGCGGGGAGGAACAGTGAATTCCTTTCATCCTTCTTGCTGACCTGTCAGCCCTGGGGCTTGGGCAGTGGCCAGAACTGTGCCACAAAGGGAAATGGGCGTGAAGAGCCCCAAAAACCTCATCCAGTGGGTGTGAAGAGCCCCAAAACCCTCATCCCAGCAGGGTGATCCCCTCAGTCAAACAGTAATGATGGATTCCAGCTCATCAAACAGTTCACAAAGGGAAATCACTGTAAAGAACCTTAAAAACCTCATCCAATGGGTGTGAAGAGCCCCAAAAACCTCACCCTAGCAGGGTGATCCCCTCAGTCAAACAGTAATGATGTTTACATCCAGAAATGGATGTAAAGGGCCTCAAAAATGTCATTCTAGCAGGGTGATTCCCTCAGTCAAACAGTAATGAAGGATTCCAGCTCATCAAACAGTTCACAAAGGGAAATGGATGTAAAGGGCCTCAAAAACCTCATCCAACGGGTGTAAAGAGCCTCAAAAACGTCATCCTGGCAGGATGAGTCTCTAAGTCCAGTGCTAAGGATGGATTCAAGCTCATCAAATGAATGTGGAGAAGGGATCTGTTTTAGAAGGAAACAGGGTCACAGGATCTACTGGAAGATGAGAGTGAGCAGGGCAAGCCCTCCTTGCTGGAAAAATGATTTTGTCCATTTGTTCAACACCAATATTTTAATTCCAGAGAGGTAAAAATTAACCTTATATATCCCAACATGTAATTTGCTCTGTTGGGATGTCCTGTAGCCTCCAACACCTTGCTTTAAGAACCTTTTCCTGCCCTGCAAAGTGTTCCAGAGTGAGACAAAAACACCCCACAAAGCCCTGCCTGGAGCAAGCTGGGCTCCAGCTCCCTTCAGCTACAGCTGCTGCTCCTCCCCATGCAAGGAACAGGTAAAAGGGGCTTTTTTTGGAACACAAAGCTGTGTTAATGTAAACAGGATTAAGCTTAGCTCCACCATAATCCTAAATAATGTGTGTTCTGTAAAGTAAACCCCCACACCAGGCTGGTTTTCCTCTGAAAAATTCTGGGTTTGGAAGAAGTGTTGGTGAGGAGCTGAGCAGCCTGAGCCCTGAAAATTCCAAGGTTGGGCTCAAACCAAAGTTCAGGGGAAGCAGGAACCCTTGAGGGTGCCGTGTTTGTTCCCAGACCTTTTATTTTGGAGTTTTGTTGGTTCAAAGGAGCTGAGAGCTGTGTGAGAGTGGCTGCTGTGATCCTGCAGCCCCAAATGGGGATGAAACCCTTGGGTTTGGGGCATTTCTGCAGGCTCAGGAGTGTTTTGGTGGGGTGGGATGAGCTGCTGCTCCCAGGGCAGGACACATCCCAGCAAATCTTTGTCCTCCCTGTGCTGGAAGTTGATCCCTGGGGTATTTCCCAGGGGAGGTGGCAGGAATGATGCCCACCCAAGCAGAACCACGCTGCTGGGATAATATTTAGGGCTCTGTTGAAGTAGCTGCCTTGGGGCTTGAAACAAACAGAATCCTGAGGGCGTGAAACAAAAAATATTTCACTTTTTTTGGAGGCCTGAATCTGTGGATTTAGAGGTGGAAATGTGGAAATTATTTTGGAGTCTCCAGCTTCACAAACTGCCCTTGGGGTTTGTGCTGAGCAGTCAGGGGCTTTGTCCCTTCCTTCATTTCACAGAACTTGGCCATTTTTAGGTCACTTAACTTTTATTTCTGATACATTTCCTTGGGAGGTTCAGTCCCATGCTCCCCTCAGCTGCCAGCAGTGACAGCTCCCTCCCTGGATTTTTGAGTCCTGCAGCAATCCAAGCCTCTTGCTGAAGTCACTCAGTCTGCCAGGATTTTGGGTACAAAGTTAGGAAATGCTCTTCAGTCCAACTGTCTGAACGTCTGCAGGAAAATCTGATGTTTAATGGAAAAAACCCAAAAGCAACCAAGTGAGTCTGGTAATGAAGTGTAAGTCTGCAGAATTACAGCAGCCATGGGAATGAAACCACTTTGTCCTGGTGACATCCCCGTTCCATTGCCTCAGAATCCTCCTTTTAATACTCATTGTTTAAAATGTAACTGCTCTGGGATTTAGGAATGGCTTTTTTTTTTATTTTTACTAATAATAGCAGTGACAACCTCCCACTGCTTTTAAGAGATAGAGACTAAAATCTTGCCAAAAATTCCTTTTTTTTTGAATGCACGAGGAATGTTCTGAGAGGAGGAACAGAAAACAAACTGCTTGGTGAAAGGGTTTTTCTTCTAAATGAGACAGAAGTGGAAGAGCCACAGAGACTCCTCCAAAAACTGCAGATTTTCTGCAGGCTGGGAGGGGCTGTGTCCTTGGGGAATCGGTGCCAGTTCCTAAAATGATTCGAAAAATACAAAATAAAGACTTCTGGGGCTGGGCACTGCTGCCACTTCAGCAGAAGGAGCTGCAGAGCCCCTCCCCAGCCAGGCCAGCTCTGCTCCAGCACAGAGGGATCAGATGTGACATTTCTGCTCCCTTTCCCCCCAGGGCCACCAGGGCAGCCCCTTGCAGCCCCCCAGGCTGTGCTGAGCGAGCAGAGCTGCCTCCCACAGGTCCAGGCACCTTTCAGAGCCAGCAGACCCGCTTCAGGCTGGATTTCCTGTGTCAGGACAATTAAAGAGCCAGGCTGTGACCAGATTGTGACTTTGATGGGCTGGAAAAGCATCAAGTCTGCCCGGCACTGCTGAGATCATACGGAATGGGGGCTTAAAACCTGCTGCACGGGCACAATAATGGGAAGCTTAGTGAAAAGGGAGGTAATCCCATCAATGGATCAGTTTGTTTACCCTCCGTGTCCCACTGCAGCCCTGCCCGAGGGGATTGCAGCCCTGGCAGCAGCCCTGGAGGGTCACGGAGAGGGGCTGCAAAGGGAAAGGTCGCTGCGATCTGCTCTTTGCCTTCGGCTCATTTGTGCCAGCTGGGTCCTCAGGGTGACCAGGAACCTGAATGTGAGGTTTCCTGGTCTGGATTGGAGTTTCCTTGGTCTGGATTTGAGTTTTCCTGGTCTGAATTTGAGTTTCCTTGGTATGAATTTGAGTTTCCCTGGTCTGAGTTTGAGTTTTCCTGGTCTGAATTTGAGTTTCCTTGGTCTGAGTTTGAGTTTCCTGGTCTGAGTTTGAGTTTCCTTGGTCTGAATTTGAGTTTCCCTGTCTCTCAGACCAGGAGCCTGAGTTTGAGTTTCCCTGGTTTGAATTTGAGTTTCCCTGGTTTGAGTTTGATTTTCCCTGGTCTGAATTTGAGTTTCCCAGCTCTGAGTTTGAGCTTCCCTAGTATCTCAGACTGACCAGAACTTGAGTTTGAGTTTCCCTGCTCCAAGTTTGAGCCTCCCTGGTCTCTCCCCCACACAGCATCCCTCCTGAGCTGCTGGCCAGGCCCTGTTCCCAGCTCCCAGGGCCCAAGGCAGCTTCCCTGCATGCAGGAATAGAAACTGGGCCACTGGAAGTGCTGAGACAGCTCCCAGGACGTGGGGGGCTGTACAAGTGTTCTGAATGAGCCACGCTGCAGTGTCACAGAGGGAAGCTCTTGTCTCTACCAGGAAACTTCCCCTGCTTGTCCTGGAGTTGTTTGACTCAGGGCTCCCTGCTCCTGCATGCTGGGGATGGGACACAGAGGGAGCAAACTGTGTCCCCAAAGGAGGGGATGTCAGCGCTGGTGTGGATCCAATGCGGACGGAACGCAGAGCTCTGTGGTCAGCTGTGCCCAGCTCGGGGGTCCTGCCCTGCTCCCTGCTCCCACCCTGGGGGCTGAACTGGGCACACAGGGATGGCATCAGGCTGTGGGCGAGCCTGGCTGCCACCCTGGGGGCTGAGCTGCCTCAGGCAGGTATGGCAGCCGGGATCTGGGTGAGCCCTGCTCCCACCCTGGGGGCTGCCTTGGGCATACAGGGATGGCAGCCAGGCTGTGGGTGAGCTCTGCTCCCACCCTGAGGGCTGCCTCAGGCAGGGATGGCATCAGGCTATGGGTGAGCTCTGCTCAAACTCTGGGGGCTGCCCCAGGAGGCAGGGATGGCAGCCAGGCTCTGGGCAAGCCCTGCTCCCACCCTGAGGGCTGAGCTGGCCTGGGCAGGGATGGCATCAAGCTCTGGGGGAGCCCTGCTCCCACCCTGGGGGCTGCCCTGGGCACACAGGGATGGCAGCCAGGCTGTGGGTGAGTCCTGCTCCCACCCTGAGGGCTGCCCTGGGCACACAGGGATGGCAGCCAGGCTGTGGGTGAGTCCTGCTCCCACCCTGAGGGCTGCCCTGGGCACACAGGGATGGCATCAGGCTCTGGGTGAGCCCTCAGCTGTTCCCCAGGGCAGGGCACTGAGATCTGCGAGGATCAGAGAGAAAAGCAAAGATCAGAGAGAAAAGCACGAGCCCTGCACCGCAAACCTTGTGCTTTGTGTTCCAGCACCAGCTGCAGGCCTACGTGGCCTGGGTGAATTCCCAGCTGAAGAAGAAGCCAGCGCTGAGGCCCGTGCAGGACCTGAGGCAGGACCTGCGGGATGGGGTCACCCTGGCCCTGCTCATCGAGATTGTGGGTCAGTGCTGCCATCTGGCCCTGTTTTTCCCCCTCAGCTCTGGCTCTGGCCTGGAGGGGCTGCCCTGGCTCTGGCATCTGTCGGGCAGATGTTGTTGGGGGTGGCAGAGCTGGCGGGGAAAACAATCATAAATCAGATCACAAATGCAATTCTATTACAGCCCTTATGGTTCAGAGGCAGTTAGAGCAGATGGGGAATCCTGGCAGGGGCACTGGGGGCTCCCACAGGAGCCATGGAGTTAGGGGGTGTTTTTTGGGGAGAGTGACCTGTTGGCTGATGTCACTGGGCAGGGGGACAGGGAATGGGGGTGCAGTGAGTTATTGTCCTCGCTGCTCCTTCCTCCTCACACTCAGCCCCTGCCCCAGTGGGGGACAGCTCTCCAAACCCCTCCCGAGTGGCTCTGTCCCACATGCTTCAGTTTGTCACAGCTGAGCCCTTTCCAAGGAGCTCAGTCCTTTGGGAAGAGGCAGCTCCAGCGTGGGTCCCTCAGGGGGACACAAATCCTGCCAAAATCCAGCCCCAAAACCTTCCCATCATCCCAACACAGCCCCAGCCCCAGCTTCTCCTGGTGCTGGCTCCTGTTAAGGAGGACCAGAATCCCCATGCAGCACCCAGCCATGAGACCAGAGCAGTGCCAGCGATGCCCCTGGCAGTGCCCAGAGGTTCACCCCCCTCTGATAAAGCTTTTTTGCTCTCTTCAGCTGGTGAGAAGCTGAATGGCATCGAGCTCAACCCCAGCAGCCAGCAGGAGATGAGGGAAAATGTGGAGAAAGTCTTACAGTTCGTGGCATCAAGAAAGATCCGCATGCACCAGACATCAGCTAAAGGTACCCAGCCCTGGGGGGGGGATTTCAGCTGCTGAGATCCTGTTTCTGGCTTTGTTTTCTATCAAACAGATAATTTATGAATAAATTCATGTGTCAGTTTGTGGGGGAGTTGGGGGTTTTTGCCGCCCCTCTGGTTTAGTGAAAGTTTTGGGTTGAAAAATGGGGAATGCAGAGAAAAAAAAAAAAAAAAGCTATATTTTTCCTGCTGCTGAGCACTCAGAAGCCCAGGTGGTGGTGTAATGAAAAATACAGGCTTGGAATCTTACACCAAAAGAACACATAAACCTGCTAGAGTGAAAGGAGACATGGAAAAAATATTTGTGGTTCACTGGAAGCCATGGGCTGGAAACAGAGAGGAGACACAACGCACAATCACATGTCTGTGGCGTGGTTTAGTCAGGACTTTGAGCAGCTCTGACTAAATTGTTTTGGGAAATCTTGGTCTGGGAGAGTGGCTGATCTTTGCCATGACATCAGTGTGCTGGAAAACACTCGTGTGATCTCACTGAATGTGATTAATTCACATTTGCAGGGCGCTGCAAACGGTTGATGGCACAGGAGAAATGCATTGCTGTTCTACCTTTAGTGTTGTAAAAAAGGGAATTCTCTGCCAATAAAGTCACAGTCCTGAGTAATTGCTCTGCTTCTGAGTGAGCACTCAGTAATTACATGTCCAGCAATTAACTGCTGGAAATGGCCATAAAGGGAGGCTCAGGGCTGTGCTGTGGAGGTGGCAGGCTCTTTGCAGTGCCCTGAGCTGGAACAGCCCTGCTGGCTTTCATTATCTTCATCTCCTGGGGCAGCCCCAGCTCTGCTGGCACCCCACGTTAACCACCCAAACGTTTGCATTTGGCAGATATCGTCGAGGGGAACTTGAAATCCACCATGAGGCTGATCCTGGCCTTGGCTGCTCACTTCAAGCCAGGCTCTGGCAGGGCTGGCAGCCCTGGCTCGGGGGGCAGGAGCTGGGCAGCCCCCCCGGGCAGCCTCCGGCCGCGCTCGGCCGCCGCCGTGGCCCAGGGGGCAGCGGCCGCGCTGGCCGATGTCCGGCAGGATGTCCAGCAGTCCGGACGGGACCTGTTCAGGCACAGACACAGGTGAGGCTCAGGGGGGACCTCATTGCTCTCTACAATTCCTGAAGGGACATTCTAGAGGTCTCCTCATTGCTCTATACAATTCCTGAAGGGACGTTCTGGAGGTCTCCTCACTGCTCTCTACAATTCCTGAAGGGACGTTCTGGAGGTGACCTCATAGCTGCTCTAGAGGTGACCTTGTTGCTCTCTACAGGCTTCCTGAAGGGAGGTTCTAGACGTCTCCTTATTGCTCTCTACAACTTCTTCAAGGGAGGTTCTAGAGATGACTTTATTGCTCTCTACAATTCCTGAAGGGACGTTCTGGAGGTGACCTCATAGCTGCTCTAGAGGTGACCTTGTTGCTCTCGGAGGTTCTAGAGGTGACCCTATTGCTTTCTAAACTTCCTGAAGGGAGGTTCTAGAGGTGACTTCATTGCTGTTCTAGAAGTGACCTCATTGCTCTCTACATCTTCCTGGAGGGAGGTTCTAGAGGTGACCTCATGGCTCTCTGAATCTTCCTGAAGGGTAATTCTAGAGGTGACCCCATTGCTGTTCTAGAAGTGACCTCATTGCTCTCTACATCTTCCTGGAGGGAGGTTCTAGAGGTGACCTCATGGCTCTCTGAATCTTCCTGAAGGGTAATTCTAGAGGTGACCCCATTGCTGTTCTAGAGGTGACCTCATTGCTGTTCTAGAGGTGACCCCATTGCTGTTCTAGAAGTGACCTCATTGCTCTCTACATCTTCCTGAAGGGCAATTCTAGAGGTGATCTCGTTGCTCTCTACACCTCACAGGGGGGCACTGACCTGCTCTGCTGCCCGCCCAGGCTGTTCTCAGCTTTTACAGCAGAACAGCAGCTGGGTCTCTCTTTATCTCCCTGGAACAGAACAGGGAGTCACAGCCCAGGGAGAGGGAACTGTGCTGCCTCCTCCTCCCCACGCTGCCCTTGGTGCTGTCTCCTTGGAGATGTTCTCATGCCATGGGAAACACGAGTCAGGCTTTCACCCCAGAGATCTGGAGCTTTATTTCCAGAGCTGAGGATGTTGTGCAAGTCCTTTCTGGCTCCTCCATTGCTCATCCCACTGCTCCAGATGGCTGCTGAGTCCTGGGGATGCTGAAAATCCACACAAATGGGGAATAATGCTGAAAATCCCATTTGCCCCTTGCCAAAGGTGCTGTGTGGGTGACAATAACAATAATAGCAATGACATTTAGCTGGGAGCCAGGTGCTGGGGCTGTGCAGGGTTTCATTTACACAGCTGAAGGTCATTTGCCCATTTGATACTGGCTCGAGGGAGCACCCATGAAACAGTCTGGAAAGGAGGCTGAAATGGTAACTTTGACTGGAAAATGAAATGTTACATGTTTCCCTTGCAAAGGTCTTAGAGTTCTTCAGGACAGCCAATCCTTGTGATGTTTCCTTGCATTCCCAGAGCTTTTGGAGTTTTGTAGTCACAGAATTAGGGATGAGTTTAAAACAGCAAGGCCTGTTTGCCTGTTTTCCCATAACACCAAGAAGACGGGGATCCCTGGTAGGAAAATTGACATTTTTCCAGCTGTCTCCTCTTCCTTACCTCCTTTTCCTCAGCTCTCCTCCCCTCCTTTTTGGCGAGAGAAGAATTCCAGCAGCACTCAGGTGAGGCTCCCCTCATTTTGTGATTGTCACCCCCAGGAACAGCAGCATGGACGAGGAGATTGAGAATCCCTGCTGGAGCGTGCGGGCGCTGGTGCAGCAGTACGAGGGGCAGCAGCACGTGCCACTGGAGTCCCACCCTGCCAGGTGAGCAATTTTATTGCCTGACGTTGCCTAAAGTGCCTGTTCTCCTCACCAAAATCCTCTCAGTTGTGATGGAAAAGGGCATCCCTGGCTGGTCTGGAGGGTGAAACCTCAGGAATCAACGTGAAGCAGTTTTCTGTGAAAAAAATGCGGCCAGAAAAAAAGGGCTTTTGAATAAAAATTTCTCCAGTGAGGGAGCTGATCCAGCATGGAGAGCTCTGTAGTAAAGGGAAGCCGCTCCCTTTTCCCCCAGAGAAGCAGAAACTACTCAGAAGAGCAAGAGCTGTGTTACTGAACAACTGGAGCTCCCTCTGGAAATGGAGCTGTGCTCCAGTTAATCTCATCTGGAGCAGATCCGAGGCCAGGGCTGCACGTGGGGAGATGCAGCTCTTTGCTTCAGAGCCTCCCACTGCCACCGAAAGCCCCAACTCTGATTTCCCGTGTCCTTCCCCTGCCTGGGCTGTTCCCCCAGTGCCTCTCTCCCGTTTGTGTGGGAGTGAGGAGCTCATTTGCCAAGGACAGATTGCCACTGACAGCCTCTCAGCAGGCAGGACGTTTCCCCAGCGTTTCTCAGGCCAATTTTTACGCTCCACGGCACCAATAATTCTCTGTGTACCTGAAAATTAAGGTTGCTTTGCCCAACAGAGGAGAAAAACACAGGAGTTTGTGTTTATCCCCCAATTCTGCTGCGTGTCATTGGGAGCGTGTTTATAAATAGACTTTTGGAGGAGCGTGGGGCTCGCAGGGAGGCAGTGCTGGAGCAGTGCCTCCACATGATGTCAGCAGTGTGCTTTTGAGGCCGGCCTGCCAGGGGGGATGTAAAAATCCTGCTCTTGGCAGAGGCTTTTCGTGGATAATGCCACAGGACCTTGGCTCTTGAACCGGGAGCTCAGGAGTGCCACATCCTGCTGCCTGCTCTCATCCCTCCGGTTAAGGGAGATGGAATATTTGATGTATTCTTCTACCTCATCAGGTGGCTGCTGTTTCCTCATGTTTTGGTGTTTTGGTGGTAAACAAATATCTCTCTGCGCATCCTGCGTTTCTATTTTATTTTTTCCCCATAACATCATGGATTCTCTGCCCACAATGCAATGGTGATATTATTGCTGGTAGGGCAGAACACAGCGAGAATCTTTCCAAAAGTGATCAAAACCTGGGAGAATTCTTCCCCTCCAGCTGCTGGGGGTGTCTCTGCTGGCACAATTCTGCACGATGAAAACAAGATGCTTTCCCTTTCCTCGCGGGGAGGAATGTGCTTAGCTCAGTTCAGAGAAGTGGCTGGGAGAAACGAGATGCTTTTTTTATTGGTGAGAGACGTTATTGAGTGCAGAGACCCCCTCCAGCCAGCTGAGCTGTCCCAGGGCAGCATCCCCGGCTCCTTGCCCGCTCCGAGCTCTCCCAATTCCCAACGAGCGCAGGCTGCCGAAATGATTCATGGAAAAATTCGCCAAAAATCAGATGATTCCCAGGCTGCCGAGCCCCTCACCCATCCCTCTCCCTTTCCCCTCCCCTTCCAGCAGCGTTCCCTCCCCCACCCCTGAGCCAGGCATCTCGGAGAAAGGCTGTGCCTGCACAGCCCGAGTGACAGCAGGAGGGAGAGGGAGCCGTGCCTGGGGCTGCCAGAGCCTGGGAAGAGCCCGCATCACCCTGGAAGCTGGGAGAGCAGCCTGGGCAGAGCCCGCATCCTCCTAAAGCTGGGAGAGCAGCCTGAGCAGAGCCTGCATCCCCCTAAGACTGGGGAGAGCAGCTTGGGAAGAGCCCGCATCCCTCTGGAATCTGAGAGATCAGCCTGGGCAGAGCGCGCATCCTCCTAAAGCTGGGAGAGCAGCCTGAGCAGAGCCTACCTCCCCCTAAAGCCGGGAAGAGCAGTCTGAGCAGAGCCTACATCTCTCTGGAAGCTGGGAGAGCAGCTTGGGAAGAGCCCAGATCCCTCTGGAATCTCGGAGAGCAGCCTGGGCAGAGCCCGCATCCCCCCGGCAGCGCAGGGACCCCGCGCCGGCAGCCGCTCCATCCTTCCCCCGGCGGCTCCTCGGATGCTAGCAGCACAAGGAGGGCGGCATGGGATGAGAAACACCCCCGGCAAGCCCGGAGCCTTGCGATGAAAACAACCGGCTGTGCAGCTGACCAAAATGCAGCAGCAGGAGACGAATAACCTGCGAGGAAAAGCAGCGGGAGCCAAAGGCAGGCTGCAGAATTCCCCCCGGCTCCGGAATCCAGCCCGTTCGAGGGGGCTGCGGGTTTGCCTCTGAGCCGGCAGAGCCCCTGAGTTGGTTATTTTGTGTGTGTGTGTGTGTTGTTTCTGCTGGGAATCTCCTCGGCACCCCGGCTCGCAGAGTTTGGCCGGAGCTGAGCCCTGGGCGTGTGAAGAAGGGAAGGAGGCATGAGCAGAGCCGGGATCCTGCGGATTCTGTGAGGCCACAGGTTCAAGTGGGATCATGGGAGGGAAGCAGGTCAAATGGTGAGCGATTGTGTCCATTGTCCTCGCGAGCAGCAGGGATGGGTGTTCATTAAAACTCGGGGCATTCAGGGGTTCTTTGCCCTGTGCTGGAGGATCTGGGGCTCGGGGGAGGCAGGATGTGGGTTAAGGAACCAAGCGGTGAAAGTGGAGCAGTTTGCATCATAAATCTCTCTTGGAAAGCTTTCATTTCCCAGCCCTCGTTCCTGCATGCTTTCACAGGGAATTGTTCTGCACTTTTAAAGGCATTGCATCAGCGGCTGTTTCATACTCTGATGGCCCAGGCTGATACAGAACCCGGGCAAGTGTTTGCAGCATTAATTGGGTGATGCAGAAAGCAACCTGACCTGTGCTGCTGCTTCAGCTGCCTCTGGCCCTGCCACTGTTTGCAGTGTTTGGGAGGTGGTAATGGATGCTGGCTGAGCCCTTTTGAAACAGGAAAACTGCCTGGAAAGGGTCTGGGGACGTGGGAATGCCTCAGGAAATGTAAAGCTGTCTGTGCTGGGGGGACCTATCCCCACCTGTGGTGCCTTTTCTTGGCTTTGGGCTGTGGATCCAGTGCTGGGAGATGGATGTGGAATGTTATTTCCAGGCTCCAATCCTTGTTTTTCATCCTGCTCATCCTTTTTGCATCCCCTGTTTCACCACCTTCTCTCCCATCTGTGCCTGCTGGTGTTTTTCTGGGACAGCTTTTGCATGGATGAGAACCAGCAGTGCCTCGGGGTGAGGGCAGGTTCAGAGCATCAGCTGAGAACGGGAGGGAGGGAATTCTGAGAGCTGTTCCTAGAAAGAAGTGAAATCCCTCCTGGAGCTGCTGGCCATGTCAGACCAGCTGGGCTTCCTGCTGGCATCTGTGTTGTGTGAGTTTCATCCTTTCTTCTGGCCCTTGTTACATAATGCAATCCCAGCAGAACTGCCAAATCAAGTCATAAACAGCATTTTAAAAAACCCCAAAAACCATAATTTTATGCCATGCCCCCATTCAGCAATGAGCAGGAGCAGGGGCTGGTTACAAATTTGATATTAAAAATATGTCTAATGAGGGATTGCTGTGATGGATTTGGAATTCCTGGAGGTAAATCCTGGAGCAAAGCCAGGTGGCTGGGAGCCCTTTAAGCATCACGGACACACCTGAAAGGACAGTGCTGTCCCTGTGGGACATTTCTGTTGGACATTGATTATTCTTTCACTTTCACTCAGGGGGAGTCTGAACCACAAAAAACTGGACTCAGGTCTGTAATTTGAATGAGGAGAGGCTGGTCCTGGCCGTGGGAGTGGGGCAGGCAGGAGCAGCAAGTCATTTCCATCTCTATTGCAGGGCTTTTCCCATTCTGTGGGAGCTGTGGGAGACAAGCAGCAGTGCTGGGAAGATGCAGGGAGGGAGCTGCTGAAGCCTCTTCTTTTTCTAAACCTATTATATTATTTCCACACTGTTTTTTCTTTTTGTTCCCTGCCCTTTGTTTCTGTGTTGGGGGAGAATGAAAAATTAACTCCTGCTCACACTTGCAAGGATTAATTCCTGCGACTTTCGGGGTACATTGAATGGGTCAGTGAGCTTCAGCCACCTCTTGATGTTGTCTGGGAGATGCACTTAGGAAGAATTTCTGAGAAAAAGATTGCTTGAACCTCCCAGTCAGCTGAGATGGCTCCTGTGAAAATATGTGGGCACTCCCAAGAAGTTTTAATCGAAGAACACGAGTGAGTGGAATCTGACTCTCAAATATATTGGGATTTAAAGTTGGAATGATTTATCTGAAAGCTCTGGAGCAAGGTGGTTTTTTGTCCAGCATAAGGCTGGCAGTAAATTACTCCTGAGCGTGGTCCTACCCCTGTGGGAGAGTCTGAATTCAAAAAATTACATGTCCAGGCTGGGTTGTTGAAGGTTTCTCTGGGATGCAGATAATTCTTAGATAAAAGTGAATATGGGGAAATGCTTGTTCAAAATTAGTGCTGATCAACATCATCTTCATCATCTAAAAGAGTTGTTCCTGCCTTGCTCTGCAGCCTGACTTCACCCAGCCCTGTCCACAGTGCAAAGAGTGAATTCACTGTAGCCCCCTCGGAGGAGAAGGAGAGGCTTGTGACCCTCCAGACTGAAGAAACAGAGCCCAAACCAGGTAAAACCTTGGGGCTGCTCTGTGTGATAAGAGCTGGAAAGCTCCCCAAGGACTGGAATGATTTCCTGCTGCCTCCAGGGTGTCCTTGGGGCACTGAGGACACTCGCAAAGCCCACAGGTGCTTGTCCCCCTCTGTCACACACTGCCCCCAGTGCTGTGCTTGGAGATCTCCCTGAGCCCTGAGGTGCAGTTGTCTGGGATAAAGTGTGTGTAGGAAAGCTTGGATTGCCTGAGGAAGGAGGCAGGAATGCTGGGGGTCAGGTGAGCTGTGGGGGTGCAGCAGGTCCCTCCAGGGCTGCCAGCAGCACATCCTGCTCCTCTCTCTTGCAGAAGAGGCCGAGGCTCACTTCCAGCCCGAGTGGCAGGCAGGGAGCTCTGGGTCCTGCCTGGAGAACTCATGGGAGGAGCAGCTCCTGGAACAGCAGGACCACCTGGAGAAGGAAATGGAGGAGGCGAAAAAGATGATTTCGGGTTTGCAGGTGAGAGATTTCTCTCCTCAGAGACTGCTCCCTTCCAGGGTCACCCAGCCCTGTGTCAGTCATCCCATGAGCTTGGCTGAACCTTCACATTTGGGACATCCTCCCCACAATTCTTCATTTCTGGGGCCTTTCCCTCCCTTCCCCTCCCTGCCCCTCAGCCTGGTGTGTGTTTGGCTGTGCCTGGGGAACAGAGCCCCTTGATCCATATGGTGAAGGCACTGAACTCTCTCAGGACATCCCTTTCTGTTTGTGCTGGGAACCACAGTGGCTTTGAATTGTAAATATTTATGTGGCAGTAAACAAAGCAGAGATTGTGTGAGGAGCACAGGCAGCTGGGCGGGCACTTTCCCCAGGGACAATGGGCAGGACACAAAAGAGTCACCAAAAACCAAAAAATTCCTTGGTTCACTGGTAAAATCCCTGCATTTTGTGCCCAGTGGGAGCAGGGACAGGAGGGACTGGCACTGCTGCCCCCTCGTCCCCTGGGAGTGGGGAGAGGGAGCTGATGTGGCCAGGCAGGAAATTGCATTTGGTTCATCGATTTTCCTCCTCTTACTCAATAATTGAGAGGCTCCAGATTGTGACAGTTTGGTTGAAATATTGGGGATCTGATGCACACACACCCTATAAGGTGCTAAGCTGAGACTTCACTCCCTGGAAATCTGAATTGTCCTTGTTTGGTTCTTTCTGCGGGGCAGAGCATGGGCTGACAGACCCCTGGGACAGCTTTGTCAGGGGATAAATCTTGTTCATTCCTGAAGAAGGAAAAACCTGATTTTTGAGGGGAATAAATCAGCAGAAATAGGAAATAAAGCTGGTTAGGGCCTGTTGATAGGAGTGACTGCAGGCCAGAACTGCAGCTCACCTATTTCCCTTTGAAATCTCTGAAAAGGAGATTTTTTCTGTTTTCCTCTTTATCCCCCCAGGCTTTGTTGCTCAATGGGTCTTTACCTGAGGATGAGCAGGAAGGGTCCTTTGAACTTTCTGAGCGTGGAGCCTGCCCTGAGGAGCAGCTGGTGAGAACAGCCCTGGACCCAAATTTCCCTGCTGCAGGTGCCTTTTGCCCTGCCCTGCCCCTGCTGCACAATAACAACGCTGATATTTTGCATTCAGATCATCATCCGAAGCCGTCTGGACCAGAGTGTAGAAGAAAATCAAGATCTGAAGGTTAGAGAGTGACAGAGTGAGGGGCAAACAGAGGTTTTGCAGATTGTTCTACTTGATCTTTTAGGGGAAAAGGGAGTGGGGATGAGGCAGGGTGGGCATAATGATGGATAAAATGGGGAATATTCTGTGAGGGCTCCAACTGTGGAGGCTTGGGACCAGTTCTGATGCTGGCAGAAGTGCTTGATGTTAGACAGTAGGACAGATTTGGGGGACTGGGAAATCGTTATTTTCCTCAGGACTTTAATAACAGAGCTTAAGAGCTCAGCTCTTTTTCATATTTGCAACTCATTAAAGTGTCTCAGGCTCCTGGATCTGTGGGAAGAGGTGGGATGTGCTTCCTCCTGCAGAGAAAACACCGGCTCTGCTTGGTTCTGAAGGGGTGACAAGGTGCTGTTTAACCAAATTGTGTTGCATTTACAGAAGGAGCTGCTGAAATACAAACAAGAAGCTCGGAACCTCCAGGGAATAAAGGTAAGGAAAGGGGCATTTCATTAAAAATAAATAGTAGTGCTTTAGGTGAGTAAGGCCAGCAGCAACCTCTGAGGAAGTTCAGATTGGGGAAGGAGTACTGGCGGCTTGGAGGTGGGAGATCCTGTGGTTTATTTCTGAATTTTAGGCAGGTGCGAGGAGCTGGGTTTCCAGTTTTCTGCTCTGTCTGTAAGATTATAGTCAAGTATTCCCCTTTTTCTTTATTTCCCCCTGTTTCTCCTAAACAAAAAGAGGCATAAATTGGCTGGCTGGCTCTTTTATTCCCTCCTCTCTCTTGGAGTACACACCCAGCAGCATTGGCCCAGTGAACTCATTCCTGCCAGCACAGGAAAAAGAGCCTGGGGTGTCCCTGTCCTGCCCTGAAACAGCTCAGTTTGTGCCTCTGGAGTGGTGAACACTGCTGATCTCCTCCTGACAGAGGTATTTTTAGAGCTGCCTGTCAGAAGGGAGCAAACTGCAGTAGCTGTCCAAGGTGCAGCTCTGGGTGAGTGAAAGGTGCAGAATTAGTGCTGACTTTGGCCTCTCCAGAGAGGATTTCACTGCACAACTGGGTCACACTCAGGGCTTAAGGCTCCTCGTGTCCTGAGCTGATCTTGGCCTCTCTGTGCCCTCGGGATGAGTGGCTGGAGCAGGAGCTGCAGGGCTGAACGCCCTCCAGAGCTGTTCCTGTCCATCAGAGCCACTGTTCATCACTTCTGGAGCAGGGAATTTAGGCTGAAGCAGAGAAATCCCTCTGTGCTGGTGGCCAAAAATGTTGGCAGGGAAATCAGATGTCACATGTAGGACATGAAAAACATGATGCAAACATGCTGCTGTTCTCAAGGTAAAGAGGGCTGTTTATTTTCTGACTCCAACATTTATAGATTTCCAAAAGTGACAGTGGATTGGAGGGTGACAGTGCCACCTCTCCAATGACACTGGACAAACCAACAGTCCATCACATTTCTCCTCCTCCATAAAAGAATGCAAAACAATAAGTTATTTACAGAAAGTGTGGGAGAAAGTTCGTTACAAGAATGCAAACATCAGAAGGCTTAGAAAACCTTAAAAAATCAGGGTGACAATGAGTTTTGGGTAAGGGAGAGGCAGGAGGGCTGAGAGCTCTCTGGGGCCCCTGGCAGCACCTCAGCCCTGAGGGTCACAGCGAGTTGTGGCCACTGAGCCCCGGGGAAGGGTCCCTGCCCTCCCTGCCTCCTGCAGACACCACCTCTCCCCAGGACGCTCTGCAGCAGAGGCTGCTCCAGCAGGATGCTTCAGTCCTGCAGCTCAAGCAGGAGCTGCTGAGAGCCAACATGGACAAGGAGGAGCTGCACAACCAGAACGTGAGTGGCTGCTGTGGCTGCTGAGGTTATTTTGGCGGGGGGTTGGTGGCCCCAGGGGTGGCTGCAGCAGAGATTTCGGGGTCGTGGGGTAGTGAACAAGCAGCCAGTGGTCTCTGCACAGCACAGGCTGCTCACAGCCTGCTGGCCAGCTGTGAGGCTGGACATTCCTGACCTTCACTCCCACTTCCTGTCCTCCAGGACCTTCAGCTGGGGCAGGGAGGGGCTTTCCCTGACGTTTTCAGTGCTGTTGCATTTGTCCCTCCTCACTCCCTGGCTTAGTAGGTGGCACCTGCCCTGTGCAGGTCTCTGTCCAAAGGTGCCACCCTAAAGAGCTGCTCCCTTGACCTCTGTAGGTTTCTACTCACCTCAACCAAAGGGCAGAGGTTTTCACTCTCTGGGAATATCTGCCTCACAGCTGGGTGTTGTTCCTGCAGGTTGACCTCCAGAGGAAGGTTGAAGAGAGAAACCGGCTCCTGGCAGAGTACAAAGTAATGGAACCTAGTAATGGAACCTCTTCCATGGGGGTTTGGGTGGTTCTTCAGTTCTGGGAGTGGGATTGCTCTTTCCCTGGCACTTGGACAGCCCCGGGAAGGAGCTGAGGAAGCCAGGGGCTTGTAGTGAGCTGGAGGGATCAGAAGTTCTTTGCATTCCCCCCACAGCTTCTTGCAGATCTTTTATTGTCGTGTTTGGTGATTGCTGAGTGTCCAACACTTGTGCAGATGAGGGTGGGTGACCTGTTTGTCCTCTGATCCCCGGGGAATCTGTGTGCTCTGGGACAGCTGTGTGACCTCAGCAGCAGATCTTTGGCCAAGGGGAGTTTGGGAAATAAAAACCCCATTGATCTTGTCAAAAAAAAGCTCTGACACTCAGCTCTAACATCTGGCAAAGCACACCCTGTGCGAGTCACCTGATCCTGGCAGATGATTTTCCCTGCCACGGGAAGATGACTGAGCTCCCTCCTGCCCTGCTGATTGCCTGGATCCCTGTGTTGCAGAAGGAGCTGTGCCAGAAGGATCGGCACTTGCAGCAGCAGCAGACCAAGCTGGATGAGATGCTCAGGCAGCTTTCCGAGGCCAGCTACCAGCAGGTAGGGAGAGCTGGGCTGCACTGGGAGCTGCTCTGGCTGCCCCAGCTGGTGGTGACACCTCTGCTGCCCCTCCACAGGTGGATTTGGAGCGGGAGCTGGAGCACAAGGAGGCCCTGCTGGCTCACTGCATGAAGAGAGAAGCTGAGGAGGTACGGGAGCCTTGCTCCACACCTGGGGTGGTGTTTGCCCAGCACCCTGCAGGCACCTGTCTCCAGAAAGCCTCCCCTTCATCCCAGAGAGCTCTGGCTCTGCCTTCTCACTGCCAGAGCCCTGACCAAGGCAGGCAAAGCCCCCAGCACGGAGCACTCAGCCTCAGCCTCTTGGCTCAGAATCCTCAGGGATGAAACAGTGAGGGAAGCCAGAGGCTTTCTCAGCTTCCAGCTTCACCTGCAGTGGTTAGACCGCAGCTCAATTTACTTCCTCCTTTTCCTGCTGACCCTGCTATTGAGTCTTTCCACCTTTACGTGAGGAATCAGGTCTGTGCTGTGAGCAGGAACTCACTGCACACTTCTGGGCGTGTTTATCTGGGAGAAGATGGGAGTTTTATCACTGATGTGGAAAGCTCTCATTCCCTCTCATTTTGAAGTCCATAAATGAGGATTTTTGGGGAGGTCCTGACACTCACACATCTTCCCCTGCCCAGGTGATGGCTTTCAGCAGTCACAGTGCCCAGAGCAATGGCTTTCTCCAGCCAGCAGGAAAAGGAGCTGCTCCCACAGCCCACCGAGGGGTAAGTGCCCCTGAGGGCTGCATTCCCAGCCAGATATCCTGGAACTCTTTTATTCCATTCAGAGAGGTTTCCCCTTGCTGGGGAGGCAGCACCGGGCTGGTCTCAGCTGTGCTCTTTTGGGCAGACCAGTGACCTGCAGCTGGTGCGGGACGCCCTCCGCAGCCTCAGGAACAGCTTCAGCGGCCACGACCCGCAGCACCACACCATCGACAGCCTGGAGCAGGGCATCTCCAGCCTCATGGAGCGCCTGCACCGCCTGGAGACGCACAAGAGGCAGGAGAGGAGGGTAAAGGCTCCCCAGGACGCTCAGCTCCTGCCCCAGAGGGCTCTGCCTGGGAGGTGACACTCTGTCCTTGTTGTTTTGGCTTTGCGCCCCAGGTCCGGGGGAAATCACCAGCAAGCAGAGCAACCAACGAGTGCAGAGACTCCTGGCCTCCCAAATCCAGTAAGTGCCTGGCAGATCCTGCCCTTCCACTGCCAAATCCACTGCTCAGTTCCTGGGTGTAGAATCCCCTTGGGAATCTGCCCTCCCCAGGATCCTCCCTGGGTCAGAGCGCCCAGCAAAGGGAAGGGACTCACGTTTATGGCTGGTTTTCTGTAAACAACCATCACAGCGCTGGTCTGGGCCTCTTGGGCAGTGCTGCAGCACAATAACCGTGGCAATCACTGGGAAAAGGGATGTCATCCCAGCTTTCCTGCTGCTGTGCACCATCTAGTGGGGACAGAGGAGTGTTCCCTGCTCAGTGTTTACTGCCTTTCATATCCACAGAACGGTGCAGCCCTTTTAAACATCACATTTCCATGTGTGCAGAGGATTTTCTGCATAAAATGAGCTTTAAATGTATGGAGTTCAGTTCCTCTGTTTCAGCTGCTGGGGGAAGAAGGAAATAAGGCAGGAGCTGGGGAGAGAAACACAAACGGGCAAATTAAAATCCACGCACCACCATCCATCCTGGCCAGCAGGAAGGGGAAGATGGGGAGGGATAATGATGATAAGGGATGATAATCAGCGAGTTGCTGCCTTGCAGAGCTGCCTCACTCTCAGAGCACACCCGTGATGAGCACCAGTGCCTGCACCAAAGTGTTGTACTTCACCGACCGCTCCCTCACCCCCTTCATGGTCAGCATACCAAAGAGGTGAGCCTGGCCCTTCCTGAGCCTCCTGTGCCCCCAAAACCAGCACTCTGATCTCCTGGGAATGCTCCCAGCCAGCACAGGTTTGCTGTGCCTTAACTGGATTTCATGCTGTTGGCTGGGGAAGATTATCTGCAGTAGTCCCTGAGCTCTGGTTTTGTATTTTGGTTTGGCATTTATTTCCCTTGCAGGTTAGGGGAAGTGACTCTGAAGGATTTCAAGGCTGCCATCGATCGGGAAGGAGCCCATCGGTACCACTTCAAAGCCCTGGACCCAGAGTTTGGCACAGTGAAGGAGGAGGTAAAAGTGGGACTGGCCTTTGGGATCAGTGTCACCACACAGCTCTGGAGACCATGGTCACCCCACTTTTAAACTAATGAAATAGTGGATGTTCCCCCAAACAAAGGTGCCTGCTTTCCCAGCTGTGGGTCAAGCTTCTGTTGTGCTAAAATATTTTCATCCTCAGCAAAAGCAACTCCAAGGATGTGGTTGTGACTGCCTGGGAGCTGCAGAGCCTCTTGGGCAAAGCCAGCCCAGGGGACACAGCAAAAATCGAGGTTGCAGGTTTTATAAACCCTATTGCAATGGGAAAGCCTATTCAAAACACAATCTCTTCCTTTCTGAAGAAAGTTTTTCAGAGAGAACTCTGTGTGTGTGGCATCGTTCCCTTTGTGTGCTGCAGTGCAGCCCTGCTCGTGCTCAGGCTGGTGTGGGTGTGGGTTGGATTCATCTCAGGTTATTGGGACAGTTCTTGCTTCACAAATTGATTAGGACAAGGGCAAAAGGTCACCCTCTCTGGGGACAGGCAGCAGCAGCAGCTGGATGTCGTGGTCTGGCTCAGAAAAGGCGTGATCCCTGTCTTTAGTTTACCTTTAATGTCAAAAAAAACAGGCTGATAATAATGCTGATATTCATTGGTTAATGAGGCCTGGTCTGTTATTTACCTAAATTGTGAAAATGTGACTCATACCTCAGCCATCATTGCCATGTGTTCCCTGGATTATTTTGGGAAATCTGAGCTAGGATTTGACTTCATGCCCCTGATGCCACTCACACTGCAGAACCCTCTGTCCAGACCCCAGACATGACTGAAATCCTTTTCTTTTTAAAATTTTTTTTGGGTAGGTGTTCCATGACGACGACATCATTCCTGGCTGGGAGGGGAAAATCGTGGCCTGGGTGGAAGAAGACCACGGGGAGAATTAATGGAGCTTTCAAGCCCTGTTTCTATGGAAACCTGTGACTGTCTGCAGAGCACAGAGAGTGACCAAGGAGCCCAAGTGCTGGGAGGAGGCCAATTCAAGCTGCCAAAAAAGAGCCTCTGTGCCAGCCACGGGTGGTGCAGGCTGTGTGCATGGACAGCTGGCACCTGACTGCCCGTGCCCGAGGGCAGCTGCTGTCCTGAGGCCGCAGGGACAGATCTGTGGGACAGAAAATCCCAGCTTGGCCCTGCCAGCAAAACCCTGGAGGCCTTAAGGATGCTTTGCCCCCTTCTCCTCCATCCCTGCACTGTGTGCTGCAGGCTCAGCTGGGCATCTCCTGTGCTGGTGCCACAGAAAACTGCACTGATGGTGAAAATGTGAAGCTTTGCCTTCATGGAGAAGTTTGCTGGATTGTGGGAGCTGAAGCTGGACCAGCTGCTCTCCTGCAGGAGCAGAGTGACTCTGTGGACATTGCAGGCTGACAGGACCTGTTCTGGGTGGGGGAAGAGCCCTCTGGAGGGTTGATGCATGGTCTGAAGCAAAGCTCACCCACCTGGCCAAGCTCCCTCTCTCCCAAAGTCAGGCTCCCATCTCCCAGCCCTGCTTTCCCCACTTTCCAAAGCTGTTCCCATTTCCGAGGGTTTGCTCTGCAGCTGTGGGGACTGTGGGATCCTGGTGCTTGTTTGCTGCAGGGTTTCATGGGTGGGGAGCTGGAATCAGCTGCTCCCCGAGGTTTTTACACCCCTGTCCTTGCTGAGCCTCTGTCCCTGTGTTCCTGCCCTCTCTGCTGTCACCTCCTGTGCACGGGCATCCTCTGCTGCTGTCCCCCACTGCCAGGGCCACCAAGCACTTATCCACACCAATTCCTTGCTACGCTGAGTCCTGAAGGAACAGGAAAGAACTGCTGGGGGAAGAACAAGCCCTACAATCCCCCAGGGGTGGATTTTTCCCTTTGGTTTTGTGGTTTTGTTTCTCTACATCGCCCGTGGGCTTGGGAGGTCGAATGGGCTCTGCTCCTTCCCAGCTCCTGTGGGCTCTCCATGGACTGTCTGTGTGTGCTGTGGATGAGGCTGGAGAGGGGGCAACCTGGTTTTACTGTTTTATATTAACATGTCCTTTTGTAAACCTGTTCTTGAAATTATTTTGTACCGATTCACATTTGTCTGAGGACTGTGGATATTTTTATACTAGTGCAAGTGCTCTCTGTATATTTCTGCACGCATTATACTGTGTTTTACTCCTTTCCTGGTGGATGCTGAGATGTTTTGTATCGTCTTCTGTTGACACAACACTGGCCTTGTAATTTTACCTTACTGTGGAAATCCAACTGGTTGATACTGGGTTTTATATCAAGGCTCCTACGTGGTTTTGTGCCACATTGGCACAACACAAGCTGCCTCCTGTTCTGGACAATTTGTGTGACTTTCTGCTTACAGTCAGCGGGAGGAAAATTCATCAATGAGCAGGTTAATTAATGGGGGAAATACATCCCTTTGGAAAAGAAACAATGATTTTCTTTCTCCCCTGGACATAGTTTCTCTGTTGCATGGTCTCTAGTGAAGAGGGCATGGGCTTGTGATACTGAGATCAAATGTATTTGAATTGCAAACTTCTCACAGGTGTTTCATTCTTTGGGTTTTACTCATCGGTTTTATTTCAGCAACAGCCACACACCAGGGCTGGAGTTTCATGGAGCAAATTTTGAAGCTTTTCAAGGTCTGTAGTTGGCCAGTCTCACGTCCTTCTCTGCCATCCAGAGGAGCAGTTCGCTTTGGGAGGTTCCTCCCTCATAAAAGCAAAAAAGTGTCACCTTTAAATGAGTTTTAACTCTGGCTCCAGAGATTCTGCTACAAGATCAAGTTACAAGTATAAGAAAGGAAAGTAACTCTGAGGAAATTGTGCAGAAATAAACCAATTGTAAGCAGTGAAACAGACGAGCCCGGGCTACGGCAGTGAGAGCACACCTCCGAGCAAACCCACCCTCCGTGCAAACAACTTCTTGCTTAGCTTGAGGTGGAACTCGGCACGTTTACCTCATGCCCTGTGGCACTGAGGGAGCCCGGCCTGTCCCCTGACACCCCGGGTGTATTTACGCGTCCTGCCCCATCCACAGCCCCTCCTCGGGCCCAGCCTGAGGCCGTTCCCAGGAGCAGAGCCCAGCCCCGGCTGTCCCCTCCTCAGGGGAGCTGTGCAGACCCACACCCCGATTTCCCCCGGCCGAGCCCTTCCCGGCCCGCCGCTGCGGGCGGGGCGGCGCTGAGGCGGCGCTGAGGCGGGCCCGCTCCCGCCCGCCGCCGCTTTACGGCCGCCCAGTGTCGCGCCGCGCCGCCCGCACGGAGGTCACCGAGCGCCGCCGGCCCCGGTCCGCCCGGCCCAGCCCGGCTGCAGCCCAGCCCCAGCATGGAAGGTGAGAGTGACCCCCGGAGCGTGCCCCGCCTGTCCCCCGTGTCCCCTCGCTGCCCCTTCGCTTTCCCCTTCGCTTTCCCCCTCGCTTTCCCCCTCGCTTTTTTCTTCACGTTCACCCCCGCTTTCCCCTTCGTTTTCCCCTTCCCTTTCTTCTTCGCTTTCCCCCTTGTTGCCCCTTCGCTTTCCCCTCTGCTTTCCCCGTCCCTGCCCCTTCCTTTCCCCCCTCCACGTTTCCCGTCCCGCCCCGCCCGGCTCATTTTGCCCCGGGGATTGAGTTATAGGATCCTTTAGGATCAGCCAGCAGTGCCGCTGGAGCCCCCCACTCCCGCGGCTCTTAGACCCCCCCCGGGGATGGGGACTCCACTGCCTCTCTGGGAAATCCTGGTCCAACGCCTGGCCGCCCAAACTGAGAGAAAATCGGTGGTTTTTGTGTTTTTGGCACCCCTTAGGCTCAAGCCCCTGGGTGGCTGTGGGTGCTCTGCCCTTTATCCCGGCACCGCTGTTGGTCCTTGGCAGAGCCAGGGGAGACCCTGGCTCTCTGTAACCCTTTCTTGGGAGAACCACGGTGTTAAGGGGTTGGTGTGGACCTTAAAGCCATGTGCAGGGACACCTTCCACTGTCCCAGGTTGCTCCAAGCCCCACCCAGGCTGACCTTGAACACTTCCAGGGATGGGGCAAGCACAGCCTCAGCCCTCAGCACCCAGTGTGGCTTTGCCAGGGTTCTTCACCAGCAGCTTGGGGCAGTCCTGGGATTTGCAGCAGATCTGTGCCCCACATCCAGGCTGAGCTGAGGATTTGTCTCTGTCCCATGTGTGCTTCCTGCTGCTGGATCTGTCTGGGCTGTGACACTGCCCTGTCCCTCACAGGTGGCCCTGCCAGCGCTGTCCCCCACGATGCAGATGGGCACCATCGCTCGCTGGGAGAAGAAGGAGGGGGACAAGATCAATGAAGGGGATCTCATAGCAGAGGTATCCTGGGGACGAGGCTGGGCTGGTCTCTCTTGAGCTGCACCCCTGGCCTGGGGGCTGTTCCTGGGTGAGGGCAGATTTTGGATCCCAGATCCCAAGGGGTGCTGGTGGGAAGGAGTGGCTGCCAGCCTCTCAGAGCTGCTTTGAGGGCAGACTTCCCCAGAGCTGCTGCCTCAGGGTGATTTTTCCAGAACTGTGACTCTACAACAGACTGGGAGGCTCTGGGCTCACCATTTGCTGTTCTCTCTCAAAGGTGGAGACAGACAAAGCTACAGTTGGCTTTGAGAGCCTGGAGGAATGTTACCTGGCCAAGATCCTGGTGCCTGAAGGAACAAGGGATGTTCCTATTGGGGCAGTAATATGTATCACAGTAGAAAAGTATGTATTTTCCTAACCCTTGATATGAATTTCCCCTCTTGGGGCTTCTGGGGTGCCTTGAGTGAAAGACTGAGACCATCACCTGATGGGCTTTGGGGCTCTGTGTGTTCTTCTAGGCCTGAATATATTGATGCCTTCAAAAATTACACCCTGGATTCTGCTGCAGCTGCTGCCCCTGCAGCCTCAGTGCCTCCCCCTCCAGCTGCAGCCCCCTGCCCACCACCTCAGCCTTCTCCTCAGGCCCCTGGCAGCTCTTACCCTCCTCACATGCAGGTAAGAGAGCACTGCTCCTGCTTTAAGGCTTCTTGCACTCTTTTTCTGCCCCTGGCATTGCTACCTGTGGGGCATTTAGTCATAGAAACTGTCTGGGATGGGAATTTATTAACTGTGCCACTTCAGTTGTGGTGTGCTTAGAGCAGGTGTTGGGGGACATCCCAGAAAACTTTTTTTAATAAATTTATTTCAGCATCCCAGCTGCTGGTGGAGGAGAGACTTGTTCCTCCAGGGTTGTTGTCTTGAAAAATGTGCTAAATCTGCATTATTTGGGCAGTTGTGGTATAAAAAAACCTTGTGCTTAGTGTGAGTAAGCTCTGCTCATATCTCAGGGCAGAACTCCAGCCTGTGGTGCTCTGGTGACCACACCAGATGTGTCTGTGGGTGACTAATAATGAATTGTGTTTGTGGGTATAACCTTTTTGCTTTGCTTGGGTTTTGAAGTGTATCCACTGATGGATTTGAGCACTTTTTACAGGGGGTTGCTTTGACACCCCTTTGAAAAAGAAAATCTGGAATATTGAGCCCCATCCCACAGATAAAGCATGTGGGAACTAATTTTGTGAGATATTACTCAAAGTCAGTAATAAAAGAATTCATGAATGGCTTCTGAATTTGTGTTTTGGCTACTAAAGTTGCTTTCTTCCCTCTGCTTGCCCCCTGTGCCCAGTTTTGCTCCCCATGTGTGTGTCACAGTGACAAAGTGACTTGCTGCAGCCCTCCTTAGCCTTGCAGGGTGATGGCAGTGATGATTATTTTGATTTATCCATTTCTTGCCCTCTGCTCTTGCTTGCTCTCCTGCTCAGGCCTTGCTAAAAGAAGCCAAAGCAGCACAGTGGGACAGCTCTGCTTGGCTGTCATGGAGCCAGACCTAGGAGTGCATTAAAGCTGCTTCTTTAGGTTGGCATCATTTCTCAGGAGTTCAGACTGTGTTCCTGAGCCCTGTGCAGGAGCAGGATGTGACTGTGTGCTGTGTTCTGTGCCTTCCCAGATCACCCTGCCTGCTCTGTCACCCACCATGACAATGGGCACAGTGCAGAGGTGGGAGAAGAAGGTTGGGGAGAAGCTGAGTGAGGGAGACTTGCTGGCTGAGATCGAGACAGATAAAGCCACAATCGGTGAGTGCCCTTGGAAGGGTCCTGAGCAGCCTCTGCCAGCTCCTCTGGTGCTGTGGGACAGGTTTTGTTAACATCTCATTGCACTGGAGAGCTCCTAAAAACGCTTTGATTTCCTCATCAGTCCTTCTTAGCAAGCGCTAAGAGGTTCCCTGCTGGAAAGGATCCTCCTGCTTCAGCTGCCCGTCTCCAGCAGCAGCACTGGGAGCAGCTCTTCAGCTCCTCAGTGTTGTTTCTCTCCCCTGCAGGCTTTGAAGTGCAGGAGGAAGGCTACCTGGCCAAGATCTTGGTGCCTGAAGGAACAAGAGATGTGCCCTTAGGAACCCCTCTGTGCATCATTGTGGAGAAGGAGGCTGATATCCCAGCCTTTGCTGACTACCAGGCTGCTGCAGTCACTGACATGAAGGCCCCAGCTCCTCCTCCTCCTCCTCCTCCACAGGTAAGGAGAAGCCATGGGCACCACTGACAAGCCTGACCTGAGCTGTTGTTGACAGTGTGAAGGCCAGGCTTCAGCAGGAGTGTTCTGATTTGTGAGTGCAAGGCTGATCCGTGTGCTGAGAAGTGATCACTAATTTGCCCTCCAAGACCTGCAGCAGGTTTCATTCATTCTGATCTTTTTCCCAGCTTGTTGCTTGTGCCAGTTCTGATTCCCCATCCTTGAAAATGGGGGAGCATAAGTTCTATAAGTTCTATTTTATAAGTTCTATAAGTTCTATTTTATTCTCCAAGACCTGCAGCAGGTTTCATTCATTCTGATCTTTTTCCCAGCTTGTTGCTTGTGCCAGTTCTGATTCCCCATCCTTGAAAATGGGGGGGGCATAAGTTCTATAAGTTCTTGATTTTTATGTGGTGTATAGCTCAGCTGACCTCCTTGCCAGTGAGTTTCTGATTTAATTTCTGGGAGCCTGTGTGCACATGAGTCATTATCTCTTGATTGATAATTAGATGGGCCACTTCTCTTGCTGTGGGTTCCACTGATGGCTTTGATTCTTTGTTAAGGTGATGGCAACTCCTGCAGCTGCTCCTCCTCCTCCCCAGCCTGCTGCTGCCCCTGCTCCAGCTGCCCCCTCAGCAGGGCCACCCCGCAAAGGAGGAAGGGTTGTGGTCAGTCCCCTGGCAAAGAAGTTGGCAGCAGAGAAAGGAATCGACCTTACCCAAGTGAAAGGTACCTTTCCACTTCTTTGCTCTCACTATCAGTTTTTTGTCCCTGTAGATCCATGTTCTTCTGTTCTTCCTCACTGCAGCTGTGAACCAGGAGTTGTGTTCAATGATTCTCTCTTTTGAATAAAACTTTGCTTTACAAGCAAAGCCATGTTGGAAATAATCAAAATCCTCTCTCATTTTCTTTTGTCCCTTTCAGGTACTGGACCAGATGGCAGAATCACCAAAAAAGATGTGGAGTCATTTGTGCCATCAAAGGCTGCTCCAGTGAGTAGGCTGGAAATCTGTGGGGATGGGTGTTACAGGAGTGGAAAGCTCTGTGGAAGGGCAGTTCCTGCATGGAACTGGCATTGCTGCATTGAGTGGGTGGTGGTGACTGTAAGGTTGGGAAATTTAACCTGCCAGAAATGCTGATGAAGCCTTCTCCCTTTGTTTGTCCCTTTGATATTCCACTAAGAAGAAAAAATAGTGTGTTCCCAGCCCTTCCTCTGGCTGCTAAATCTTCCTGGGCTGAGGTCACCCAGTCCCAGCTGGTCCAGCATTGCTGAGGAGAGGGGATCAGAAGGAAAGCCAGACCTAGCAAAGCCCAGCCTGTCACTGCTGCCCCTGAAGTGTTCTGATGCTGGGGTTTGTGCTGTCCCTGAGCTGATGGAGGTGTTTCTCTGTGAGCACAGCACAGCTCTGCTGTCTGTACAACAACCAGAGCAGGACTGGCTGGGCTGGGGGCTTCACAGCAGCACATCTCAGTGCTGAGCTGCTAAAACACTCCACACTGCATTTAGTAACCAAACAGAGGGGCTAGAAGGAGCTGGTGGGCACTGGAGAGTGGAAATAGCTGCTGCTCTTGCCGAGAGGCAGCCTGGCCTCACGCTGAGCTGCAGTTGCTCTCTGGGTGTTCCTGGGGGTGACGCTGCTGTTCCCTGCAGGCTGCAGCTCCGGAGGCAGTTCCTGCTGGAGTGGCAGCAGCACCCGAGGGGACCTTCACAGACATCCCCATCAGCAACATTCGCAGGGTAAGGGTTCAGTCTTTTCCAAGATCGTTGTTCTGGCTGTGAGTGTTCCAGGCTGATCTGTGTTCTGTGCTCTGCACACCCCCAGGTCATTGCTCAGAGGCTGATGCAGTCCAAACAAACAATACCTCACTACTACCTGTCCATCGATGTCAACATGGGGAAAGTCCTGGTGCTAAGGAAAGAACTCAATCAGGTGAGTTCTGGCATCTTGGCTTGGGAAAAAAACATTCTTTTCAGTGCCTTTTGTGGGTCACTTCTGGACTGTCAGTGACAGAATGAGATTTTCCTCATGTCTGCTGATTCCTGACTTCCCTAAGGGGCTGTTCTGAGCTCTGCTTGGTGGTGATTCATTATTTCAGGTGGAAAATAAAAGGATAGAAATATTTTACTTTCTAATAGTAAGAATGGTAAAAAAAAATTAGGCAGAAGAGTAATTCTAAGACAAGTTTGAGGAAAATTAAACACTATAAAAACCTACGTTGTCAAATTATGAAGGAGATGCTTTTACCTTCTGAATTATCCTTGAATTTTAATGCTTGCAAGTGGTGTGATTGTTTTCTGATGTTTCCTGTGAAGGGCAGTGAGTGCCCTCATTAACTGGGGGGATGTGCAGGGGACAGACTGACACCTGGAATCTCTTGATTTGCAGGAGGTCTCGGAGAACATTAAGCTTTCTGTCAACGATTTCATAATTAAAGCTTCTGCATTGGCATGCTTGAAAGTGCCTGAGGCAAATTCCTCATGGATGGACACAGTTATTAGACAGTAAGTTTATGGCATGGTCAGAGCCAGAAACTTCCTTTGTTCATGGCAAAACAGAACTTCTGCTGGGATTTGAGGGAGGGGAAAAATCCGATGTGAAGGTGAGAGGTTCTGTTAAAGTGATGAAATCTTTGAGTCTAAGGTTAGTGGGCTGGGTGAAATAATTGTTGCAAATGAATGTTAATTTTGGGTTGTCTGGACTGTTTTTATTTCTTCTGTTTGCTCCCTTGCTGGAGTGAGTTGAGCTGCTGTGTGTGTTGCAGGAATCACGTGGTGGACGTGAGTGTGGCCGTCAGCACCCCCGCAGGGCTCATCACCCCCATCGTCTTCAACGCCCACATCAAGGGCCTGGCTGCCATCAGCAAGGACGTGGCTTCCCTGGCAGCCAAAGCCCGGGAGGGGAAGCTCCAGCCTCACGAATTCCAGGTCAGACACCCGTGGTGGTGCTGAACTCTGCTGCTCGTGGCTTGTTTAAAAGGAGCAAAGGCTGTGTGGTGATGTCGGAGCCTTGTTCTGTAACACAGAATGTCCTGAGTGGGAAGGGACCCACAGGGGTCATTGAATCCAGCCCCTGGCCCTGCACTGACACCCCAAATCCCACCCTGGGCATCCCTGGACTGTTGTCCAAAGGCTCCTGGAGCTCTGGCAGCCTCGGGGCTGTGCCCATTCCCTGGGGAGCCTGGGCTGTGCCAGCACCCTCTGGGGAAGAACCTTTCCTTGAAATCCATCCCAAATTCCCCTGGCACAGCTCCAGCTGCTCCCTGGATCCTGTCCCTGCTCACCAAAGAGCCTGCCCTCCTCAGGAAGCTGCAGACTGGGATGAGGTCCCCCCTCTCCCCGTATTCCCACAAAAAACAGTTTTTGTGAGTTTGCCCATGAATGTGTTTGTTTTCTTTTAGGGTGGTACATTCACAATTTCCAATTTAGGAATGTATGGGATTAAGAATTTCTCTGCCATAATCAATCCACCTCAAGCCTGCATCCTGGCAGTGGGTTCCTCAAAAGAAATACTAGTGCCAGCTGATAATGAGAAAGGGTGAGTTTCCATCTGATCCTGAACTCAGACTCTGAAATCGTGCCTGGTTTCCTAACACCTACATTAGGTAATAATTTTACAGACACTAAAATGTGTTGTTGACACAGTGCTTTCAGTGCTTGCTTCAATTTGCATTTAAGGAAATCCTAAAGGATGGATCCTATATTAATATCCCCTTGCTTGGAGCTGCAATGGTTTTTCCTTTGTGTGGGGCTGTCCTTGTGCTGCAAGGAAAGCTGAGCTCCCTGCCCTAGGGGGAGCACACAGAGGTGTTTTCAGTGCCTGTGGGAAGTTCCTTCCCTGGTTTTCCTCAGAGCAGGAATGAAAATGATCTGCTCCCCAGGGCAAACATCTGTCACCAGGCACCAGCTGCTATTCCTGGCTCTCCAAGTGTTCTGCTCTGTAAGTGGCACAGCCTTGCACAGGAGAGTGTTAACCCTTTTTTTGTTGTTTTTCTCCCAGCTTTGACGTGGCCAGCGTGATGTCTGTCACCCTGAGCTGTGATCACCGTGTTGTGGATGGAGCAGTTGGAGCACAGTGGCTTGCTGAGTTCAAGAACTTCCTTGAAAAGCCAGTAACCATGCTGCTATAATTTAACCATGCAAAGCAGAATTTTCATGGGTCACACTGTTGTGTTTTAAACAAGCTATTTAGACTTTAGTGTTCAGACTTTGAGAGAGTTCCTTTTTTTATTTAAAAAATGTATTATATTATCTGGTAATGTTATTTACCAGTCTGTACAGAAAAAAAAAAAGTTTGCAAAAGTGCTTTTCAGAGCAATATTACACCTACACTGTATTTTTATACAGTTAGTTAACTTGCAAACTCTTCCAAAAGAGAGTTAAGCATCCCAGATTAAAAAAAAAAAAACAAAATTATCCTGGCATTGTGCCAGCTGCTTCTAAACTCAGATGCCCAGGGGGTGCATACCAACAGTTTCATGACTTCGGTGTTGTCAGAGACTGGAATTTCAAACATCTCTTGACAGGAGCTCAGGTGAGATGGCCACAGAAGGGACAAGGAGGAGGGGAGCCTCCCCCACGTGCTGTTCTGGGCTGGGGAGATGGCACAGCACTGAGGGGATGTGTCTCAAGGGCCAGCACTGCTGGAATTTGGCACTGGGACCTCTCAGCTCCGTGAGCCCTTCTGAGCACTTTAAGGGGAAAGAGCACTGCTGGCTGTGGGCTCACAGCTCTGGGGCACCCAGACCTGCTGTGCTGTCTCCTGGACTCTCACTGCCATCTGCTTCTGCTGTGGAACCTCTGTAGCTGCTGTTCCTGTGGCTGAGTTAACCCCGGGCTCTGGTGCCCTGGAAGTAACTGTTTTGCAGAATGTCCCATGTGTGTTGGAAGGCAGTGCGGACAAATCACACATGCTGATAACCCCACCAGGGGATGGGAATCATGTGAGGACTGGGATGTTTGGGAATTTTCATTTCAGGCATTCTAACATAGGAAGCTCTGACTTAAGCCACTGGAATTGCAGACCTTGCCTGGATTGTCTCTGTTGTCCAGCCTCAGTGAAGCTGCAGAATGTGCTCTCCATGTACATATTGTATGTAAGGTGCTTCTCTAGTCTGTTGGACTCGTGTCCAGTTACCCCAGGCATTGCACCCTGCAAGGGCTGCAGTGCTGAACATTCTGAAATTCCACTTTCCACATGGAAATGTTCATGTAAAAAAAAAAAGGACAAACGTGCAGTAATGACAGAGTGACCAGGAGAATTAAATAGGGGGGCAGAGTTGGAGAAAAAGGAAGAAGTTGTTCAGGCCGATCCTGTTATTCTGTATATTGCATTAAGTACTGTCTCCTGTAAAATTCTACATAATTCACTAAAGATACTGAAAGAAAATACTGTGGAGATTAAATATTTTTGTGGGAACTATTTAATGTCTGGTTGCTGTGATACCTTGCTTAAGCGCAAAAAAAAAAAAAAGGTGCATTAAGATTTTGGATTTTCTTGAATGACCTGAAATACCCTGATTCCAGACTGGCTCTAGTGAACCCATGTTCCATTAAATGTTTGGAATTAACAAGTACTAAACCCTGTCCCAGTGCTTTTCTCTTGTGTGTGGCTTTCCTGCTGTGGGTCAGTGCTCTGAGCCTTTCAGTCTCACAGTGCAGCTCACCCTACTAACCCCAAATTTAATCTCAGATCTTCCCAGACATCTGCTTTTTGCTGTCTGCAGCTTCCTCTCTGCTCTGCTCACCTGTGGGGCTGTGTGTGACGGGTTGTTCCAGCATTAAATACTTGAAGAGAGCTGCTCTAACCATGGGATCCTGTCCATTTATTTAACAAAAACACATCACCACTGTTCCTGCCGTCCCTTCAGTAAACCTGTGGGCGTTGGTGGTTCTTTTCTACAGCACATAACAAGGACTGTAACTAAATATTCAACTATTCTTTGAATATTTACAGTCTTTACTTGCTTTTTTCATAAGTTTGGTGGTGCTACTATTCTTCCAACCTTCCTTTTCTGCTTGCACCTCTAAAGGCATTTGAGATATTCACCCCTCGTGAGTAAAAAGTGAATTAAAAACGCCCTTAACCCCGCTCCTAGCAAAAATTTTCACTCTGGGCTTTTGTTGTGTAATCTGCCAAAACATCAAAAGTTTCAGTTGTTTTCCCAAGCTGTGTTTCTGCAGAAGTATCTCACAACAGCTTTGCTAAATGCTGGCTAAGAATATCCACGATTACGGAAAACAATTAATTAAATGGTAATTAAAACAATACATTAAATTATAAATAACACTCAAAATTGATTAAAACTTAAAATGTTATTAAAAACATTACTTAAATTTAAACCATTACTTAAAATTGAATTTAAACCGTTACTTAAAATTGAATTTCAACCATTACTTAAATTTTATTAGTTAAGTAATGGATTCAAACTATTAACGAGTTACATCGTTTCCAGCATTACCCAGCCACTGTTTCTGGGAATTTTTGCGTTAGTTTGCGGTATTTTTTCCCCAAAAGAGGATGTCTTCAGAGCAGCCACTTGCTGTCCCGGGCCCATCGCGGTGTCCCGCAGCTCTGGCGGCGGGTCCGAGCCACGGGGTCAGCGCGGGGCTGGATGCGGTGTCGGGTCGGGTGGTACCGGAGCGGTACCGGGGCGGTTCGGCTCCGTTTGGGGCGGTTCGGCTCCGTTCGGGGCGCCCGGAGCCCGCGGCCCTCACGGCCCTCACGGCCATGGCGGCGCCGTTGCCCCGGAGACGGCGCCGGAAGCGGCGCGCGCNNCGGCCCGGCCCCGCCGCCACAAACACCGGCAGCCCCGGCACCGGCACCGCGCCCGGGGCCGCCCGCGGCAGCGCCCGCAGCATGTCCCGCGTGCCCGTGGGGAAGGTGCTGCTGCGCAACGTCATCCGCCACACCGGAGCGCACAACAAGGTGAGGCCCGGGCCGCCCGCGCCGAGCGGGGCCTGCGGGGCCGAGCGGGGCGGGCCGGGCTGCGGGGACACCGTGAGGGACAGCCCGGTGTGCGGGGACACCGTGAGGTGCGGGGACACCGTGAGGGACATCCCGGTGTGCGGGGACATCCCGGTGATGCGGGGACACCGTGAGGGACATCCCGGTGTGTGGGGACACCGTGAGGGACATGCCACCCGGTAATGCACCGTCGTGCCCCGCTGCTGATCCTGCAGGAGAGAGCCGGAGTGTTGGGCAGAAATCCGAGGAGTTTGGTAAATCCGCCACCTCCTCGGGGTCACTTTTGGTTTATCGCCGTTCCGGTTTTCCCCGAGTTTCGGTTTCACCCCGTTTGTCACCCCGGGAGTATGTCTGTATTTACTCAAAAAGTAGCAAATCCTCAATAGGTTTTGTTTTATTTTGTTTGTTGCACTGTGTATGTGCTTTTAATTGCATGAAACAATTTGAACTTTGCGTGCACAAGCAGGATTTTAGTGCAGGGTTAAGCAACTCCATTAAGTTTAGCAAACTTATTTCATGAATCATAAATTCAGCAGGTCTAACCACCACCAGGAAGTTCTCTTTTGGATACAGATATGTGTAAATAATCCTTTTTGGGGGATGGTAGGAAAGGTGGCTGTGAGTTTCCTTAGCAGGAGTGTTGAGGTTGGTGCTGCATGACTGTGAGTTTTCCCTGATGTTAAAGTAGTTTCCCTTTTTGTGGCTTTCAGCTTCAGGAAGAGACAGAAATGTGGAAAATAAGGGAGTGGGAGAAGCAGACAGAAGAGACTTACTGGAAAAGGCAGAGCAGAATGCTGTCAGACACCTCCAGGTGAGATACACCACAGAAATACTCATTTTCTCTTTAACAACTCCCTGAAAAGAGGTCAAGCCTCTGCTTAAGCCCGATGTCAGTGTGCTCACTGTGACATGTTGGAGGTCCCAGGTGAGTGAGGGGGCTCTGGGGGGCTCGGGGAGGCGTTTCCCCCCTGAAGGAGCTGTTCCCTCTCCTCAGCAGCCGCATGCGCAGCGATGGCTTCGACGAGGAGGGGCACAGGGCAGACTGGAAATCCAGGAACCCACAGCTCCTTGACCTGGTGGAAGACGATCTCCTCAGGGCCAGATCCTGGAATAAAAAGCTGTATGAATGTGAAGCCAACATGCCAGACAGGTCTGTGGGGGAATTCATTGTGTTTTGTGGTTGTAATTAAAACATCTTTTTGGAGCCCTGTACCAAAAAATGACACGTGTTCTGTTTGGTGTGTGCTGTGATGAAATAGAGCTTCAGCTCATCTTGAGAATGAATAACATGTACAAACTTCTGCCATGCCACAGAATAACCCATTTGAGCTCATCTGTGGAGTTTCTAAGGCACACTAAGTACCAAAAGCCCAGCCCTAAGCTTAATATTTATTACTCTGCCCAATAAGCTTAAAAAAACCTCAGGAAACACAAGTCCAGGGTTAGATTTAATGAAATCAGCTGTGATGTGAGAACATAAGGTGTATTTAAATAACACCAGTCCTATTTCCTTCCTCCCTGACTAAATTCTGATCCATTCTGTGGCTCTGCCTTTTCAGAATTGCATTTCTGTCCTCAAACACGTTGTCTGTTTTTGATGGATGGTTCTGCTGTCTTACAGGTGGGGGCACAGTGGATACAAAGAGTTGTACCCTGAAGAATTTGACACAGACAGGTAAGGCAGACACCCTTACTGATGGATCCAGCATCTGCCTTCTGACAAGTTCTGCAGGGAATTTTACAAACTGAGTTTTGAATTTTGACTAGACATCAGTCCTGAATGCAAAGCATTACTGTTAACAAACTCAAATCCATTAATGTGGTGTGAATCTTTTGTAGTAATTAAGATATTCAGGTTTAGCTGGAGTTACCAAAATCTATGAGTCTGGGAGGCCAATAAATTCTTGCAGTATCCTGGAGAGTGGAAAAACAACATTTTAAGACAGAATTAATTATTTTTAACCTACACCCAGCAGAATCATCAATATTTTTTAGGCTTACAGATTGGATATAAATGAGTTTCATCACTCAGTGGCTTTCAGTTCACCTCCTGTTCTTTTTCCAGTGATCAGCAGGAAGGAGATGAGCAAAATGCTGTCAATGGGAAGAAGAGATCCCACCTGGGGAAGCAAACAGCCCGCGAGTCCCATAAAAGGAAAAAAACCAAGAAATCCCACAAGAAGAAGCAAAAAAAGCGCTCGCACAAAAAGAGGAAGAAAAAGAAAAAGGAGCAGGAGAGAAGTTCCACAGATTCCTCCCGGGGGGAGAGCGAGGCCTCAGGAGAGGAGACTCCAAGCACCCGGAAAGGAAAACACAAGCGCAAGAAAAAGCCCAGGAAAGTGCCTGCCAAGGAACCTACCTCTTCTTCTGGGCAGGAGAGTGACTTTTGCCATGCAAGCAGCTCCAGCACCAGCAGCTCGGAGGACACTGAACCCGAGGGGAAAAAGGAGAAACGGCCCCCGAGGAAGAGAAAGAAGCGGCACAACTCCGTGCCCGAGAGGCCGAGCGAGGTGCCGGAGAAGAGGAGCAAGAGGAAGAACTGGAAGGTGGCGGGGGATGAGAAATCCGAGGACAGCTCTGATGAGGACTGAGGGGTCTGCGTGCAGAGCAGGAGGGGAGGACAGAGGCAGGTCTTTGTCACTCAGCGCTGCTCCAGCGCTGGTTTACACGCACGCTGCCGGCCCACAGGGAGCAAGGAGCCTGGGCAGCCTCGGGCTCGCCAGGCAGCACTGCAGCACAGCACCTCCCTGGCCCACGGGTGGGCTCCTCCTGCCAGCTTGGCTGTGATCAGGTTGTTTTTTTCCTTAAATTATGTGTGAACAGATTGCTCTTTGGCTCACCAAAACAATGGCCAGTAGGAGAGGGGACAGGCTGAGAAATCAAGCTGGTAACAGGGGAAATGTCACTGTAACCCCCACGGCAGCGTTGTCTTCCCATCCTCCACCAAAAGCAGAGCTGTGGGGGCATGCACAGGGTCAGCTGGACACGGAGGGGAGCTGAGGGAATGCTCCCATTCCAGCTGAAGGGGCAGTGACTTCTCTAATGGTGACAAAAGCCACCGGTTTGCCTGGTTTAGACTCCTGTGCAGAGCCTGCTGTGGGCTGGCCGCTGTGTCTACCTTCCTTCCTTCTCCATGGGGATGCTGAAACCGTTTGTGCTGACAGAGAGGCCTTGGTGGGTGTTGTGTCCTGTCTCTGCTCTGCCCAGTGTTACTGGAGAAACTGGTACCAGGCCGTTCTCCCTGCAGCAAACAGCCAAGCCTTTTAATAAAATAAATACATCCAGATGTGTTTGATGCTTTTGTCATTGTTCTGGAGCAGAGCCCGGGGACAGAGCACGGGCCTGGGAGTCTGGGTGGTGCCTGTGTTCTCCCTGTGCTGTTTGTTTCTGCTTGACCACACTTGCAGGAGATGAAATCAGGGCACTGGGGATGTGTGGGGCGATTGTTGTGTCCTGGAGAAGCACAAAGCAGTGCCAGCGGCCCCAAATCCTCACTCCAAGCCCTGACTGCTGTTCCTTTTTTCCCTTCAAGTGGAAACGGGAGGTGTTTAAGGTGTGTACCAAGGTGTTTCAGCAGTGAACACACAGGTAAGGAGAACCTGTTGCGGGGTTTAAGACAGAATTATAGAATTACAGAATGGTGCGGGCTGGAAGGAAATTTAGAGACATTCCAGTTCCTGAGCACCACACCTTCCACCAGGATGCTCCAGCCTGGCCTTGGGCGCTTCCAGGGATGGGGCAGCCGTGCCAGGGCCTGCCCACCCTCACAGCGGAGGATTCCTTCCCTGAACCCCATCCGCCGCTCTCTGGCGGCTCACCGCTGCCCTGCGGAGCTCGGCGGCCGCTCCGGGCCGGGCGGGGCCGCTGCCCCGGAGGCGGAAGCGGCGGCGGAAGCTCGGGAGCGTTTCCGTGTCCGGGCGCGGTGCCCTTGGAGCGGACATGGCGCTGGCGCTGCTGCGGCCGCGGCCCCGCGGGGCCGCCCTGGGTGAGCGCGGCCCCGGGGGAGCGGGACCGCGGAGAGTGCGGGACCCCGGGGGGTGCGGGGCCCCGGAGAGTGCGGGACTCCGGGGGGTGCGGGACCCCGGGGGGTACGGGGTTCCGGAGGGTGCGGGACCCCCGAGGGTGCGGGATCCCGGAGGGTGCGGGGTCCTCGGATGGTGCGGAATCCCGGAGAGTGCGGGACCCTGGCGGCTCCGCGACCCCATAGGGTGCGGGACCCTCGGATCGTGCGGGACTCTGGTGGCTCATGGACCCCGGAGAGTGCGGGATCCTGGTGGCTCCGGGACCTCGGAGGGTGCGGGACCCTTGGATGTTGCGGGACCCCGGGGGGTGCGAGGTTCCGGAGGGTGCGGGACCTTCGGATGATGCGGGACCACGGTGGCTCATGGACCCGGAGAGCGCGGGGTTCTCACGCCGCGCCCCCGTTGTCCCGCAGCTCTGCTCGGCTCGGCCCTGCTCCGCCGCCCCGCCGCGCTCGGTGCCGCCGCCGCCCGCTGCGCTCCGGCCCGCGACAGCCACGGCCCGCCCCGCCAGGGACACGGTACGGCCCTTCTGTGTCTGTCTGTCTGTCTGTCTGTCTGGCCGTGTTTGTGGGCGGGACTCTCGTTTTCCCGGGATCAGGACCCTTTTCCCATCCCTGGAGCTGCTGAACCCGAGCGCCCGGGTCTAGCTCAAGGCATCCTGCCCATGGCAGGCGTTGGGGTTAGGTGATCCTTCAGGTCTATTCCAACTTCTGAATATTCTGTGATTCTGTCAACAATGGGCTGTATAGGAGCAGATTTTGGCTTAGTGCTTCAAGGCACCAACAGCAGTGCAGGGATAAAGGACAGAGGTGACAGGTGGTACCTGATGGCCACACAGGGACTTAAAAACAAGATGAGCTTTAAGGTCCCTCCCATCCCAAACCAGGCTGAGTCTATAATTTTTTTTGGGTCACTATAGGAGGGTTTAAGTGGCAGCTGTAACAAAGAGCAGAAGAGATTCACATGTGGTGCAGTGGTTTTCTTGGTGTCTTGTTGGGTGATGTGTGGTTATGGGTGTTACCAGCAAAGGAAAAAATAATCCTGAATGCCCACTGATTTAAGGGAAAAGCTGTGAAATGCTGAGCGTTGTCAGACAGGGCAGTGACTGTGCAGAGATGTTATTTGTGATAAATGATGGTGCAGTTGTGGTGCCTCAGCCTGTGAGGAGTGTGTGTACCCTGACCTTCAGCAGCATTTCTACCAGTTAATAGCACTTCAGTTTGCACTTTGCCCAAGTCCAAACTTCAGATCCTTTCCTTTCCTTATCTTGTCACTTTCTAAATTTCTTTTCTCCGTGCCAAAACGAAGGAAAACATTTGTGTTTTGGTTGAGGTGGATGGATATCTGTGTGTTAGTTGAGCACTTCGGGGGCGTTGCGTTGATAATTTCACAGGGTCAGTTCTTGATGGTCTCAGCCTGGGCTGATGCTCCCGTTGTGCTCCCAAGCACTGCTCATGCAGGGTTTTGGTTTGCAAACTCTCCAGCTTCCAAAGCCATCCCTCCAGCCCTTGGCAGAGGGGCTTTTCCCTGAGAATGTCTCTCCTTGCAGGCGGTTCCAAGGCTGCATCTCTGCACTGGACAGGGGAGCGAGCGGTCAGTGTGCTGCTGCTGGGGCTGCTCCCCGCAGCCTACCTGTGCCCTGGACCGGCCGTGGACTATTCCCTGGCTGCAGCCCTCACCCTGCACGGCCACTGGTAAGCACAGCAGGGCTCAGCTCACAGCAAAGCACGTGGGGTGCCTCCAGACCTCATCCTGGTCTAGTGTAAAACAGCTGGAAAAAGTCCTTGGTCTCCACGTTCGGTGGCAGGAGCGGTCGTACTTCAGTCTTCCTTTCTCTCTCTGTTCTCTCAGTCAGAAAAAGAATCCATAAAATCTCTGTAGTGTCTTAAGAGCACTTCCTTGCTGCTGGAAGTGTAGAATCCTGGATGTTTTTAGCCCGTGGAAGAGCCAGTGTTTCATAAACAGAAGGAACAGATCTGTATAAAAATAATATAAAATTATTCTGCCTCTAAAGCTCCGTGCATTGGCTTTGTACATCTCAGTGGTGATGAGGTTCTGCATAGTAAAGAGCTCTCAGCAAATATTCCACTAAGGAGACCTGGATGATTATTTCCTTTATTCCTGGATGGATGTTTGCTCAGTGTAGTTCTGCTGTGATCCTTAATGAGAGCAGGGACAGGGCTAATTAGGAGTGGATCCAGCTGCATGGTTGGCCAGGCTGGCAGCATCCGCCTTCCTGAGGTGATCCTGGTTTGGGAGTTCCTTGCCACAAGGATCAAGCAGATTTCTGTGGTACTTGGGGGGTGTCAGGTTTTCTTAAACCTCAGTTTTGCCCTTAGGAATTTGTGCCAGGGATTCTTGCACTTTTCTTGCTCTGACTGGGAGCTTTTTCCCAAAACAAGCATCCCGTGTTTCGTGTTGCTGGATAGTTCAAATCTGGACAGGAGTTCTCTTCCAGATGTTGAAAAAATTGAAAACGTGCTAATTTCTTTGGTTGTCACTCTTCTAATCTAAATGAGTACCCAAGAGTCTTCTGTGTCTTTGTTACAATGGCTGGTCCCAGATATTTCCTTGGTTTTCCTCTTTTCCAGTCCTTGGAAGTCAGATAAGAAGGCAGATTCCAAGGATTCGGTTTGGAGAGGTGTGGTCAGCAGTTGTTTTCCTCAAGAAAACTCTGAGCCAATCTGTGTATTTTCAATAGAATCTGGAAGGTTTTGTTTTGGTTTTGAAACAGGTTCTTCCTCTTTCTGTGTGGTAACTGAGCATTCTTCAGGATAGGCTGATGGCAGCAGGGGGAAAAAAGCGAGTTGGCAGAACGGGGGCACAAAGGGATGGATTTCAGTGAGTGAGCTTTGCTGATTTGAGCTTTTCTCTCTTGTTTAGGGGTCTGGGCCAGGTAATCACTGATTATGTGCACGGAGATGTCCCCATTAAAGTGGCCAACACGGGGCTGTACATCCTGTCTGCCCTGACCTTCGCTGGCCTCTGCCACTTCAACTACCACGACGTGGGCATCTGCAAGGCTGTGGCCATGCTCTGGAGCCTCTGAGGAGCCCCAGCCCCGACACACACGATTGTCCTCTGCTTCATCAGCTTGTGAGCAACATCCTGCACCACAAAGGAACAGCCAAGGGTCCCCAGTGAGCCTGCAGGGGGCTCAGAGCTAGATTAGAATATATAGAGAAAAAGCAGGTTTAAATGCAGATTGAGCTGGAAAATGTCCAGTGAGGGCGAGTGGATTCAAGCTGCGCTGTAAATTGGGATGAATGAGTTACACCAGAGGCAGACCTGCATAGCTAAAGGGAACTCTCCTTGTAATACCAGCTTTAATGAGTGTTTTTGTAACTGTTGGTTGGTTTCCTGTTCTGTAAAACAAGGTTGGCTTGTGAAAAACTGAACTGCTTCTTCTGACATCAGTGTGTAAGGCAGACCCTGTAACTCTTTGGACCCTGGGAGCTGATGTAGAAAAGGGAATACTTTTTTCTTAATCCATGCAATAAAGAATTTACAGAAATTTTGTGTGTGCTTCTGAACCATTTTTACTGCTTTTGGGTTACCTAAAATGTTTTCTCTGTAGATAGGTCTGCTCTGCCTTACTTCATAAAATGAAGAATATTTGTATGAATTAATACTTAGGGGAGACTTAGACTTGACTTAACACAAGGATAATTAATGTCCCTTAGAAAACACAACAAGGATTGGCATAGAATAAAAATACTTTTCAGATTTGCTTTAGGAACACTCAACTTTCAAGGTTTTTATGTTCATCTGCAACACTTTCTTGAGGTTTATTTTCTAAATACTCTGGTCTGTGTTGCCCTGTGTGACAGAAAAGACAACGAAGAGGAGGCTGAGGGAATGTTCTGTTTTTTAAGGGATTTTTTTAGGGGGGAACTGAGATTGTGGTTTTTAACTTCCTGCTTAATCCTGTCTGACTTTCACATTGCCAAGGAGTAGAAAACTCTTTCCACACTCCCATGGTACTTTTGTGGCACTATTAGTAGTGAGAGGAAGAGAATTTGAGTTACCATCAGTGACTCTGCAATGAACAGAACCACCAAGTCACTGTTTGGATTCTACAAGACTTTCTGATTTTTCTTTTTAATGTGGATTGGGAGTTTTATTTATTAGCAAAAGCAGGTGGCTGGCCAGTTTTTATGGTGCTGTGGTGTGGTTTAAATGGCAGCACGTGTTGTTTTTGTCCCAGGAGGAGGAGGAGCGTGCAGATGGTGAGTCATGGGTAAGTCCCTGTGGGCAGGATGAGGGTCTCTCATGGAAAGTGTCTGAGGTTTCCTCACACAGGATGCAGCTGGATGTGTTTAAGCTGCTGGGGTGAGAAATTCATCATCTGAGAGGTTTGGCAATGGAAAAGTCCAAACCTGATTCAAAAGCTGTTGGGTCAACAGGCATTAAAGATTTTAGGGATCAGATTCTGCAGGACTATATTGACATACACAGTCTTGTTTCTTCAGTGTGTAATTCTGTCTGACTGGGAAACATGCTTGGCCTTTTGCCAAAAACTTGCATTTATTTTTTTAATAAGTACTGACAGTGGTTAAAACATTAAACTGATTACTTTTGGGTAAAGACAGACTAAAGTTTCTCTTATTAAAAAAAAAAAAAACAAAACAAAAAAACCAAAGTGTATTTTAAAACTGTTGAAGTGTTCCATCATAGGTTGTGATTTTTATTCTGACTGAACGTACATAAACTCATCTTCATGGTTTCATCCACTTCATCTTTTGACAGTTTCTTAAGGATTAATTTTCTCAAGCAGCCTTCTTCCTCAAAGGCCAAGAACATTCCTCGTTCCATTGAGTATTCAAACTTAAATGCCGTGGAGGAGCAAGATGTAAATGTCTTTTGGAAAAAGATGATGTTGCTTTCACCAGGAATTTCTTTGGGAACTTCTCCCTCCTGAGGAAGGAAAAAGGGAGCAGGTTAATCCCAGCACGAGCCCTGACCAGCTTTATTCCAGCTCTGAGTGGTTAATTGTGCCTGTTGGATTTGTACAGATGAGGAGAGGGAAGCAGACCCTTACCTTGAACCTAACGATCATTTCTCCACATTCCCTCTCACAACACATGTAGTAATTCTTGTTTTCCACTTCCACACTGAAGGCCACGGGCAACCCAGCTAAGGGTGTGGTGGTTTTGTAGCAGTGAATGCTGAAATGCATCCCTTTGCCTGGAAATAAATGGGTTATTGTTGAAAACCTGCTCCAAGGGAGCAGCACAACTGCAGTCAGTGATGTTTTACCATTCCCCTGGCAGCTCTGGCTGTCTCACCACGATATCTTTCCTGACAGAAGAGCCAGGACTTGAATTTTTATGGCTTCTGGTTGTGCTTTATTCAATCAGGCAATAACCAGGGTGCAGCAAGGTCACCAGGCAGTGTGGGGAGGGGTCAGACCCTTTTGGGAGCATGCAGGAACTGAGATTGGCATGTGGAAGTGGCTATCTGTAAATGAGAGCATGGCTGGATACAGGATGATCCAGAAATAAATATGGGCAATAAATAGAGTTGTAAATAAATTGCTGAAACACCTCAAAAAGTCAAAGCCAAAACAGTGAGTTTATAGCTAATATTATTAGAAGGAAGTAGGACATTTTAGTGCCAATACATTGTTTGAATTTTAAAGTGATTTTTTTGTAATCCAGCATAAGAAAAAGGGGGGAATTATGAATTTTGTGATCAGAGCCAAGCAAAAATCTTAACAGCACTTTTCCTGCATGTGACATCCTGCAGGCTTTGGTCTAACCCAGAAATCTCATCCATCACCAATGCCAAGACACAAAATTTCACTCTCAGCTTAGTTTCCTTCTCTGAAATGAAGTTTCAAGTCATTATTCTCAATCCCACCACTGGGCTTTTATTACAAGGAACAAAACCACGTTCAGGATCAAGGTGGTGATGGTTTCTGTCTGTTTGGAAATTACCAGACTGCATCTCCCTGTCTGTCACATTCTCAAAGGCTGCCACGTTCAGGTCGGGGCGCACCACCAGCAGCTGGCTGTTCACGTTCCTCAGCACTCGGTGCAGGGTCTTGTCCTTGCACAGGGCATCACACTCCAGCTCTGCAGGAAAAATAAAGCAAAATTCTTCATGTTTTAGCTGTTGTCTCCTCAGATCCTGACAGCTTGCTGCCAGCTTAGTCCTGGCATTATGGATGGCACATGAAAGGAGTTCTCAGAATGATATCAAACACATCATCTTTTACACCTCTGCTTGAAGCAGATTTCCCAGAATCTGAAATTTATTTCTATAAGCAGAAGTTTATTTATAACAGAAATTTATGTATACAAGGAAGAAAAGCTGCTGTGTTTGTTAATGAGAACTCAGAAGCATCAGTTCTCTTTTGCCCAAGAATTAAAGTGCATTGAAAGGTGCTGTCAGGGAAGCCACAACCCTGTGTCCTGAGAGGAATTAAAGCAGCATCAGCATCACAAGTAGCAGTGAGCTGTAGCTCTGTTCTTTTTGCAGCCACTCTCAGTGTGAAACCTGTCCTCTCTGGATTAGCAGGTATGAAATGAGTAACAAAATCATGAAAGACGAGTTCTCAGCTTACCATCGTCGTCTTGGTTCCAAGTGAGCAGTGAAAAAAAGGAAAGAAAAACAACATTAAGCTCTGCCCACGCAAAAGGAGTCACTTTGTGCCCAGGCAGCCACCCACGAGTTCCCACAGCCCCGTGCCACCAAGGCTGAGCTGCTGTCACTACAGAGCAAAACAAATGAAAACCCAGTCATTTGAGAACTGGAGTCACCACCAAACCTAGGTATGCAAAATGCCTTTTTAGGGTTATTTAAAGGTGAGAAGGTCATTCTAAGCCTAAAACTGAGGAATAATTGCATGCAAATTTTTGGTTTTGAGCAGTGCCTTCAAGTGAGCAAAAGGACAAGAAGAACTCACTACAAATTGCCTTTAAACAAGAAACTGTTTTCTAACTGACTTTTCCATTACTCGCCCACTCCAAGTCCACTCCCAGTATTCCAAAGCTTCTGAGTGTCCTTTCCCAGGATTTTTTGTACAAGCAACAAGTATTCCTCTGACTCAGCTACTTGGCTAACAACACTTAAAACTGAAGTTTGTGGGGGAAGTTAGGTGAAATCAGGCCGACAAAGGAATTGTGTTAAATCGGTATTCAATCAGAAAAGGTTATTAAATGCTCTAATTACCGTCAAAATAGAGGCAGAAATTTTGTCCAAGTTCTACTGCACGCACCAGAATCTCTTCAGCACTCATCTTCACCCTGCCCACAGCACAGGGAGAGGAATCAGAGTTAAGCTCGATGCTTCTTACCCCATAAAGGGATAAAAGCTAAGCCTGCACACACTGATCTTATGAGGTTCCCCCTAGAAAAGCATGAGCTTCCAAAATACCCAAAAGTTACAGCCCATTCTGACTGCTCCTAGAAAGGTCATCCCTTACACTAAAGATATTAAATGTCTTAAAACCAGGTGAACAATGGGGAGATCTGGCTCTTGCATGGGGATTTGATTGTGCAATCAAAATACCCAGCTCGCTCCAAAGCTTTCTCACCAGCTGAAAATAACCTTTTATATAAAAAGTGAGCAATATAAACATAAGTAAACACGCACACCCAGAGGGATTAGGGTGGGAATCACCGTGGTTTTCTTTGTCCCTGTAACAACGCACTTCAAGGAATGTATTTGAGTGATTTTTTTCTCTTTGTATTTCATGTTTTTAATGAAGTTGTAGCTGCACAGAAGAGACAGCAAGCTCCCAGCAGCATCTCTGTTTGCAAACATGCACATCCACGCCTTGGAAACGAGATGCCACAACACCCAGCCCTGCACATCTCACTCTTAGCACATAAATCTCAAAGCTCTCTCTTACTCCAAAGCCCAGGGGCAAGCAGAGGCAGAACTTTTGACACAGGACTAAAGGAAAAAGTGGCCCTTGGTTTAATGGGTAGAACAAAATGACTGTGCTTCTTCCCTTGATCACAGAATCAACAAGGTTGGAAAAGACCTCCAGGATCATCAAGCCCAACCTTGAGTAGCAAAAGATGGCTATCTAGACCTTTTACCGAGGACCGCTTTTAGAGCTTCTGCCGTTTGAAAGGAACGCAGAAGCTCAAAGGAGCTCCTGACTCGGCCTGCAATGACTCACCCCGAGAAACTGCAGGGATGCGGCCGGGAGCAGAGGCGGCCGCCGGAGGGAGCGGGGCAAGCGCGGGCTCCGGGCTGGGAGCGGAGGTGGCTCTCGGGGGTCCTTGCTGGCCCCTCGGTGCTCCTTTCTGGCTCCTCGGTGCTCCTTTTTGGCTCCTCGGTGCTCTTTTCTGGCTCCTCGGTGCTCTTTTCTGGCTCCTCGGTGCTCCTTCCTGGCTCGCCGGGAGCTGCAGCCGGGCGATGGGAGCCGCGGCAGGCGCAGCAGCGGAGCTGCCGGGCTCAGGATCGGCGCTGTGCCAAGGCCACCCCGGGTCAGGTCCCCGCTGCCACCGGGGATGCCCCAGCCGGAGGGAAGCCAGCGCTGCCTTAACGCTGCCGGGAGGGGTTTTATAGCGGCTGGGGCGGCCGAAATCGGGACGTTTTCCCAAGGTTTGTGCCTACGTCCGCATTTCTCGCACGGCATTTCCCCTCCTCGCTGCAGGAGCCAGCGCCTTATGCAAATCTGGGGTTCCGAGGGTGGCTTTGTCCCGCTCGCTCGGTGTCGCGCTGATGTCAGCTGCTCCAGCAGCTCTGGGGTAGGTGCTGCCCGTGGCAGCCCGGCTTCCATGCCGGCTCCCTGCGGGAACAGCCGCTTTGGGATGGAATCTCCGCGCTGCTGGTCCCCGCTCGGTGCTCCTTTCTGGCTCCTCGGTGCTCTTTTCTGGCTCCTCGGTGCTCCTTCCTGGCTCCCCGGGAGCTGCAGCCGGGCGATGAGAGCGGAGCTGCCGGGCTCAGGATCGGCGCTGTGCCAAGGCCACCCCGGGTCAGGTCCCCGCTGCCACCGGGGATGCCCCAGCCGGAGGGAAGCCAGCGCTGCCTTAACGCTGCCGGGAGGGGTTTTATAGCGGCTGGGGCGGCCGAAATCGGGACGTTTTCCCAAGGTTTGTGCCTACGTCCGCATTTCTCGCACGGCATTTCCCCTCCTCGCTGCAGGAGCCAGCGCCTTATGCAAATCTGGGGTTCCGAGGGTGGCTTTGTCCCGCTCGCTCGGTGTCGCGCTGATGTCAGCTGCTCCAGCAGCTCTGGGGTAGGTGCTGCCCGTGGCAGCCCGGCTTCCATGCCGGCTCCCTGCGGGAACAGCCGCTTTGGGATGGAATCTCCGCGCTGCTGGTCCCCGCTGCCGCTGGCAGCGGCGCCCGGGAATGCTGGCGTGGGCGGAGGAACCTCCGCGGAGCCCTGAGAGCAGGAGCGGCTCTTTACTAACACTAACACTAATACTAACATTAACACTAACACTAACACTAACACTAACACTAACACCAACACTAACACTAACACTAACACTAACACCAACACTAACACTAACACTAACACTAAACCCCTGCCTCTTTACTAATAACCCTGGATTTTGGCTGGTTTAACCAAAAACATTTTTCAAAAATTAACACTGTGTTAGTAATTTATCATTTAAGTTTAAATATACATTCAGATAATTTTTTTTTTTTTACTTTGTATTAGCTGTTGGCACTAATATTTTTGGCCAGTTGGTATTCCATGCAAGGAGGACTTGGTCTTTCTTGTCAGCCTTTGAGAGCCTTAAAATTTAATTAGTTCACTGAACACCCTGAATAAAAAGCATTTCCTTATCCTTTATGCACATATTTGCATTTTTTCAGGACCAGATCTAACTCGTACAATGGTTTTTGTGGTACAGTTTAGACTTTTCATTTCTCCTGGAATTTAATATCTCCAATCTTAGAGGAACTGCAACTACTTTTAGAGTAATGGCTTATATAATTTTGCTCCAGTTTTAAAGGAACTGGAACTCCAGTAAGAGTGAACTCTCTCCCCTTAGACAATTTTCTTTTAAGTGTTTTAATGTTTTACTTTCAGTCTGAGTTTTATTTATAGACTACCATATCCATAAGAAAATGGAAATGAAAATTCAGAGGTTTAATTTGTTTTACTCCAGATCGTCTGTTAACAAAAGTATTACCATGACACAATTAAGTAAATATCTCAAGAATATTTCCCTAACATGTTCTGTCATATCTGTTTCTTAATGTCTTGATAGTAATGCTAATAACATAATTATCTATGAGATATCTGATAATTAAATGAAGTGGGCTATGGTCGCTTATTAAAAGTTATTTCTACTTTGAGAAAGTATTTAGTTCTTGTTCCTTCAGGAGTTTGATTTCTCATGCTGATATTTTAATTTCCTCTGTGAATGATGTACGTGGGATTGAGGTCCTTTCCTCTCTATAAAACAGAAAATAGAAAAAAAAAAAGAAAAGAAAAGAAAGAAAAAAGGAAAAAAACCCCAAGTCAAACTTTACATAACATTACATACCACAACTTAAATAATGTATCATCATCTAAATCGTATGATATAGCACAACATTATCATAAATTCCCATCTTGCAATAATTGATTTCACTGTAGTGAACAAAGGCACGATTCACCTACAGTGGTGAAACACAGCCTTGGGAAATATGCAGTTTTATTCTCCACTCATCAGCAAGAGAGAGAAAATACGGTCTTGGCAGCCCTGTGTTACAGTGGTGTAACTCATTTTAGTGTTACTCATTTAAGTGTTACTCATTTTAGTGGTTTTATGCGTTTTAGTGTTTTTACTCATTTTAGTGCCGTTACTCATCTTAGTGCTGTTACTCATTTAGCGTTTTTACTCAGTGCTAGTGCCTGGTCTCTCCATTTACGCTCATTTCTGGCTCGTTTTTTTGAGGCAGATCCTTCGGATTTCGTTTCGAAGGTGAAATTTGGCAGGAAAGGTTTGAGGAACTGTTCAAAGCTTTCATTGATAGAACGGCCCGGCGGCAGATCCTTCGGATTTCGTTTCGAAGGTGAAATTTGGCAGGAAAGGTTTGAGGAACTGTTCAAAGCTTTGATAGAACGGCCCGGGCCGGAGCCGCTGCCCGGGCCCTGAGGGATCGCCTCGGGCCGCTCCTGCCGCTGCCACCGAGGCTGGCACCAGGGGTGCTGCCAGCCCTGAGGGGAGCGAGTGTCCCTAGTGCCTCGTCCCTTGTGTCCTGTCCCTTGTGTCCCTTGTTTTTTCGTCCCTTGTTTCTCGTGCCTTGTCCCTTTTCCCTCGTCCTCACAGTCGCGGCCCCTCACGGCCATTGCCCGCCGGCCCGCCTGGGAAAGCGGCGGGGCCGCGGCGTCCTGGCCGCCTCGGTGCCCTCAGGCTCTGGGGGAGATCAGAAAGGTTTAAATCCCCTCTGATAGCGAATTAAATCCCCTCGGATATCGACTTTAGGCCGGCTTGGGACTCCCCGCCATTCCCCCGCCTTCTCCAGCCCTTTGAGGCGCTGCCTCCCCCGTGAGGGGAGCGCCCCTGCAGAGGCTGCAGGTTTTACAGGCTTTTATTTAAACATTCTCCCCAGCGCGACCGCTCAGCAAACACCTGGTGGTGCTTTCCGTGAGGCAGCCATGGCGAGCAACTCGCAAAAAGCAGATAAAAACAGAAATAAAAGCAAAAATATGGAGGTGAGTGGTGCTGCGTGAGGGAGGACCCCCCATCCCATGTCCTCCTCTGGGTTGAAGGAACAGAGATCCACGGCATTTTAGGGAGGTTTAGGGGAACAGAAATTACTTTTTTTTTGTGGGGAAACCTCAGTTTCTCTGAGGGCTTGAAGCCCAAAAAAATTGGGTAAGCACTGGGACATATTTATGTAGAACTTCTTGAGAGCAAGCTTCTGAAGTGCACCAGATTTTACTGAGATATATATATATATACTGCATATATCAGTATATAGATATAAATACATGTATATATATAAATAAATGTACATATCCACAGAGATCTCAGTCTGGTAGTTCCACCCACTCCCCAAGATGCTCATGATACTGTTAACCCACTTGCATTTTCTCCAAAAACACCCTCAAGGTCTTTTGAAGCCTCTTCTTTCTCTCAGCTAAACTCCATGCAAAGGTATTTTCTCAGAACTGTATTTTTCCTAATGTGCTCTGTTGTTAGAATGAAGCTTCAGAAAATCCTCCGCTGTCTGACAAAACAGATTTGGCTCCTTCTGAGGACTCGCAGTCCCTTTTCAAGACTGAAGCACAGGAAAAGGTTTTAAATGGTGATGTAGTAAATATACTGGAAGTGAGTATGGAATGGCCTAATTTCATCTTGAGATTCAGCCAAATGTTTAAATAAAATTATCTTTTTCTCTCTTAACAGAGATCAGCAAAGAAATTAATGACTTGTTATCAAAATATGCTGACACTATAAGGCAAGTTAACTTTTGTGCTATTTGCACAGCAATTTTAAAATTCTCCAGATAAGATGGATGGGTGGCTGCAGTTCAGGGAAATTAACACTGAAAACTGTCAAACAGATCTTGAAAGAAAAATGGTGGTTTTTATTACAGCAGAGGATTAATTGGGTCAGAAACTGGGTATTGGTAGACAACCCATTTTTAAGAAAAACATAAAAGTAGTGAGAAGGTGAATGGCATAAGCATTGATTTTAACCACAGATTTCTTCACTTTAGTGAAAGAATAGCATTGGATTCTTCTTATGTCCAGGAACTTGATGAGATCCTAAAAGAAGCCAGGGCCATAGAAAAGCACTTAAAGCAGAAAAGGGAGAAGCTGAAACAGAGATTCACTGTCATTGCCAATAGTCTGCAAAGCTAAATGGAGTTTGTTATAGAAATGAGAGCCACAGTTGTGTTTGTGTATGAAAACAAACTGTGATGAGTGTTGTGATGTCTGTTTCTTGTATAAATATTTCTGTCAGTTGAGGAAACTTCAAGTTAAGCAGCTACTTAGTGTTTAAATGCATAGTGTAGTGGAAGTTAATAAAAACAATTCTGAATACCTGTTTTAAATCTTGTGACTCAAGGGATTAAGACATTAAGGCATGTTAACACATTAAACATAGCAAAAAACCATTTATGTGAAATATAGAAATGGATGATGTAAGTGGAAAATGACCTCAGATTATTTCATGTTAACTATTTTCCGGTTGTGTGGTTTTTTTTTCCTTTCTACTTTAAAAAATGCTTTTGTGCTAAAATCTTAGTAGAATATACTTGCAATGTTATTTCCATTTAGCCTCAGAATGTAAACAGGCTGAAAAATCAGCTTAGAAATAAGAGAGCTCTATAAAGAACTTTGAGAAAGCATAAAGTTTTAATTTCAACTGCATTGTAATATGGTAATATGTGTTACATTTCAAGGCCATGTTAATGTAAAACATAATCAAAGCTTTGCTGTTGATGTCAACAAGTAAATAGATAATGTTAACACGATCTAGAATTACAGTGTCATTTTATTTGGCTACATGAGTGTTGTTTGTTGATACTCACTTTTTCTGAGAACACTGAGCCCTTTTCCTTTCTTGTCACTTTACTCTGTTAAAAAAAAAAAAAAAAAGATGACACATGGAATGTGGAAAGGATCACTTGTACAAAGTGTGGGGCTTATGTAATAAAGGGAAGTGCTGGAACAAGATATATTTCCATCTCTACCCCAGCAGTGTGCAGTGATTTCCTCTTTAAATCCTCTCAGCCCTAATCCAGCCTCCTTTCCCCCTTTCCTGAGCTCAAAGCCAAATGTGCTACGTGTCCCAGCGACACGATTTAAAGCAAAGAATGAGAGGAACTGGACATGTAGGGTGAGATTTAGATCCCTAAAGATGCAGATATGTCCTTAGCAGGATTTTCAAAGTGCCTAAGCATGGTGTAAGCGCCTTACCCGCTTAGGAATTTTGGAAAATCCCGTAAGGTGCCTATCTGCATCTTTAGCATCTAAAGGCTTTCCAAAGTCTCACCACTGCTCTGCCATCATATTTAGCAGTCTCCTGTTTTTTTTTCCCTGACACTCTCACGCTTCTCTGTTTATACAGAGAAATGTGGGAGAAAAAGAGAAGATGTAGGAAGTGACATTTTCTAAAATATTGTGCTGGGTGTTTCTAAGATCCTGGCTCATCTCTAGTGATGACACAACCCGGAGTTTCACAATGACTTCTGCCAAGGGCCTGAACTCAGACATTCACCCACAGTTATTTATGAATAACAAAGGAAAGTTACACGAATCTAATTACTGAGGAGCACCTGCCTGTTAGTGCATTTGAGCTGTTTGTGCTCGGGGAAGCGGTGCAGCCTTTTTAGAGCATCTGGGTTTGGATTAGCTCCATTTAGTTTATGTGGCAAATATATCCAACTGTTATTAAGTGTCAGAACTTAGATTTTGGGATGCAATCATTTGATAAGGTTTTTCCCTTGGGGAACCAAGTGTTCCTGTTGCAGCAGTTTGCTCTATTTAAAAACTTCATAAAATCCAACAAAAATTAGTAAAACTCCACTTTTAAAACAATGAAGGATGGCTCAGTGCAATTCAATCCAATACACATTTTTAGAATGATGACTTTTGGTTTTTTACAGTGATTTCTTATACAGTTGGTTGTCATTCCAATTAATAATCTTTCATAGAGGGGGATGTCTGGGATAATAAGAGGAATTTAGAATTTGAGGAGTAAAGTCAGTGAGTATGGCCATAGTAACCTAGGTGAGCTTATGAACAGTGTGGTTATAATTATTACATTTTTTAATTACTAAGAGAAACAAAGCTTCTGGTTTTGCTGCACAAATATAGGTCAGGGGATATATATATATAGATATATATATATATATATATATAATGTAAGTAAAATTAATTAAATATCTATTTTATAGAGTTTAGGCTTGAAATGGTGAATTCAGAAAGTTTAAAGCGTCCACTGAAAATAAGTCAGCCTCTCGTCTTGTGAAATTAAATAATATTTCAGTAATGGAAACACTTCATACATTAGACATTGTAATTAAAAATGAAAATGGAAATCAATCATACATTTATCTCTCCCTGTTGTTATTTTCCATAATTGTTGTGTTGTGTTGTGCTCTTTAGAGTTCCACTCAGCATCTTAATAACGAACACACTCATTGCACACTACTCTCCTTCTAAACCATTAAAAACAAAAATGTATCGCTTTCCTATTTGACTAAAACTCATCCACCCTGCTGACTGCCCCCCTTATGGATTTCAGTGTTTATTGGGAGAAACAAAAGCTCTTTTCTCTCCTGCTGTGACACCAAGGGCTCCTTCCTGCTCCCCCTGAGGAGTGAGCTCCTCGTGAACCCCCCCTGGCAGCCATCCCATCCCTATCTGCTTTCCAGTTTTACTGCAGGAGGTTTGGACAGAAAATTAATTGGCTTTAAAGCTGCTAAATCTGATCAGCAAAGCTCAGCTGGTAACTACGTTTTCTTTTAAGCTTCTCCCCTCCTTGTTTAAGCTCCAGCCTATAAATTAACAAGAAGGTCTAAGATGACAGATCAGTAACAGAATATAAATGGATTTTTTTTTTTAAATCTGGAAGTATTTTAGATGAAGTTCCGACCCTCTTGGACTCAAGGGGATCTTTACACTGAGGCTTTGCATTTCTGAGCTTGCTGTGAATTTCTTCACAGGCTGGAAAGTGTAAGTGATGAAAAACTCAGTTCCTCTCATTGCTCTTCTATTATCTAAAAGCTAAAAATGGGAAATAACAGATAATGCAGAGAGTTTAGATAATCACTGATGAGAATTCTTTCCTGAGAAAAGGCTAATCTTGATTGTATACCTAAAATGAAATTGCCTTTTAGCATAAATGTGGGTCAGAATAGAAAAAAAAAAAAAAAAAAAAAAAAAAACCCAAATCTAGTAGGGACTAGAGGTGTTTTAGGCTCAGGACATTCTGTCCAGAATTAATCAAAATTCAATTTTGCTAATGGTAGAATGCTTGACCTTTGAATTGTCTTTGAAGGTGGCACTGGAAAAGAGCAGAGTGGGCATTTTACATCAACAGGGGAACAGGCAGAAAAAAAAGGAGGGCAAAGATCCATAGCTAAGTCAGCCTAAATCTCATCCTGGAGAGAGTCTGGAGGATATTTCTTAATTATTAATAATAAAAATTTTAAAAATTCCTTTATGAGAACAGCTGGCTTAATATGGAAAAATTACCAATGGGTAAAGCTTGATGTAAGGTCATTGACACCATCATGTAAGATGATCTAGAAAATAAGAGCAATCACTTAGTAGGGGCAAACAAATGAGTTTAAAAGTCAATGAATACTCTTTTTCTTTTTTTTTTTTCCCTCATAGATCAGCCTATGTGGTTTTGTGTAGTGATCTGCTTCCAGTTTTGCTAATTCCACATTGTACCAAATGATTTAGAAAAAGGACTTTGGTGGATATATATATATTTTAAAGAGCAGCAAATAAGAAGTCACAAATGCATCAATAACATGCATTAAAAATGCATGGTAATCTTAAGAGCATGAAGGGTTAAGTGTAAATCAAGATTTCCAGAAAGCAGAAATAATAAAGAGCTGAGGAAAGACGATCTGTGGGAAAAGGTTGAAGCAGTTGGATTCGTTGAGAGAAAGCACAACTCAAGGGAGGGAAAAATAAGAGAGGAGTTCTAAAAGTGCAGGAAGGGCAGGAAGGAATCAGCTTAATTCGCAGCAGGTTTCGGATGAGATTTGTTCTGTCTGTGCAGTGGGGTCCCTGGAGTGCTGCGCCTGCTGCCCAGCTCCCTCTCCAGGCACAGCGCAGCCTTTAGGAGCTGCTTAATGACACGAAACCAATGTTTCACCACAAACCCGAAGCGCTGGCAGCTCGCTCCTGGCATCCCGAAGGGAAGGGTCTGTCCTGGGCGCAGCTCAGCAGAGCACGGTCCGTCCTGCTGGGTTTGGTGGGGGAACCGGGCGTGGCAATATTCCCGAAACCCTGGGATTCCCTGAGGTGCAAAATGGCTCCTCGGGTTTTGAAACAAAACCATTTTGCATCCCAAGTATTTCTGGGAGGTGAACACGAAGGGGAGGTGACGGGAATTTCTGAAGGAATTACCTGGAAGCCTGGCCGCTCTGCTGCGCAGATCCACATCCTATCCTTGCCTGTCTGTCCATCTCTCCGGCTGGCACGGAGCGCTGGAGCATTTCTGCCAGGCGCGGCAGCGCCCCGGCAGAGGCAGCAATGCCCCGGCAGCGGCAGCAATGCCCCGGCAGAGGCAGTGCCCCGGCAGTGGCAGCAATGCCCCGGCAGTGGCAGTGCCCCGGCAGAGGCAGCAATGCCCCGGCAGTGGCAGTGCCCTGGCAGCCGCAGCAGTGCCGTGGCAGCCGCAGCAGTGCCCTGGCAGAGGCAGCGATGCCCCGGCAGTGGCAGTGCCCGGGCAGCCGCAGCAATGCCCTGGCAGCCGCAGCAGTGCCCTGGAGGCCGCAGCAGTGCCCTGGCAGTCGCAGCAGTGCCCTGGCAGTGGCAGTGCCCTGGCAGTCGCAGCAATGCCCCGGCAGTGGCAGTGCCCTGGCAGTCGCAGCAATGCCCCGGCAGTGGCAGTGCCCGGGCAGCCTCAGCAGTGCCCTGGCAGCCGCAGCAGTGCCCTGGCAGCCGCAGCAGTGCCCTGGCAGCCGCAGCTCACCTGGCCCAGGTACACGGAGCGCTCGGGGCCGGCGAGCTCCGCGCTGGCGGCAGGAGCCGCCCCGGCCCGCGGAGCGCGGCGCTGCTGCGGGCACGGCTCTTATTGTGAAAGGATGACGAGAGGCAGCGCGCACCTCTCCCGACCATCGCTGCCTCCCTGCTCGCTGCCCTGGCTCCGCTACCTCCGCTCCGAGCCGATGCCTTCTGCCCGCCGGAATATGCTGGCCAAAATCCTTTTGTCCGCCGCCAGCCTCCTGCTCGCTCACCTGCTGCATTTCCTCGGCTCTTTGATGCAGTTCATTCCAGGTAAAACGCGTTAAAAACAATCCCTTTCATCTCGCCTCCTCGGAAAGGGGCTGCTGCTGCTGGCACGGGTCGGGAGAACGATTCTTGTTGGCAGGAATTCGCAACGGAGCGATTCGAAGTCTTTGTTAGATGGCAGAAAATGCCTGTTATTTGTTGAATGGATAAACGGCAGAGGCAAGGATTACAGCAGATACAGATGGTCTAGAGCTGGAAAAGCAGCAGATTCTCTGGGCGAGGGAGCCAGCTGGAAGAGGGCAGGGAGAGGCTTCTTTGGAGCCGCATTGTTGCCGAGGCTTTAACCTGAACGAGAAAATGGTGAACTGCCCCAAAGGATTTTGTATCACAGCCCGACTCTGCGCTTTGTGTCATCGTTGCACCGCTTGAGCTGCTTTTCGTTTGGGTTTTTTCTTTCTTTGTTTTGTTTATTTGTTTGCTCGTTTTCAGAAATTAGGAGCCAATAAAAATCATGGCCGACCTCGCAGGAATTTCTGCTTTTTGATGGTAGTGGTGATTTTGTGCCTTTTAAATTCAAAGCATTGTTTCTGAGGTATTCAGAAAGCTGAAAAAAAAAAATCTCAAATCTGCCTTGTTATGCCACCAGAAGAGCCCAAAGTGTAAACTCTAATTTTTCTGGGAAATCAGCAGCTATTTCATGTGCTGGAGTTCACTGTCGCCTTTCTCCTTTCCTTCCTTTGAGCCTTCCCCTGCTCTTTTTCTCCATTTATTTTTTCCCTGTGTTTTCTGTCGTTTCTTCTCTGTTTTCCTTTGCTCCTCTGGCTGCTAGCGAGGAAGTTGGTGCCTGAGCCCCTGGCCATGGGGAACCGAGCAGCTGCGTGGAACAAGGAGCCCAGCACAGGCACATCCCGGCACTCCAAAGGCAAGTGCTGCACCTTCCCTTCGGAAATCCCAGTGGGAGCTCAGGGCTCCAGCCCTGGGGATGGCTGGAGTCCAGAGGGCACAAATCCACAGCTCTGCTTTGGGCTGGGGTCGGGGAAAACTGCTTTGCTTCCATCTTGTGCCAGTGTTTTATACGGAACGAAACACAGCCTGTGCCGGAGGATTATTCCCAGTTTGAATGTTCCTCGGGGAAAACAGAATTCTTGCCTCATTCTCCCTGCTTGAAGAATATAACGAGCATTCAATTTGCTAAATTTTGCCCTTAATTCTGGATGTCGTTCTGAGTCAATTAATTAGACTGTGTGTCGAGACATGGTTCCTGAGCCTTGGCTTTGAACCTGTAGATTAAAATCAAAATGGCTTTGCCCTCTCCCCTGTGATCCCAATGTTAGCAAATGGCTCCCATGCTTCTGTCTTCCACCATTACAGATTCTGTGTTCCACACACTGCTCTTGGAGTGCAACTTAATGTCTGATTCATCATGGCTGCACCCACAGCAGCTTTCTCTTCAAGAGCCTGGTCCTTCATCCCACCATTTCTGCATATAAACAGTCAATAAATAATCAATGCTGGGCTGTCAGTTTGTACTGGTCAGTGAAATCACGGCACGCTGTGCAGGGAAACAGGAGCTGAACAAAGGGCCACGCAGGATAACTTTGCAGATTGCCTGCTATGTTTAGAAAAGATCGGAGGAAAGTTACAGCTCCGTCTTTGGCACTGCCTGTGCTTGGATATGCCAAAGACCTTAAGCCTATTTTTAAAAACTGAGGTAGTATGGAAACTACAGTGGAGGAACGAGGGTTCTGTGATCTTGTGCTGATTTTCGGGTGTTCAAGCACACACAGAGAGCCCCACTGGGACTGGAGGGCTTTAATTGTGGATTCAAGTTCTTCTGTCTCAGAGCGTGGCCGGAACCGAAAGAGTAATTTTATTTACACATCATTTAATATTAAAAAGCAGTCTGTCTTCTGCCTTCCTCAGAGAGAGATTGGTCCCTTCTTGGGGAGCTGGATGTTAAAAAAGGTTTTTATTTATGACTGAGCTTCCCCCTGAAGCTGAAATGGCATTTTTGAAATGACTCAGGGACATTGTGTTGAGTGGGACTTTTCTGTGTTCTGTGTCCTTGGTGCATTCAAAGTGCTGTTAAAGTTAACAGTTATTACTCAGGTCTGGTTTTGTTTAATTGGGAAGACATGTACGATTTTTTTTTTAAATTCTTGCATGCCTTCCCTCCCCCTAGCTATTCAGAATAGTCTGCAATGACTTGTCTTGTTTCTGGAAGCTTCTGTTTTGACTCATCTGAGTGTTGGGATGCGCTCCCATTTTGCACTAATTTCTGCCAGGATCTTCAGCTCTTTTGATTGATGCCCAGAAGGAAAAAAAACCCAATCCATTCTCTTGCTGTGCTTCTTTCTCCCTCTCTGGCCTGGATTTGGGGCATTCATATCCTTAAATATTCTTGTTGTTTATAGTCCATTCTATTGAACTCCAGTTTGTAGGGGATGCCTTGGAATGAATTCTAAGGAGATGAGTTCTAACTAGATCAGATTTCAAGGATTACTGAGACGATCACATGAATGGTTATCACAGGACAGGAAAAACAAAAAGAACTTGGCTTACTTAGCTTAGGAAGTGATATGATTCTTCACCCTAAATACAACTCAAGGAAAGGAAAACTACCAAAACCACACACCAGAGCTGCCAGAAAAACAAGGATAATGTCTTTTGGTAAATTCAAAGTGTTTTCCTGATCATCTGGGCAAGGAGCAGTTGTCCAAAGAGGGAATGAGTGCCTGTAGACATAATTTTTAAGACAGAGTTCTTATATAAGAATTTCTGGGGCAGCAGTTGGGAGGGGTGGACTCAGGAGGTCTTTTCCAGCCCTGATCAGGGTCTTTTGTGGAATGTATCTTTCCAAAACTTCCATTTGCAGTGCTCTCCAGGAGCTCTCGATGTAGTGCTGTCCTGAGTCATGCCAGCTTTGTTTCTGCTTGGATGCAAAATATCTCCTTACGGATGTGTTCCTCATTCTTTAATGCCTATTTTGCACCTTTGCTAACGAAATCTTCAAAATATCTCCTTGTGGATGTGTTCCGCTCATTCTTTAATGTGTATTTTGCACCTTTGCTAATGAAATCTTCAAAATATATCCTCATGGAAGTGTTCATCTCATTTTTAATGCGTATTTTGCATCTTTGCAATCCACATCTGCATTTCTGCAAACACTTCAGAGACCTAAAGGAGGATTTGGGGATTGGCAGGTTGGAGAGCTACGTTGGAACCTTCCTGCAATCCTAACACCCAACCTGTGGGTGTTTTTGTGTAGAGAAACAGGCCCAGCAGAATTCTGCCTGCCAGCTCAGCTCTTTTGCAGGTAGTCTGGCTGAAATAGCAGATTCCCTCTGGAGATGTTGGGCAGAGGGTTTCAGAGGAGGGAAATTGGGCAGCAGCTACACTTGGTCACCTGGATTAAAGGATGTAAGCCAGAAGCAGTGGTGGTGAAAGAACAGAAAATCAGAGTGAATTCAGTAAGAGCCTGGACTCCACCCAGTGTGTGGTGTCTGAGCAGCCCTGGGGGATGGAGTTCTGTCCTTTTTGGTCAGTATTTCAGCCCACCCCGTGCTCAGCAGTTCAGGCTGGTTCCGTGGTCTCGGGGAGAGCACAGAGCGGCTGCACTGAGGGCAGGATGGGCAGGTGCCAGCCTGGGCAGGGAGGCACCCCTGGCTAAATCCACCTCTGCAGCTAAATGGATTGCTAAAACAATCCTTGTGTTGATGAGGCTTTGCAAACCAGGCTGTGGGAGCCAATCACTGACATCACTGGTAGCTCACAGCATTCCAATAACTTCATGCTCTCCTGGGGCTTTTGTTCTCCAAGAAGGGGTGCTTGCAGCCAAACCAGAGGCTCTATCAGAAATTATCCTTCTCTGCCTATTTCCCTGCCAAATGAAACTTGTGAGTCTGTTTTGTCCTGTAAATGGGCTTTGGCTCAGTTTCATTGGTGTTCTTCCATGTTTTTAGGTTCGCAATTATTTTTTTTTTCTTCTCTTAATTATTTGCGAAATTAAATCCAAATACACATTTATTTGATTAAAAGAAAAGTCATCATCTTTTCTATCATCCTGTATTCTGTTACCTCCTTTGGGCTGCAGAACTAGTGTCTCTTGGGGATTAACTGGAGCAGAGTAGAATCCACAGGATTTTCAGCTCCCTGTGGATACGCTGGGTTTTGTGGCTTTACCTTGAGCATCCACCACAACTTGGCTGCTTGCAGATGCCGGATGCTCTTCTCCCTGACATCCAATCTCAAGATCTAGCATTTGTCACTTTATTCCAGTGAAAATCTCAATTCCCTGCATTTTGTTCTGCCTGCTCTCTTTGCAGGTTTCAAGAATTACCTGCCCAGCCCATCCAAGGAGCAAATCCTGTGCCACAGACCCCGGGGGCTGCAGTGCATCTCCCCCTTAGTGCAGAGCGTGGAGGAGACCCCCGAGCCCATCCCAGCCAAGATCAAAGGACATATTCCCGAGTGGATTAATGGAAATCTGCTGAGGAATGGCCCTGGCAAGTTTGACTTTGGCAATGACAAGTAAGTCTCCTTTAAATGAATTAATTTTTAAATGGTTCTGGCCAGAACTCTGCTTAAACCCAAAGGGGACCCCCCTCATTACTATTTAGAGCATCTTTTAGTTTCTTTTTACGTAAGGGAAGGAAGAAATGTCGATGTCACTCTTTTGAGAGCAGTTGCTCCCTCGTTTGGGAACTCCCATTTTCTGCAAAGAGGAGCTGAAGGGTGAAGTCACCCAGGCTGGAGAAGCTGAGTCACGGAGAGGCTCTCACCCACTCACCGTGGTGGGATGGGGAACACAACATCCCCAGCTTTGTCCTCTGTCCTGAGCAAAAATCCATCCCTGAGCACTCTGAAATAAATCCAGGGCAGGAATTTGGAGAGTTGGTTGCACCAAATGGCGTGAGCTGCTCTGGAAGCAAATCCAGCCAGTTTTAAGAATAATTTATTAAGATATTCCCAGAAGGCACTTACCACACTTGGAATGTGCCATTCTAGTAACTGACAACTCAGCTGATGGCAGCAACTGGCCAGAGCTGATCTCCTCCTAGAGTTAGACCATCAGGTGTTCTGGGAGTCTCACAAATCCCTTGGTTTGCAGACAGTAACACCCTGCAAGAAGCTGAGAGCTAAAGGCCTCTGGGTTTGCAGTAATAATTTCTATTGTTGCACAGTGCAGCACAGGCTGCGTTCCCTGTGCAGAAGTGGGTGGTTTATTTCCCAGAAAACCTCACGCGCAGCATTTGCAATCATCAAATCCCACAACTGCGAATATACTTGTTTTGATTTGTTTTGTTTTGATTTGCTTTGCTTTGTTTGAGTCAGGGGTTTTCCCAGACAAAGCTGTGCCTAGTTAATAGTCCAGAGGACCTGGGAATCAGCTTTAACAAACATCAGTAAACCCAAAGGAGGGTACTACACAGCATCATATCATGCAGAACTCTTCATCTCTTTTTTCCTCTCTCCTGCAAGGTTTAACCACTGGTTTGACGGCATGGCCCTGCTGCACCAGTTCCAGCTGGCCCATGGCACGGTGACCTACAGGAGCAGGTTCCTGCAGAGCAGCTCCTACCTGAGGAACAGCCAGCACAGCCGCATCGTGGCCTCGGAGTTTGGCACCTTGGCCATGCCAGACCCGTGCAAGAGCGTCTTTGGGCGCTTCCTGTCCCGCTTTGAGCCACCAAGTAAGAGTGCTGCTGTAAAACTGGAGAGGCTTCTGAGATTTTCTTGGAGGAACTTGTGGTTAGGTGGAAAAGGGAGGGGTGAGGAAGTCTGACAGACTTTCTGTGGGCCCATGTTTTTCTTAGAATATGGCCCAAATGCCAAAATTATGCAAATTGGTGTCAGCCTCAGCTGGGGGAGGCAGAGTTTAATGTTTTAATGCCACTTCAGCTCCCTCAATCCTGGATCTTTTTGCAAATTTCCCAAAGCAAGTTCTCCCCCAGGGAACATCCTGTGCAGTGCTGATAATGAGCATTACACCCTGATGTTCTACCTGTGACACAGCTTTGCCCTTAAAACACCTTGCCTTGCTAAGCTTGTAGGGTAAGTGGGCTAATCCCTCTCTTCCTGGACTAAGGGGCAGGAGATTATTGGGCAGGGGAGGGATGGTGCTGCACAGGAATGGAAGTCCCAGTACCTTTAGGATTCTGTGTACATCAGGGAAGAAAGAAGCTTAAATGCAAGCAAAGTGTTCCCCACTGAGACCAGCACAGGGCTGAAGTTTGCAGCTTGTTGCTGATGCTGTGACCATCCTCCTTTTCTCCTCTCCCCTCGTGCCACATCATCTGTCCTTTCCCGAGGTGCTCACACCCTCACTCATGGTGGCACCTCCCCAGATCCCCCCTCCAGCTCTCTCAAGACATTCCAGACCTCTCCACAACCCTCACCTGCCTTTGCCCAGCTCCAGCAGTGATTTCCATCTCTGTCCTTGGCCTTTTAACCCAGCTCCACCTGCACAGACAGTTTCCCTTTGTAGATTAGCGAGGTATTTCCAATCAATCTCAGGGATTAATGTCACTGCAAATGGGTTTATTTGTTTACACATGTCTAACTTGCCATAATTCAACCTGAGCTGCACAGAGCCATGCACAACGCCGGGATTTGTTTTTCAGAGCCCAGTGACAACTGCAATGTGAACTATGTGCTGTACAAAGGGGATTATTATGTCAGCAGCGAGAACGTCTGCATGCACAAGGTGGATCCGGAGACACTGGAAACGAAGGAGAAGGTGTGGGCAGGTGTGATAAGGGAGATGGGGTACAGGTGGTGCAGAACCACACCTTGACGGATCAAGGGGAATTCCACTTCCAAAGGAATTTGTCTGTGCCTGCAGCATCTCTCTGCTGAGTCCCTGTGCAGCAGCAAGGCGGGTCTCGGGCTGGAGGTGCAGTCACTGCCTGGCTGGGCACATCTGTCAGTTCTCCTCTGCTCTCCCTGCTTGTCTGGGCTTGTCTGCACCTCTCAGCAGAACAGGAAACAACTTTTTTCTGTGTACAAGAAAAAGTGAGCCTTGCTGATCTCACATCTGCCTTTGCCCTGGTGCTTTGCTTTCATATCTGTTCTCTTTATCTGCTTTTTACACCTCAAACTTTGCACATTCCAAAGCTGCCCTTGATCAAACCCTCTGTGGTAATGGGGTGGTTCAGCTGCCACTTCATTTTCTCCCCCCTGCTAGGAAATGACCAAAACATCCGAGTTTTTCCCTGAGTCCTGTGCATCCTCTGGATGTGACAGAAGAAGGTGACCTGTGACAGGACAGCACAAGCCACGTGTCCCCCCTGCCTGCACCCTTAGAGGGGATTTGGGCTGGACAGCTGTGAGAAGGGCTGAGGGAGGATTCTGCCCTTCCTAAGTCAGTATTTACTGCTTGGGGTGTTTGACACCAAAAAAATGCCAGCTCAGAGCATCCCTCAGGTCTTGAGGGAACCACTCCTGTCTGCAGGATCAGTGGTGAATCTTGGATAAACTGTATGGGAAGCACAGCCCATACACACAGTCCTGGGTGATTTACCAGCTGATCTGTTTGTAAACCAGACTGCAGTCATGAAAGGACACGTGGGGATTTTCAGGTTCAGCTCTGTTGAACCATCTTGTCATAAAATGAAAAGAATTCCCCTCAAGCGGTTTTTTTTTAGATGCGCACTGTTATTTTTTGGCTAAGTGAAGAAATGGAAGGGATGATCTCATATGTAAACTCTCCTGTTTGAGGTGCCTTAATAGCACCTGGTTTTCTGAGCTTCCAGTGACAAAGCACTTGGTGATTTTTTGGGGACAGTGACTATCCCTTCATATCCCACATCTGTGCTTATTATGGGCAACATTCCCACTGTCTCAGCACTTGTACCATAAAGTACATCTGTGTCTTCCAAGGAGTCTCTACTGCTATTAGACCTGCTTTACTGATAGAGAAATATCCTTATTTTCAAGGATTTGCAGGCAGAATGAAGGCTGGAGTCCAGATCCCACATTATTAATAATAAATAAAATCTGCTCTTCTTCCTCAGCCTTCCACAAAACCGACCCTTTGGGAAGTTCTGCACTCACTGAAAATCTCTGGCATTTGCAGGTGGACTGGAGCAAATTTATAGCAGTGAATGGAGCCACAGCTCACCCCCACTACGAGTCTGATGGGACAACCTACAACATGGGCAATTCCTATGGGAAGCACGGTAAGGTGGGCATGGCTAGGCTGGTTTTTTGGGCAGGGTGTGCAGGACACCTCCTGGTGCTGCTTCAAGGAGAAGCTGTTGAAGAAACACCCAAAGAGACCTGGAAATTGCTGTTCCTCAGTCAGGATGTCAGTGTCAGTCTGTCCCATCAAACTGGCTCCTCTCAGGATTTAGTTTCAGATGTTTCTGACTTGGGCCTGTGAATATCCAGCAAATTCTCCACTTGCTCTCCCAAGCTTTGCTGGAAAACATGAGAATGATTTTTTTTAAAGTCCCCTCCACTGTTGAAGCCTCATCTGAAGAAATTTAGCAATTAGTCACATGTTTTTCACTTAGAATAAATTGGCTTTTGATGAGCACCATAAGGGTTTTTTGCAGGAGGGAAGATAGATAGAATTTATTCTGGTCACCTGGCTATCTTACAGCAAAGCTGAATTTTATAGGATATTTTTCTTCTTCTCAGAACTCTGAGCATCTTGATAGGACCCTGTTCCATCCACATGGCTGCTCAGAGCAATCAGTCCCTGTCAGCTGTGTGAAATCCTTCTTTTCCAGAGGCCTCTGCAAACAGCCACTGCCCTTTATTCCTTTATTGTGATCCCTTAGGCCAGCTCCACATTTTCCCAGTTTTGACCATTTTTCATTCTTGCTGCTTTCATTTCCTTTTGGCCTCAGCAAACTCCAGCTCTGTGCCACATGCTTTTTTCAGCTGGTCATACCAAGCTCTAGATCATTATTATCCAGAAGTGCCATCCTTTCCTGCTCATACACTCAGGTTTATTAAACGAGCATTACTCAGGCTCAGAGTTTTCATTTCCTGTGAGCTTGGTTTTCATCCTGCCCCTGTTATTACAGGAGAGCACTTCAGGCAGAGCTGGCATTCTCCCAGACTGAAAACATCCCTCTACTTTCTTTCAAGCTTCCTCTTTTTGTTTTTCTTTTGGTAGGTAAATCCTTTGTAGAATGCTTGTTGGGTTTCTGCCCAGTTTAGGAGAGGTTGCTGTGAATATTCCCGGGGAACAGGAAGGAGCAGAGCCTGAGTTTGGTTTGAACACCTTCTCCCCTTTCCAGGATCCAGCTACAACATCATCAGGGTCCCCCCACAGGAGTCAGGCCGCGGGGACACGTTGGAGGGAGCCAAAGTGCTGTGCTCCATCCCTCCCAGGGACAGGGCAAAGCCATCCTACTACCACAGCTTTGGTAAGAGTCCACCCCAAACCTGGCAAATTTGGGGAAATGCGGCTCAGGAAGGGCTGGCAGTCTCTCTCTGCCCTTCAGATGTTTTCTTGCCTCATATTTGGGTGATATTCCTTCCTTCTCTCCTCAGGGATGACTGAAAACTACATCATTTTCATCGAGCAGCCCCTCAGGCTGAACCTGTTGAAGATCATCACCTCCAAGCTCCGTGGGAAGGCCATTTTTGATGGGATAAGCTGGGAGCCTCAGCACAACACCTACTTCCACGTGGTGAACAAGCACACTGGGGAGGTGAGGGGGTCCTTGGCCCCTGCAGCAGCTAATCTGGATCTTCACTTCCAAATTTCCAATTTTTTTTTTTCCAATTCTTTGGGAACTTTCATTCCCAAAAGTGCTACACAGCAGCCATGGGGAGTTTAAGAACCAATGCAGAAGTTACTGCAATAAACACTTTAAGGCAGGGGTGTAGATTGGTTAAAAATAGGATTTCTTCATGCATTTTCCAATCCATTCATTCATTTCTTTGCCCTGAAAGGACAGGCAGAAAGAAGCAGTCTGGAGCCTTCAGCACAGGGACTGAAATGCAGGTCCCAGGTACTGCAGGCTGTAAAAAGGTCAGGAGCTGGGAAAGATGCACAGCAAGGGGCTGCTTGATATTTTGAGGTTTTTTCTTCCAGTTTTGCTCCTTGGTGGCTTAAAGCAGCCCTTAGTGGTGACACAAGGACAGAAGGCAAACCCCAAGGAATGAGGGGGTTGCAATGAGGGGAGTAGGGTTGTGTTTGAGGGTCCCAGGACGAGGCTAGAGATGAAAATTTTGACTCCATGTTTCAGAAGGTTGATATATTATATTATATTATATTATTAAATAATATTTTCTATTCTAATTATAATATTATATTAAAATGTTATATTACAACTATACTAAATTTTTTAAAAAAAAAAATATCCATCAGAAGGCTGGAAAAAAAAAAAGAATAAATAACAAAAATCTGTGACTCTCAGACAGTCCACACAACTCAACCATCATTAGTCATTAAGTAAAAACATCTCACATGGACCAATCACAGCTGCACGTGTTGCCTCCCACAGCAGCAGGTAGTTATTATTTCCATTTCTTTCCTGAGGCTCCTCAGCTTCTCAGGAGAAAATGCTTTCATAAAATGTCATGGTGATGGGAGAGGGGAGCGGGAGGAGGTGAGTGAGGCGAGGCAGGGGCTCTGCAGAGCAGCTGTGCCCTGTCCCTGCAGGTGCTGCCGGGCTCTTGGTGCTCCAAACCCTTCGTCACCTTCCACCAGATCAACGCCTTCGAGGAGCAGGGCTGCGTGGTGCTGGACCTGTGCTGCCAGGACGAGGGCACCAGCCTGGCCCTGTACACGCTGCAGAACCTCAGGAGGAGCGGGGAAGGGCTGGACCAGGTGAGATCCCTGCCTCTGCTTCCCCACAAGTTCCTTTTCAACTCGGGTTGGTGGAAGGGAGAACACCGTGGGGACAGCACGGCCACGACTCCTTGAAAACTGAAATGATCATCTCGTGATGCTTTCTCTCCTTTTAAATCTTTCCCCGTGGAGCATGCCCTTGAAACTCTTCTGTGTGTGATACAGAGCTCCATAGCCTGGCAGAATTTATTTATGTTTTAAAGCCCTGGTTTTAATGACATTCATTTTCCTTATCCTTGTGTCATGCAATTTTCCCCCAAGAAATCATGCAAAATAAGTTGTAGCGTAATTTCTAAACGGAAAAAGAAAAAGGAACCCTGTTCTTTAAGACATGACTTCAGAAAAGGAGCAGTTTTTATGAAAATCACAGAAACACAAATACCACAGAAACCCCTGCACCGTTCCCCACAGACACCCCACAGCAGCACATTCAAATAAATTATTTGTTGTGTCCAGCTCTGTGAAAAGCCCCATTTCAGGCCGTGAGAGGGGCATTATTTTGCATAGGTCACAAATGGGAAAAGTGGGGGTGCTCTCAGTTTCTCACCCTGCAGATGTGTTTGCTGGAAACCCAGCGTGCTGGGGGGTGCTGCATGTCCAGACAGGGCTGAACTTCCTCTGTCTGTGTCCTGAGCTGTCTAGAACCAGCTCAGCTCCGACCTGAAAGGAGCACAGCTGTGTCCTGTCGGGTTCTGCTTTCTCTTGGCATTTATTTTGGGGGTTTTCAAGCATTTTTTGAGCATAGTCAAGTACAGCAGAGTGTTAATCCCAGCTTTTTTTTTTTTTTTTTTTTTGGTCCTCTGAGCACAACCCAGGTGGAATTGGATGTGGCTGAAGGTGTCCTGGTGTCAGCACTGGACACATTCTTCAAGTGACAAGTGGCATCACCAGCACACTTCACCCCCACACACACAGAGGAGTCATTTCAGAACAGAATCTCAAACCTCACTGCATCAAAAGCCTCAGCAGTGTCTGGGCATGGCTCGTCTCCTTTCCCCAAATTTGCTGGCTCGCTAACCCTGGGCAGAGTATTTTGTCTGGCAGAGTTCCTCAGCCAGATTACGTGAACCACAAAAATTTTGAGAACGTGGTTTCTGGATTAACATGTGACTAAAGTGAAGTTTCACAACTGAACTGGTGACTTGTGGATTGAAGTAACTGAGAGACACCAAAACAGGGTCCTTATCTATGTTACTTCAATAGGAATATGATTAACTTGGTTTGGGCAGAGCTTTAGTGGCAGTGGTGGAATTATCCTCTCAATGTGCTGAGTGTCTGCCACGCTGGGGGCTGCACTTTGCTCCCCAGGTAAATCCACCATCACTGCCCTGGACTTCCAGCTGTGAATCCATGGGTGCCTGAGCATGGAGGAGGGAATCCTGCAGGGGAACTTCAGGCACTGAAGGCACAGTGCTCTCCTGCTTCTCCTCAGAGTGCTGTAAAGCAGCATAAGCCTGTTCTGCCTAAATAAAACACAGTGCAGTGTCTGTCCCACTGCTGCATTTGGAGCTAATGGATTTTTAATGGGCTGATTTGCATACCCAGCTCAGCATTAATGACTGTGACAGCAGTGCTGACCCTTTTAATTCATGTGGTTTTGGTTTCTGCTGTAAATTACTGGAACATGCAGGAACTTCTTCTTTCCATTGTGTGCTTTACCTTACCAGAACTTGGTCAAACACATAAGGAAAAGAAGAAGAAGAATTCAGGGGTGTCTAAAACTTCGGAATTGTTCCCCAGAAGTGCATTTAGGCTGAAGTGTCTGTCCTGTCTCCATCAGCACCACTTTCTGTCTCTGTGACAGGTCTATGCCTCCGTCCCCAGAGCTTTCCCTCGCCGCTTTGTTCTCCCTCTGGACGTGGATTCAGACACACCCGTGGGGAAAAACCTGAACCCACTGCCTTATACCCAGGCAAAGGCTGTGAAAGGCGCAGATGGCAAGGTTTGTGTCAAACCATAAACGCATTTATGCAGCAGCTCCTGCCCCGTGCCTCAGAGCTTTCACCGCCTGTGGTTTTGCGGTGCTTGGTGGGACCAGCCAGCTCTCCTGCCCTGCCCAAGCTGAACCAACCCTGCTGCAATTTCTGTGCGTTTCTCCCAGGTCTGGTGCACACATGAAAATCTCCACCCTGAGGGCTTTGAGAAAGTTGGGGGCCTGGAGTTCCCCCAGATCAACTACGCGGGGTACAACGGCCGCAGGTACCGCTACTTCTACGGCTGCGGCTTCGGGCACTTGCTTGGAGATTCCTTGATCAAGGTTGATGTGGAGACCAAGAATTTCAAGGTGAGGTGAAGTCAGCTCATCGAGTCCTTCCCCTGAACTGGATTTGAAGGTGTGACGTTCACTAGGGTTTTAGGGCTTTGCCCAGATGGGTCTGGGATGAAATTCCCAATTTCATCCTCACCTTATGAACGTGGCACAGTCACCAAACAGGAGAGGATTCCAGCACACTCCTGGAATGAAAAAAAGTTAATAAAAAGTTAAACTCTTAAGTTTCTTGGAGCCCAGAGTATTTCCAGGTGCCTTTGTGGGGAGCACTTGTAACTCTGCTCACTATAGACAAGTATTAATGCAATGAAACTCATCCATATGTCCCTGGAGCTCATCCATATGTTCCTGTGCTTGCTAGATTTGGCAGGAGGAGGGATCCTACCCGTCAGAGCCCGTGTTTGTGCCAGTGCCCAATGCCACGGCAGAGGACAGCGGAGTCATCTTGTCTGTGGTGGTCTCCCCTGCTGAGGTAACTTGCTGGCAGTAGTTTGTCAAAGTCACACAGCATTAATTCGCTTTTTAAACCTCAAAGCCCAGCTGGCAGGTAGTTCTTGCTCCCCAGAGTGTCTGGCTCTGCCATGCCAAGCACAGGCAGTGCAGCTTGGAGTTTTCCCCAGAATGTTGCTGTGTCCTGAGTGGAAGCTGTGAGGCTCAGAGCTCCTGCCCTGCGGGTTTGGTCTCCGTGGTTTGCTTTGTGCCTTTGTGTGCAGACAGTGGAGAGAAGTTCAGCCTGGACACTCACTCTGCCTTTCTGCTCCTCCTGCAGAACCAAAGTGCTTTCCTGCTCGTCCTGGATGCAGAGACCTTCCAGGAACTGGGGCGAGCAGAAGTCGGGGTGCCAATGCCTTATGGGTTCCACGGCATCTTCACTGCCCACTGAGGAGCTCCTGGCCACCTTCTGGGACGCAGGGCTGAGCCAGCCTCAGCAAGAACCTCTGCTGCCTTCACCTCCCACCTTTCCATCACGTCTGGGATGAAGGAGCTCTTTTTCTCCACCACAACCTCCTGTGTTCCTAACAAAATACAGCTGAGGAAGGCAGGAGCCCCTTTGCTCCCACAGCCCACTGCTTTATCTGCATTGTTTTTACTATCTTGCTAGACCAGCTATAGCAGCATTTCACAAAGGATGCCCAGGGTGAAGCTTGCAAGGCGGAAAATGGAAATTGAGGTGATCAACCCCTTCCTTTGGTGCTCTGAGGGGAAGAGAACATCAACACCCGGGGCTGTGACTTTGGCTGAAATGTGTAGAGCAGAAGACAGGAGTAAAACCCAGCAGTGACAGTGGGCCCAGTGGAGGGGAGTAAATCCCCCCTTGCACCAAGGTTGCCTTCAGTGGACTCCAGGGAGTAGATGCAGACACTCACAGCAGCTGTGCTTGTGCTTTTTCTGTTCCATAGCAGTGCCCTCTAATAAAACCTTGGGAAGTTTTTCCTTTCTCTCCCTGCCCTCAGAGTCTTGTAGATGTGGGGGGCACATCTCCAGAGCAGGACCCAGCTCTGCTGGCTGACAGTGCCTGCCTTCCTCCCAGTTCAACCAGCAGGAAACACCAGCAGGAAACACGGAGAGCTGCCCCGTGGCCTTGCTGTCCCTCTGGGGTTAAGCAGAGCAGGACAAACCCCAGCCCCCTGTTTCACCCAGCTTCTCCAGCTGCTGGACTCTGGGCTGTAGGTGGGTGGGTGAACAGTGAGGACTTCTAGTTGTACTTCTTCATTGTGAGAAGCCTGAAGAATTATTTGAATCGTTTCCTTGATAATAAAGGAGCTCTTTCGCCCTTGGGGCTTTTCCTCCTCTGAGCTTCCTCCACCTTCCTTACAGTCTGGGGAAAAGAAAAAGGATTTTACCTCAGGGCTGCTGCTCTGGGAGAGGCAGAGGAGGCTCAGCCAGAGCTGGTGGAAGCCACTAGATGGCAAACAGCTCCCGCTCCTGCCGTTCAGCCCTGCCCTGCAGCCTCTGGTCATTGTCACCTCCTGCCCTGCTCCTGGAGCCTGTCCCCCAGCACGGGCAGCAGAACGATGCTGAGGTGTTTCATGGAGTTCAGGCACCACCGGTTCTCTTTATTAATACTTTTAATACTTTTTTTTTTCTCGTTGTGGTGGGAAACGAAAAGGGGTCAGAGGTTCAGGTGGCACCTTGTGTGGATTAGAGGCAGGCCGTGCTGTGTGCCCAGAGCTGCCGTGTTTAAGGCTCTGTTTAAGGCTCTGTTTAAGGCTCTGTTTAAAGCTCTGTTTAAGGCTCTGCTTAAAGCTCTGTTTAAAGCTCGGCTCCCCCGTGCACACAGGCTGTGTTCCCCCACCCCGGCAGCTCCTGCGGATCCTGCTCCTCTCGCACACATCCTGCCCCGAGGCTCGGGCTTTTCCCACCCTGACAAACCGCCTCACTCCGTTACCGCCGGGAATTCCCGGGAAATAAGGGAATGTGCATTCAGACCCTTGCAGCACTGAGAAAACCAGCTTCTCCCCGTTCTCCCAAAGCTTTCTGAAAATCACCGCACTTTAAGGGTTCCTCTGCTTGAGCTCCGGGGATGTTATTGCCGGGGTGCGCTCCTTCAGGTATGTCCATAGCCATACTGGGGCCGAACACGGGGGTTTTGGAGCATCCCGGGGGGTTTTGGAGCATCCCGGGACTGAACACGGGGGGATTGGAGCATCCCGGGAGTTTTGGACGGGGGTTTTGGAGCATCCCCGGGGCTGAACACGGGAGTTTTGGAGCATTCCGGGACTGAACACGGGGGAACCGGAGCGATCCCGGGGGTTTTGCAGCATCCCGGAGCTGAACACGGGGGGATTGGAGCATCCCGGGGCTGAACACGGGGGTTTTGCGGCTGAACACGGGAGTTTTGGAGCATTCCGGGACTGAACACGGGGGAACCGGAGCGATCCCGGGGGTTTTGCAGCATCCCGGAGCTGAACACGGGGGGATTGGAGCATCCCGGGGGTTTTGGAGCATCCCGGGGCTGAACACGGGGGGATTGGAGCATCCCGGGGGATTGGAGCATCCCGGGATCGAACATGGGGGACCGGAGCATCCCGGGACTGAACACGGGGGGATTGGAGCATCCCGGGGATATTGGAGCATTCCGGGACCGGGGACCGGAGCATCCCGGGGCTGAACACGAGGAGGAACTGGAGCATCCCGGGGGTCCGACACCGGCACGGAGGGACCGGAGCATCCCGGGGCCGAACACGGCGGCGCCGGAGCATCCCCGGGTCCCGGCGGGCGGATCCCGCGGGCTGGAGCCGCCCCGGGGCCGGGATGAGGCCGGGCTGGAGCCGCCCCCGGGGCCGGGCTGGAGCCGCCCCGCTCCGTCCCCGCTCCGTCCCCGGGATGTCGCCGCGCTCCGCCCGCCTGGCGCGGCTGTCGCGCTCCGTCACCTTCAGCGCCTGCCACCGCCTGCACAGGTGAGCGCCCCGAACAGGTGAGCCCCGAAAAGGTGAACCCCGAGCAGGTGAACCGCGAAAAGGTGAACCCCGAACGGGTGAACCCCGAACAGGGGAGTGGTCCCGCACAGGGGGGATCGGAGCACAGGGCCCCGCACGGATGAGCCCCGAACAGGTAAATCCCGAATAGGTGAACCCCGCACAGGTGAGCGGTCCCGTACAGGTGAACCCCGCACCGGGAGCGGCCCCGCACCGGGAGCGGTCCCGCACCGGGAGCGGCCCCGCACCGGGAGCGGCCCCGCACCGGGAGCCCCGCCCGGAGGAGGCTCCGAGCCCGCTCTCTCTTCCCGGTTCTGTCCCGGGCCCGGCCCCTTCCCGCGGCCGTCCGCCCGTGCCCGGCTGCAGTTCCGTGTTGTCACAGAGCCGGCGGCGCTTTCGCTTTGTGAGCATCGCCCTGCGCCCCCCGATCCGCTGGTTTTCCCCCCAAAACTGATTTATGCCTTGACCTGAAACTGCCTCAAAGGAGGTTTTAGGCTCGGCCTCTTCTCCCAGGCTAGGAGCGAAGGGACAAGGGGAAACAGCCTCGAGCTGTGGCAGAGGAGGTTTAGGCTGGAGATCGGGAGGGATTTCTCCATGGAAACCGTGGTGAGGCCTTGGAAGGGGCTGTCTGGGGAGTCCCCATCCCTGGAGGTGCCCAAGGAGCTCCTGGATGTGGCACTCAGTGCTCTGGGTCTGCTTGGGCTCCGTGATCTCACTGTTCTTTTCCAGCCTCAGTGATCCTGGGATTCTGTGCTGCTCCCAAAATGTGCCTTGACCTGAAACACTCAGAGCCCTGGATAGCTTCAGAGGGAAAATTCAGAGGGAAATCCTTTGTACTCATTGGAGAGGCTCCCTAAGCTTTGTTAATCAGCAATAAACCCAAATGTGGCTTGCTCCAGGCCTGAGTGATTTTGGGCCCAGATGTTGAACATTTATCCAGCAGTGGTGTCAGGCAGATGCTGTGAAACAGACACAAAACCACAGCAAGGAAAGATTCACTGCTGTCAACAGCATCTTTTCGTGGCCCAGACACTCTGGCTGTGTTTGTGCCTCCTGGGCTGGTTAAATGTGGGAGAGGGAAGAGATGGAGAGCTGGAAAGCAGAGTTGAGTGAATCCATGAAGATCTGGAACAAATCCATGCCTGCCTTTCCCACAGTAAAGCCCTGAGTGACGAGGAGAACCTGAAGCTGTTTGGGAAGTGCAACAATCCAAATGGCCACGGACACAACTACAAAGGTAGGAAGATGATTTCCATCCTTGCTCACGGAGTGCTGCTGCTCTCAGGGTGGGGGTAACCCCCACGAGGGCTGGGCCACTCATCCTCAGCAGCCTAATACAGCTTTTAGTGGCTGGGTTTGTGTTTTTATTAAGAATTAGGAGGAAATTTCAGCAGCAGGGTACTGAACCATAGCATGGATTTGCCATTTTTCAGCTGAATAGATAATAAATATTTATCTTCAAATGCCACTTCTTGAATCAGATTTGCTTGTTTACACTCTGCAGAGTCATTGTGATTGGAATGGAGATTTTTTCTAAGCAAAAGGCATGCAAATTAAACAGCCTGTAAACATTATTTGAATGGGTTTTTTCACGAGTTCTCCCATTTGTACACCCCAAGCACACAGAATTAGATCTCTCCAGTTCCTGGAGTGGCTCCCTGTGTTGTTGGCACCCTGAAACCTCAGCTCAGGAGCTGCTTCATCAGGGAAGACAGGCTTATCTCCACCTGCCTGGGGCAGCAGACCTTGGGGAGGGATTTTTGTGCCTCTGGGTCACTGTTTTTATGGATCATCCCCTCATTTTCTAGAAGCAGTCCCACTCCTGAGTGCACCCTGTGGGTGGGCAGAGAAGGGGTTGTGTGTCCCAGCAGCAGCTGATCTGGTTTTGGGTTCATGGGCATCACAGTGACCTGATTTTTTCTTTTTTTTCAGTTGTGGTCACCGTGCGTGGAGAGGTGAGTGCAACCAGCATCTTTCTGTGTCCCTCAGTGGGGCAGAATCCCCACAGCTCTGGCCCATGCCTGGATTTCCCAGAGTATTTCAGAAACTGTGCACATCACTAGAGAAGTTTTCCATGGTCACTGTCCTGTTCACAGCAAGGATTTTCAGTTTAATGCTGTTTTTGTGCTTGAAGACTCTTCCAGTGAGCTGTCTCTGCCTGGTGTCAGCTTTTAGGAGAGGCTGGAACCTCTGGAATTGTTTCCAGGCTGTGCCAAGCCCTTGGGAACATCACAGGAGAGGAGCTGCAGCCCTCTGACAGTGGGAAGATAATTTCCTTGTGGCTCAGACGAGCTGAGCACAGACACTCCTGTCTGATTTGTGTTGCCAGGCCACCAATCCTCCTTGTGCTTCCCTGCAGATTGACCCAGTCTCGGGGATGGTGATGAACCTGACAGACCTGAAGGAATACATGCAGGTAAAAACAGCCCAGTTCTCCTTCTAATCCCCTGGGAGAAATGATCAGAGCTTGTCTGGTACCAGCACGGAGACGTGGTGGGCTGCTGATGGCAGGGCATCAAAAAGAAATTAGGGAATAATTGCAGACTTAAACACCTTAGCTCTGTTAATGTGAGGCAGTGCCACGTCTCCAGCTGGGGATCTCCCAGCTGGATTTGGGGCTCTTTCCCTTTTTTCCCACCCTGCTGCCTGGCTGTGTGTGGTTCCCTGAGGCTCAGGCCAGGCAGGGACAGGGCTGTCACCGTCCTCTCTCTGCAGGAAGCGATCATGGAGCCGCTCGACCACAAAAACCTGGACAAGGATGTGCCCTACTTCTCCGAGGTGGTGAGGTGGGTCAGGGGGGCTCCTGGAGGGGCTGGTCCTACCTGGGGAGCAGCAGCCTGTACCTGAGTGCTGAGCACACCTGTGTCCAGCCCTGCTGCCCTCGTCACATCAGCCTGGCCAGGCAGGACCTGCCCATCCCGCCCGTGCCACCCCCATCTGCTGGCAGTGCCACAAATCCCCACGTAGCCCAGGTGTCCTCAGCTGCCCCTCAGCATCCCCCCAGCCCGTGCTGGCTGCAGCTGCCTCAGGTGTTGGTGTGGTTTCTGCCCTTTCAGCTCTGACCCTGCTGCTCTTCCCCCCCAGCACCACGGAGAACATGGCCGTGTTCATCTGGGACAGCCTCCAGAAGCTCCTGCCCCAGGGCATCCTTTACAAGGTGGAGGTACACGAGACGGAGCAGAACGTGGTCGTTTACAAGGGAGAAGAAACGATTGTCAAGTGAGGTCAGCCTGAGCTCGTGCTCCGTGGTCAGCTCCTGGATCCCTGCTCAGCGTTTCCTGCAGCCAGCCCTGGCTCTGTGTTACAGCAGGACAACTGCAGATGTTTCACAAGGACCCTCGCAGCAGCTTGCCCACCTGGCTCCTCAGAATGGGTTGGTTTCTCTGCTTTTCCTCAAGACCTTCCTGTTTTGCCAGTTGGTGTGAAATTTAGAGTTGTGCCGTGGTAAATAAAGCAGATTTGGGGAGAGGAGGTGGCCTGGCAAAATCACAAGAGTCTTTGATTTCTCTCTGATTAAATATTGAATTAATTTATAGTATTTGATAATGTGAGATTTGGTGTTGCTTTGCTTCTTGATCAAACAGAGAAGCATTTTTGAGAGTGAGAACTACGTTACCTTTTTTTTTTTTTTTTGCTTCTTATCAGTTTATTTCCTGTGCTGCAGGCACGTTTCTTCCTGTGGCCAGCAGAACTTTCTCCTTGTGTGGAACTGGTGTAGTGGGCAGCAAAAAAAGCACTTCTGATCCAAACTGGAGAGCCAAAGGGAGGAGGGTGTTGGTGAGAGTGGAAAACCGAGGAAACTGCAGGGGCAATGTCACAGCCCCAGTGGCAGCAGAGCCCTGGGGAGGGAGTGCAAGAATAAACCCTTAAATCAACCCCAAAATTCTGTGGAGGTGGTTGCAGCAGGATGAGGCTGTGGGAGGAGTTTGCAGGACCCTACCCCAATGATCCTGGCTATTCCTGGAGCTGGGGGCACGCTGGGAAAGCAGCGAGGGGATGGGTATTCCACAATTCCCGTGGTTCAAGGCCGTCAGTCCCAGTGTCTGTCCAGAGGCAGCAGTGGCAGTGCTGTGTGTGATTCCCTTTGTCACATCAGCAATGTCCTCAGGAGTCATTAGGAATGGCCATCAAAAATAACTTAATGCATATAATTAAAAAAAAAACAACCTGATAAGCGGGGCAGCAGTTCCCTTGCTTCATGAGGAAATGGGTGTTTGAATAATGAGAGCAAACATCCCTTTGGGGAGGTTTAATGAAGCTTGCCTAATTGTTCACCTTGGCCACACTCTGCTCCAGGCCGAGGTAAAGTGGGGTTTGCACTGCCAAAAAATACCTGGGCTGCTTTAAAACTGCTCTGGAATGTAAAAAATGGGGGCTGCTTTACCTGGGGACACTTCTGTGCTGGCCCCTGCCCTGGTTCAGCTTCAGAAAGGGAACTGGGAAAAAAAATGAGGCATATTCCCTTTGGCAGGGCAAAACCTCTGCCCTGGGAGCTCCAGCTTTGGGGAATTCTGTTCCTTTTTAAAGGTGGTGCTTTGAGGGATTTTTGGCTGCAGGCTCCTTGCAGCGTGAGCCAAGCAGAGAGTGCTCAGTGCCCTGGATGAAATCAACACTCAGCTGGCACATTTGCCCCTTTTCCCTGCTTATTTTCTCTCCCCAAAAGTGGAAGCAGTCATGTTTGCAGCCGCCCTGACCCCTCCTGCTGCTCTGTGGCTGAAATGTTGTAAATTCAGCGCCGGTGCTGCTGATTCACCGGCTGCCCTGAGTCACGGACACTCACACGCATCATGTGCTCTCTTTATCAGAGCAGGAATCCGTTCAGCTGCTGGCAAAAGCCAAGCAAACAAACCTTACATCTGCACAGCACAGCCCGCTGCTTTTATTGGCACGGAGGCAGAAAAAGCAGCCCAGGCTCCTGAGGATTTCTGCAGCTCCACAGCCCTGGCAGAGCCCCACGGCAGCCCGAGTGGTTTTGTTTATTGCTGTGGAGATTGAGCTGCGGCAATTATTCTGATCTCTCGGATTTAAATGGCTGCAGCTCTGGGGAAATGGAATAAATTGGGTGGCTGGGCAGTGGTTTGGGTGAAAGGGGCTGGAAACAGCAGGGCTGGAGTGGAAATTGGGATTTCAGTGGTGTTGGAAGCCAGGACATCTCTCTGGATGCCCTGGATGGCTCAAAGCCCTGGCAGGGGCTCAGAGACCCTGGTAGGAAGCCAAAGACACCTGGGAATTTGATCTCAACCCATGGAGCAAATTACCAACCTTGTATGAAGAATTACAGGTCCCAAAAGTTTAAGTAGCATAGCAGTAGCAATCACAGGGTGAAGGGAAAAATTTTGGAGCACTGTACAGGGGGGTTTTGGACCTTTTACAGGGGGTTTGGAATTCTGTACATGGGGGTCAGGGGCTTAAGATTGAAGACTGAAAACCCTGAGAGTCCAGACTCGTCCTTCGAAGCGTGGCCACACAGAGGGGTCTGCAGCTCTGCAGGGAATCCTCTGTGCGATTCCAAATTCCCAGCTGAGGGGGGCAGGGAGGGTTTTCAGGCAGGGAATGAACTCCCAGAATTAAACATTAAGCTCTGCCTGAGTTACTGAGTGATGAATGCTTTGAGGAGAGCGGTTCAGGTGACAGTGGGGGCCAGGAGAGGTCCCAGCTGATCCCAGCAGAACTGCCAGCTTTAGTGCCTGGAAATGAGAACGGCAGGGGAATAATGACAGGAAATGTCACTGGAAGCGCCCAGTTGTGTTTAGTGGGGCTGAAAAACCCAGCTCTGCCTCCTGCCACACGCTCAAATCAAATCAGGTTTTGTCAAGAGCTGGGCGGGGGGGCGGGAACATCCCGGGCACAAGAAATTATTTATTTGAATGTGCTGTTCTCAGGGGAACAGAGCAAGGGCTTCCATGGTATTTGTGTTTCTGTGATTTTCATAAAACTGCTCCTCTTCTGAGCTAATGCCAGGGCAGGGGCTGGCTGTGCAAGCAGCTGATGGAATTTAATACCTGTGGCACCATCTGCTTCTGTCAACCAAAAGCAAAGGCTGAGGCTGCCCAGGAAATCTGTCCAACAGCAGCTTTCCTTTTTATTTTAATTTATTTTCATTTACATTTTCAGTTTAGGGAGGTTTTTTCCCCCATTCTGCCTCACTGGAGGAGGAAAAATCTTATTTTTTTTGCTGTGTTTGAAGCACAGTGGGCAAGGGAGGACCGAGGGTGCAGCTCTGGCGGTGGAACTGATCCCACCTGGGGGGATTAAGAGCCCAAAAGGAGCAGCAGAGAGAGGAACTGCACCAACTTCTGCTGCTCAGGCTCAGGAGCCACTCCTCGGGCTGGCTTTTTACAGCCCATTGTGGCCCAGACAATGAAGGAGTTAATAAATAATCCACACGCTGAGCTCAGGGCTCCAGCTGCACCTCCCAGCCCCACTGGGAAATTGGAATTTCCCTCCTCAAGGTGATTTTTTTGGGAGATCAGGCGGGCACGGGAACTGAACAAGGAGCACAAAATTGGGGAAGCGCGCTGAGAAAAGGAGCTGGCCCTGCCCCAAAATCCCCCAAATCCCCAAAATTCCCTCATTTTCCAGAGCCCAGAGCAGAGGCAGCCCAGGGACCCCCTGACAGCAATTCCCGCCCTGGGTAAAGCTCATTAGGGTGTTTGCTTGTGCTTGGTGCTAATTGGTACCAATTAATTACTCTGTGCAGAGGGGAGGCCAAGTGGAAACAGAGCATGGAAGTCTGAAAAATGAGGAGAACAACTGGGGATGGGGGTTGGGGGCATTTCGTGGCTTTTCCCCGGAAATTGTTTGTACACTGGTGTGGAAAACTCAATTTCTGCTGGTGAATGCACCTAGAAATTCAGTGAATGGGGCAAAGGATTACACAAAAAAATAAAAATAAATGTACCCAGAAATTCAGTGAATGGGGCAAAGGATTAAATAAAAAATAAAAGTAAATTTACCTAGAAATTCAGTGAATGGGGCAAAGGATTAAACAAAAAATAAAAAACCCAGAAATTCAGTGAATGGGGTAAAGGATTAAACAAAAAATAAAAACCCCAGAAATTCAGTGAATGGGGCAAAGGATTAAACAAAAAATAAAAATAAATGTACCCAGAAATTCCGTGAATGGGACAAAGGATTAAACAGCTCTGTCCCTGTAAATTTTGCCAGAATCCCCACCTCACTCTGCAGCACTGGGCTTTTGGTGGGATGGAAATGGAGCAAATTTAACCCACAGGAAGATGTTTCAGTGAGAAATCATCTCCAATCCAAAAAGTTGGAGCTGTTCTGATTTTTTTTTTTTTAATTATTTTTTTTTTTTTGAGGTGAGATGGCACAGCAATAAAAACTCAGGGATTCCAGGCAGTCAGGGGAAGGGTGGGGAAGTTTTAAACGGGGCTTTATGCAGCTGTAATGGCTGTGTTGGTGATTAATCAATGTTTTAAGAGCTCAGCTCTGCCAGGAACAGCATTCAGCTCACGCTGGGCTCAGGGTTTTGTAGATGTGGCCTCAAAGCTCATCCTCAGAGCCCCTTCTCTTTCTCTCCAGGCAGAGTTCTGGTTGTTTTTGTCAAATTTAAGTTTTTAGCTTTTTGTGTGTGTGTGCGCATTTATTTTTCAGCACTTAAAAAAAAATTCCTTATTTTTTAGGGAAAATACGGTGTTAAAGGAAATGTTCATTTTGCTGCTCAATGGACTAAAAATTAATGGAAATGCCACTGATGAGGCTCATGGATGGGACAAAGCAGCAGGAGCCACGTGGGGATGATCTGGGACGTGAGAGGTGCCACAGGGATATTTAAATGCAATTTCATATTTATTATCCAAGGCTGTAATCTTAGGAGATAGATGGATCAACAAAGAGATTGGAGTTGAGCAGTCATTTCCAGCACTAATTAGGATTTTATTGTGTGCTGTGCGCTGATAAATCGTGTTCCTATCTCTGCTAATTACCCTGCCTGCTAAACAGAAGCCAATTTCAATGGCTGGCCGCTAAAAAAAAAATCATTTCTCTGAAATTCTGCGAGAACATTCCGTGAATGCAGCACTGCAGGCTCAGATTTCACCCGTGAGATTGTGCTGGGGAATTCTGGCTTTGCAGCCCAGCCCCTCCACAGCCCAGCAGGAAACAGGAAAAGAAGTGGAAATTGGGATGAAAGAAGTGGAATTCACACTGAGGGCACGGCAGGGAGAATTAACTTTATTTTTTTGAGGCAAACCGTGGCTTTTGTACAATTTGAACAAGCAAGAATTGAGTGAAATCTCAACCTGAAAGCCAAACCAGCCTTAGCAGCTGTTTAATCCCAGCTGTCAACTTTAGGGTTAATATTTCAGACAATTCTGATGGAATTTTTTTTTTTTTAAATTTCCCTCTTAGACCTGATATCTGAGAAATAGAAATGGGCACAATTTTTTCCCTTGTGGTGCTCTGCTCCTGTGTTAAATTTTCAGGCTCCTTTATTCCCAGGTTCCTCAATCCCTGGGGAATTTGGATTTATTCAGCAGAAATGAGGAGGTTTGGCCAGCTCTGGGCTGGGCAGGGCAGTTTAAAGCCAGGGCTCTTGTTTAGATCTGAAATGTTGATGTGGTTTGGGGCTCAGCCTCCTGAAGAGGAAGCACAGGAGGATTAAATGTGCAGGGATCTGTCCTGACCCTTCCCCCAAAAATCCTCTGCAGGATTGCAGAGCTCAGGCCTCACCTTTATTTATTTGTTCCTTCATCTGTGGGATCAAAGCCAAATATTTCAGAATCGTTTCACCCCCACCCCCCAACATCACAACGAGGCAGGAAATAATGGGAGGTGAAAAAGCAATTTTAATTCCTTATTTTATTTAGATCGGTTTAAGAAAAAAAAAATTGCTTCCCACAAGTTGGAAAATTTCTAAATAAATGTTTTGCCCATATAAAAATGCAAACAACAATAAAATCAAGACATCCATTGGCCCACACAATAATCTTGCCCTACAACAAAATCAGCTGTTGATTAAAAAAAAATTTAAAATAAAAAAGAGGAACACGAAACGCCCACCTTGCCTTTCCAGGGGAAAAAAATAGAGGGAAAATGAAGAGAAATTTTGTCATCTGCTGAGCTCGGGGCTGTGCCAGGAGGGGATGGAGAGGCAAAGCCAGGGAGGAGGAGGAGGAGGAGGAGGAGGAGGAGGAGAAGACGAAGAAGACAAAGAAGATGGAGAAAGAAGACAAAGAAGAGAAAGAAGAAGAAAGAAAGAAGATGAAGAAGAAAAAGAAGAAGAAGAAGAGAAGGAAGAAGAAAGAAGATGAAGAAGAAGACAAAGAAGACAAAGAAGACGAAGAAAAAAGAAGAAGAAGAAGAAGAGGAAGAAGAAGAGAAGAAGAAGAAGAAGAAGAAGAGTTATTCTCCTCCCTTCAGGCGTTTTGTGCTTCACAGAATGCCAGGCGATGAGGAAATCGTGGATTCACGAGTGTCCCGTGTTCCGTGGGCTCTGCTCACCCATTTTTGTGTCTGAAGGGGGGATTTTTCCTTTTCCTTTAGGTCCAGGGCAGAGGGATCCCTGCTGGGGATTTTTCCTTTTCCTTTAGGGCCAGGGCAGAGGGATCCCTGCTGGGGATTTTTCCTTTTCCCTTAGGGCCAGGACAGAGGGATCCCTGCTGGGGATATTCCCTTGTGCTGGGGCTGTGGGCGAGGGCAGCAGGGGAGGCTCAGCTGGGCGGTCACACAAACCTTTCCCATTTCCCCTGGGGGTGCATTGATCACCCTGAGGCACAGCAAGGAACATTTTCCTGAGTAAATCAGCTCAGCCCCGTGGTTCCCGAGCAGGGGAAGGGGCAGCCCAGCCCTGCTGGGTCCCCTCTAGGAGAGCAGGCTGCCTGTGAGCAGCAGCAGCAGGGCAGCCAGGAGCCAGGAGCTGCCCTGAGCCCTGCTCCCCGAGCTGGGAGAGGTGCTGGGGGCTCTGGTGGTGCTGTTGGGGGGCACCGTGTTGGTTTCTGCCCCTGAAATGGAAAAAAAAAAATGGAAAAAAAAATCAATTACAAATGCAAAGGACCAGCTGAGAGCTTCTGCAGTGTGAAAAATGCGTATTTTGTGATTGGCTTTTTGCAAATATTGAAATGAATATTGTGTGTGTTATGTTAGAAAGTTATGCTGTATTAATCTTCTTAAGCAGTGTGTTAAATATAGTTTTAGGTGATAACATAATGTTAAAATAGAAACTATGCTGTGTAAGATACTTTTTCTTTTTTTAAAGAAAGGACTGCCCCAGACAGCAGCCACAGGACACCTGAATTTTGCAGAGAAAGTGAATTTATTGCTCCATTATCAGCAGAAATGAACTTCTTCCTGCCTTCTCACCCTGAAGACACCATCAGGAATAAGAGGAAGAAGCTGACACTGACCAGACAGAATCCTCTGTTTGAATGGAATTTATGCATCATGTGAATATGCAACAGGCTGTTGTTTTTAAGGGTTAATCCTCTGTTAATGTGTGTCCTTTTTCGGCTTATTTTGCCCAGAAAGAGGTACCCGGACTGTCCCTAACTCTTTGTTTTTATTGTCTCCTATTGTCCTCGTCTCAACTGTTCAAATTTTATTACTCTGATTATATTACTATTTTTATAACTATTTTATTATGATTAAACTTTTAAAAATTTTAAAAAACCCAAGTGATTGGCGTTTTTCACGTGCAGGAACTCTGATTTCACAGGAATGATGGCTGGGTACACCAGAGCAGCAGCATCACCCTCTGGAGCACCAGAAACGCTCCCTGACAGCAAAGCCACAGCTCCCAGCCCACTGCTGTGCCAGTCCCTGCACAGATAAATAAGCCTGGCCTCTGGTTTGCAGCTCTTTCGTGCCCCTTAAAGCAAAAAGGAAGCTTGGGAAGGTTTTAAGTTGGAATTCAACCTGAAAACCCTCCGTCTTTGCATGGCTGCTGGAGTTTGGGGGTGTCCTCAGCTCCAGGCACCCTGAATCCCTCCCTGGCCTCTCCCCAAGCCCAGAGTGAAGCCCCTGCTCAGAGTGTCCCGTCCTTCCCCAGACGCTGGAAATGAAGATTATTTACCTCTCCTCAGCACCCAGGTCCTGAGCTCAGTGATGTTGTCAGGGAGGCTGAGGAAGACCCTGTGGGAGGAGGGAAGAGAGAGGAAAACAGCTTCAAGGGAGAGAAGCTGGGTGTCCCCGTGGGATGGAAAGGGGACGTTGCAAGCAGATGGAGAGACAGGAACGTCAGACCATCCTGAGCTCACCCATGCTGCCCTCCAGCCACACTGAGCTTTTTTGGGGGGTATTTTTAACATCTGAAGTTGTTTCTCCATCACATTTTGGCTGCTTCTGGGCTGGGATGGGGATGCCTGGTACCAGGGTGGCGATTAACTGGGAAGCATCTGCTGCCTGTAATTAGCAGCACTCCTGGCAGGAGCTGGGCTGTCCTTCCTCCTGCGGATGAGGCTGAAGGCTCTGCTTCCCTTGGCCAAACATCTCCCACGGGGCTGATGGAAGTGCTCAGCCAGGCCATTTCCTTGGGAATAATCTGCATTTCTGCTCCTGGAGCATCTCCAGACTCCTGCAGCACCCCTGGGGGGGCTTTTGGCAGCAAAAGTTTCCTTGGAGAAGGAGGAGAAGGAGGAGAAGAGAAGGAGAAGGAGAAAGAAAAGAAGAGAAGGAGAAGGAGGAGAAGGAGAAGGAGAAGAGAAGAAGAAGGAGGAGGAGAAGAAGAAAGAAAAGACAAGAAGGAGAAGGAGAAGGGAAAGAGAAGAAGGAGAAGGAGAAGAAGGAGGAGAAGGAGAAGAAGGAGGAGAAGGAGAAGGAGGAGGAGAAGGAGGAGAAGGAGAAGGAGAAGGAGAAGGAGAAGGAGGAGGAGGAGAAGGAGAAGGAGAAGAAAAAGGAGAAGGAGAAGGAGAAGAGAAGGAGGAGGAGAATAAGAAGGAGAAGGAGAAGGAAAAAGTAAAGAAGAGGGAAAACCGTGGAGGATCTGCTCAGCCCCTGCTCGGGAGGAGGGGCTGGCTCTGGGTTTGTCCCAGCTGGAGGCTCGGAGGGAGCAAATCCTCACCTGATGTGCACAGAGGAGAGGTTGCTGTCGGGGGACGTCCAGCGGGCTGTGCTCTCTCTCTCGGTGATGTTCAGCACTGCTGTGAGCACAGAGCTGCAGATCCCTGTGGCTGCATCCTCCCACCGCCCCACCGAGGCGTTCTGCCGGGACAGCGCCTGCAGCAGGAGCTGCCCGGAGCTGTTGCTGTGGTTCCTGTCGTCCTTTATCGTCACTGGGGGCAGAGCGAGTTGGACAAAATGACATTGCTGCCGAAATGAGATTGCTGCCAAAATGGCATACCTGCCGAAATGAGATTTCCACCAAAATGAGATTGCTGCCAAAATGACGTTTCTACCAAAATGAGATTTACATTTCTGCCAAAATGACCTTTCTGCCAATATTACATTTCTGCCAAGATTACCTTTCTGCCAATATTATTATCGTCACTGGGGGCAGAGCGAGTTGGACAAAATGACATTGCTGCCGAAATGAGATTGCTGCCAAAATGAGATTGCTGCCAAAATGAGATTGCTGCCAAAATGGCATACCTGCCAAAATGAGATTTCTACCAAAATGAGATTGCTGCCAAAATGACGTTTCTACCAAAATGAGATTTACATTCCTGCCAAAATGACCTTTCTGCCAATATTACCTTTCTGCCAATATTACATTTCTGCCAATATTACCTTTCTGCCAATATTACCTTTCTGCCAATATTACATTTCTGCCCTGCCAGGTCCCCGAGCCCTCAGGGTTTGCTCCCACCCTGCGCGGCGCTCATGGTGACAGCAGCCAGCACAGAGGTGTTTTACCCCAAAAACCCCTTTTACTGCCCCCGAGCTGCTCAGACACGGGGCTCAGCCCCACCTCAGCACGCCGTGAGGAGGGGAAGGGCTGCAGAAGGAACCTCTGGGCAGCCTCAGCCTCCCTGCCCCTGCCCCGGGGCTCTCGGGGCTTTTCTCCCGAGCAGAAGCTGGACCCTGCTCGGGTGGGGCACAGGAGGTGCTGCCCAGCACCAGCAGCACCGGTGGCTGCCCAGGTCCCTGTGAGCATCCTGCCACGTCCCTCTCAGCCTTCAGCAGCCCTGGGACCAGCCCTGCTTCAAACCAAAGCTGCCAGAACCTCCAGGAGCTGAGGCGAGGCAGGAACTGCCGCCAGTTCCGTGCTCAAAGTAATTGAAATAGCAGTGAGCAAATGAGAGGAACCCCGGCTGACTGCTGTGGGTGCTGCTGGGTGAGATCTGAGGGAATCCGTGTGGTTCACACCTCCTCCCTGCAGGAAGGCGTCAGGATAAGGGGTCAGGGTGTCTCTCCTCCACAGTTTTCTGGGTTTTGCTGGGCCTCAGGGCACAGGGGGATTTGTTGGCAGGGCCAGGCTGTGTTTACCTCATCCTTCTGCAGGGTGAAATCCATTTCCTACCGTGATGCTGAACGTTTGTCAGCACCAAAGTTATCTCTTCCCCTTTGTCTGTGCAGAAAGGCAAAGAGCCCGAGAGGAGGGGAGGGAACCAAACCACAAAACAACTTCCCCAAGGTCTGTCTTTTCAAGAGCATTCGGCTCCTTCTGTGCAAGTTCAGGCAAAAAGATAAGGGGAGAAAAAATCATCCTGAGGAGAGCAAGAGGATTTGGGATCGAGCTGCGAAGGGGAACATGAAATAGGAACAAAGGGGTAACGAGGGCACTGCTTACCCATCTCCTGCCTGAAATGGAAAAGAATTAAAGCAGAAACAGAAAGCTCCAGCTGAAGCAGATGTGAGAGCAGCACAGGAGCGAGGAGAGAGCCGAGGCAGGCACAGAGATTTCTGTGCAGGGGCAGTCTGGGAGCTCCAGGCAGGGCTGGCTTACCCAGGTAGGTTGTGTTGGCCTGGTAAGTCCCAGGTGTTGTTTCCACAGAGAAATTCCCTTCGGTCGTGTTCCAGAGCCGAAGGCACCCTTCCATCTCCGTGTCTGCCTGGCCAGCCGCTGGCCCCAGCAGGAGGAGCGGTGCCAAGAGGAGGAAAGCTGCCATGACCCCCTCGGTGCCTCCTCCTCGCCCACCTGCCCTGGGAACTGAGGAAGCCTCACGTCTCCCCAGCCCCTTTTATAGCCGGGTGTGATGAGGTAAATGCAAATATTTCCTCCTCCCCGTCCAGCTCACACGTCCACACCCCCCTGGAGGTTTCACTGATAGAGACGCTTCCTCCTACCTGCCCAGCCTTGGAGAGAAGTGGTGAAAAACAAGGGGTGACCCCCTTTGAAGGGGTTCAGATGGGCAGTGGGGACATCCCTGAGGAATCCTGGGCTGGACACCGAGGTCTGTGTCCCTTGGAATGGTGACCAGCCCTGTGAGCTCTTGCAGAAACCCTGGAAATGTGGAGGAGCCTCCAGTTTTGCTCCCAGCTCTGGTCCAGCCTTTTCTTGAAGTTCCAAAAAAAGTGAAAAACCCAGGCAGGGAACAGCCTTGTAAAAATGCTCAAATTCATCTCCTGATCCTGCTGGGAAGGAGCTGGATCATGAAGGGCCAGGATGTGGAGGGTTGGTCTCTCCTGACCCCCTTTCACAGCCCCTCCCTGGTGAACTCGGCGTTCTCCTCGGGGGACACATCCCTGATGGGATTCCTCCAGTAATTCTGGCTGAACACCTCAAACACCACCACACGAGGAAAACAGCTCCAGCTTCTCTCTCCTCTCCTCCCCGGAATTTTCCCCATTTCCCCCTCAGGTCCTCGGCTGATCTTGAAGCTGGTTTTGAAGTATTTCAAGGTTGATTTTGATTCCGGTTTTGAGGCTGATTTTGAAGCTGGTTTTGAAGTGTTTGAAGGCTGATTTTGAGGCTGACTTTGAAGTATTTCAAGGCTGATTTCAAAGCTGATTTTTAAGTATTTCAAGGTTGATTTTGCTTCTGATTTTGAGGCTGATTTTGAAGCTGATTTCGAGGCTGATTTTGAAGCTGATTTTCAGGCTGATTTTGAAGCTTACAAAGCTGATTTTGAAGCTGATTTCGCGGCTGATTTTGAAGCTTTCAAAGCTGATTTTGAAGCTGATTTCGAGGCTGATTTTGCAGCTGTTGGGGCAGCACTGATGGATCAGTGCTGGGGACAAGGACAGCACTTCCCTGTCCCTAAAACAGGTAGGATTCCTCCCGCTCACCTTCCACCTCCTTGGGGCAGGAGAAGGAACCGGGGCCAGAGCGAAACCCGGCGTGTCAGACACCCAGTAATTAGAGCTGATGACCCTGAATCAGCAGGGATGGCTCCAGATCTGCTCCCAGCATGGTTCCACTGAGGGTGGCTGCTGCCAGCAGCCAAACTGAGCAACACAGGCGCTCCAAATGAGCTGGATCCCCCCCAAAAAAAGAAGGGAATGGCCCTTCCTTCTGCCTTGCAGAACCTCAGGATCATGGAGGGTGGAAGAGACTCTAAAGCAGATCCCCCACTGGGCAACTTCTTCCAATGCCTGACCAATCTTTTTTCTGATTTTTTTTTTTCTCTGCTCCTCCCCTGGAGAAGGGGATAAACCTCCCTGGTGTTTCTGATGGCCTCATGCTGTGGTTTTGCCAAGCTCACTCCGTCATCCTCCTCCTCCTCCTCCTCTTCCTCCCTGGCCCTGCTGAGTCACTCGTGCTGCCTGAGTGGGAGTTTGGGTTTCCTTCCCTGGGTTCATCTTCCCGTGCCTCAAGCCCAGAGCTCCTCACCCAGCTCTGAGGTGTCTGCCTGGAAAGTTGCTGTGGGAAATACTTCAACAATGAAAGTTGAACAGAAGTGGGAGAAGAAGGAGGAATTAGGGGAGTTCAGGGCAAAGAGGGGAGCAGCAGGAAAGGTGCCAGGAAAAGGAGAATGCGTTGGAAGAATTTCCAGTGGTGCTGCATTGGCTGGAGGTGAATTTGGCCCCAATGCACAGAGTGTGGGTGAAAAAAAATTGAGATTTTCTGGTCTGCAGAGCCTTGTTTTTGTGGAGTTTTTATCTTCTTTTCTGCCCTTCTGGGAGCTTCCCTGGGCAGTGCCTGGGGCTGCTCTGCTGCCCAAGGCCAGCAAAGGCTGCAGCTCCTGGGGAATGGGAGCTGCTCTTCCCAACTGCTGGGAAACCTTTCCTGGGAGCCCCCGAGGAGCAGGGAAACGTGCCAGCAGCCTGAGAGCGCAGGGAACGGGGAAGGAACGGCAATGGAAGCAGAGGGTTTTGCAAGCCCTGCTTCCCCGGTGTGCTGTTTGCCCTGGGCAGTTTCGTGTGAGTTCTCCTTGCAAAAGCTCGGTGCCATCTCTGGGTGGTGGGGGTGACTCAGTGGGGTGTCACTGTCCCAGCTGGGACAGAAAAGGCAGGATGGGAGCGCTACAAAAACCTCCCCAGGGCTAAGGGGAGCCTTGTGAGGGGTGCTGGAAGTGACAATTTTTGGTAGATGGTCTCCCTCTGGGGCTTTTCAGTTTTGCTGGCTCTTTAAAAGGTTGATCTTCTGTGCGGGAGTGGGAGCTGAGCCCTGCCTTGGGGAGAGGATACAGCCACAGAGTTCTGGGAAGCAATAAAATTAATATTTTTTTATCTCTAAAGGTGACTGCACAATCGTCCATTCACCCAGGGAAAAGCCCATGAAACAAAGCCAATCCAATGGCTGTGAAGCCCAGAGGAGGAAGGGCAGGAAACAGAAATTTCTGTGAGAGATTTGTGCGTTACAGGGGGGACCTGAGCTTCTAGAGTGCCCAAAACGTTTGGAGAGGGCTGAAACTGCTGAGAGCAGAGCCCGTGGGGCTGGGGCTGGGGCAGGAGCAGCCCTGGGGTGGCACTGCAGGATGTGGCCCCAGCCAGGTGACAGCTCCAGCCAGGTGACGCTGGGGCTGGGGCAGGAGCAGCCCTGGGGTGGCCAGCCAGGTGACAGCTCCAGCCAGGTGACAGCTCCAGCCAGGTGACAGCTCCAGCCTGGCTTCGGGAGCCAGAGCAAACAGAGGCTCTGGGAAAGGGCAGCAGCCCCAGCTCTGGTCCTCAGGGACTGCTTGGAAATGTTCCCTTGGTGCCACCCACACGGCCAGCGTTGCTCCGGAGGGGATGGCTGGGATGCTGCTCCCTCCTGGCAGGCAGGCAGAGCTGTCAGCTGGGCTGGGCTGCTCCCCCTGTGCCTGCTCCTGGTGAATCTGGGAGGGGAATGAGGTCAGTGCATATCCCTGGGGCAAAGAGCAGCACTTGGAGCTCGGGGCTGTGCTTCAGGAGTGCAGCTGGAGCTCTCCAGCATGGCAGGAATGATGCAGGGAGGAGCAGGTCCAGGAAAGCCAAACCTCCTCCCACCTGTGCCTCACCTGCAGGGGATGGCCAGGGAGGGGGGCTTTGGGGCAAAATGCAGCAGTGACAGGGAATAGAACAGAATAAAAACTGCACAAGCACCTGCTTGGGAGCAGGGAAATGTCAGCCACAGGGAAAGCAGCTCAGGCTGTGCCTGGGTCAGGCAGAGGTGAGGGCAGGGCAGGCTGCTGGGGAAGGCAAGGCCTGGGAGATCTCCTGTTCCATTTCCTGGTGCTGGAACTGCTCTGGCTGGGCTGGGCTGGGCTGCAGCCACCCTGCACATCAGGGCATCCTCTCCTCTCCTCTCCTCTCCTCTCCTCTCCTCTCCTCTCCTCTC